>NC_091792.1:158202500-158520416 GCF_041296235.1 Equus asinus
TGGTGGACGTGTTCCAGCTTATTCTACCAGCCCAGGCCTCTCTGTCAGACTCCAGGACGGTCTCAGTGACCCTAAAGCCCATCTCCAGCCTGACCCCACGGCTCCACCCTTCACGCCCCCTGACCCTCGCAAATCTTTCTCGGCATCAGCAGCACTTGCAATAACCCTGCTTTTGGTCCCACATCCCAGGTAAGTCTTAGAAACGGCCCTCTGAGGTCACCGCTGACCACTCCCACCATCGCATCCTTGGTCTTGGCCTGGGTGCCTTTTTGCTGCGGTCACATCTGAGACTTGCTCCTCAAATGCTCACCACTCTTTGGAGCCACTCCTGCCCTTCCTCTGTCCCCAACCACATCGAGTGCATCCCCCGAGGTGAGGGTTCCCCTGACTGTCTATCTCCTCCACTCCAGCGCGTCAGGCCCGCCCCATCTCTGCGTGGGCACGCTCTTTCTTCAGCTCCCACTCCACTCACTACACCTGTGTCCACCCCACCTGCAGGGCATGACCTGGTGGCTCCACATCCCTCTCCCGGTCCAGCCCCCACCCCTGCCTGGACCACCCAGCAACTTAGCCTTCCCACATCTCCCACTTGCCCCATCTAAATGGAGCCCGTCTCCACAAAGGGCCTTCCCACTTCCCAGCCCAGAACTCGGCCGCCTCTCTGAACCCCACTCACAGCTCCTGCTGCCTCCTTCCTTGTTTTCTAAGCAGGTCCCTTCCTCCCCATCATTCCGTCCAGCCCCTCTCAGTGCTCCACACCCGCTGTGGTGGCAGCAGCAGCCTAGGACGGGCCATGTTATAGGCTGAATTGTGCCCCCCACAAGCTCATATGTTGAAGTGGTAAGCCCCAGGGCCCAGGATGTAATTATATCGGGAGATGGGGCATTTGAAGACGTGACTAATTAAAGTGGAGTCTTTAGGACAGGCCCTGATCCAGTCTGACTGGTGTCCTTGTAAGAAGAGGGGATCGGGACACAGACACACACAGAGGGACGACCAGGTGGGGACACAAGGAGAAGACGGCCGCCACGCCAAGGGGAGAGGCCTCAGAAGGAAGCAACCCGCCCACACCTCATCTTGGACTTCCAGCCTCCGGATCTGTGAGAGAATACATTTCCGCTGTTTAAGCTGCTCAGTCTGTGCCACTAACAGGGGCCCTGGAGCACCTCCCTCCCATGGGTGACACCCAGCTCCTCCTACACTCAGCAGGACACCAGCGAGGACAGGACAACACCAGGACCAGACGTGAGGCCGCCCGCGGCAGCGGGGCCGGGGCACAAACCTGTAAGGCATGGGGGGCGGAGCCCCGGGGAACCTGACTGCAGCCCTGGGTCTGCATCTAGAAAGGAAGAGAAGACGGAGAGGCAGTGACGCTGGGGGTTGTCTCTCACCGGCTCCCTTGTCAGCGCCAGGCCGTCCCCTCTCTGGGCCCCTGGTCATCGCCCTGGCATCCTTCAGGACTAAGCCTGGGGACACCTCTCCCTCTTCCTCGAGGCTGGTCCTGCTTCCCGGGCCCCACGGCCCCAGCTCTGCCCGCTGGACAGCGTGTCGACTCCGGGGTCTGCCTGCCCCTCAGACCATGGGCTTCCGGAGGCCGGCCGGGGCGGGGGTCTCCTTGCAGAGCTCAGCCCGACCCCACAGTGCAGTCCTGGGTGCTCAGCCACCCCCGGGGAAGACAGAAGGTCACGGGCTGTTTGCAAAGCTGCTGGCTCCACAGCAGGCAGGTAACACAGGTCTGTTTTGCTTGCTGTCCCCGAGGTCAGCTCGCCTATTTTAGCGGCCAAAAGTGAGCTACGCATACATTTGACACATTTGAAAAACCCTTTGGGTCTCAGCTTCCTTCTCTACAAATTGGAAAACTCCCTAAAAGGGGCTTCCCGTTTCTGAGGATCCGGCAGAGATGTGGCCGGATGTGCTCGGTCCTGGTATGTCATCCTCACCGCTTTCCAGTTCAAGCCGGGCTCGTGACTGAAGCCCCTTCTTTGTAAAGCAGACCAACTCTGGGGGTTTGAAAAGAAAGGGTCCTCGGAGCTGTGGCAGCACCCCAGGCCCCGAGGGATATGTCCGGCACGGGGGGGGGGGTGAGCGGCACTGGGTTCGCATCAGCACAGCCACGCGGAGGGCTGGGGCGGTTACAGCCCGGCGTCTGGGTTTGTCCCAGCTCATCGAAGGCGCCCGAGCAAGCAGCTGGGGCCTGTGCTTCCTCCCCTCTCTGCCAGTCCCAGCCCTGCTGAGAGGGGAGAGGAGCGGAGCGCCCAGCCCCCTGAGCCCAGATGGGAGCGATGAGTGGAGACTGTTTCCCGACGAGTAAGGAGACTGCGGCTTTCTCTCACTTTCTCCTCCGCTGCCTCCTATTCCCCCAAGGAGCCTCACAGTCAAACTCAGGACCCAGGTGTGTTCTCCGGGGCTGTGTTCACATCTGCAGAGATGGAAGGGGCCGGCAGCCTGGCCTGGGGGCGTGCAGTCCCACAACAGTGCCTGGGCCCCTGGTTTTCATTAAGGTCACACACAGGTCACACTGACCCACAGGAGGGGTCTGACACCCACTCATCTCCATGTTAAAGTGGCCCAGAGAGGGCCAGGGATTTGCCCAAGGTCACACAGCTGGGCAGAAGCAGAGCCGGACTCCAAACCAAGACTTGCTCTACCCCCCTTGGCTGCGGCTAGGAGTTCAGCCAGAATGTCCTTGCGTCTGGGCCTCTCGGGCAGTCTCAGGAAAGAAGCCTATTTTCTCCCTGCTCAGCAGCCCCACAATAAGTGCAGGTGCTCTTGCTTCCTCCCAGGTCCCACGCAGTGAGCAGCGCAGACCTCTGTGCCCTGGGGTGGGGAAGGGGCACTGCCTCTAAAAACTGCAACCATGGAAATTGGCAGCCTGCAGGACCAGCCTCCCGCCGGGTCAGCCAGCCCCCGGCCAGCCCCCGGCCCCTTCACCACGCACCAGGCTCCTCCCCAGCTACTCAGCAGGCACAGCCCCCTCCCCTTGGCTCTGAAACCCGCATTCAACACCCCGCAGATCCCTGGCGCCTCAGACACGGGACCCAGAGCCAGGACAGGGCCAGGCCTGCGAGCCCTCCCACACACCTGCCAAGTCCCAGCTCCGGGAAGCCGTCCTCTCCCTGCCCTACATCCCAGGCCCCACCCTGGGGCCCATCCCTCCCTTGTCACAGGTGGAGCACCCTGCACTCTGGAGCCTGCCCATCCCATGTGTGCCTCCCTCACCGGATGGGGAGCTTATCGAGGGCAGGGACGCCATTGGTCATATTCATCTCTGTGTTCCCTGCACCCAGCCCAGAAGGCACACAGTAGGTGTTCAGTGGCTGTGTGTTGAATGACCATATGATCCAATGCCCAAGGAGGCACGGGGGATGGGCAGCTAGGACCACAGCCTTCTGATGGGGTTTTCCCCAGGCACCCTTGGCAGACACCCAGGAGTCGTCCTTGTCCTGGGGGGCACCCATCCCCCTGGGGGGGCAGGCAGTCAGGGAGACCTTCCAGCCTGTGAGGAGAGAGCGCCTCCCCCAGCCTCAGCGCGTCCTAGCACAGACCCGGTGCTGGCCTCTCTTGCTGGACAACAACCTGGAGGGAGGGATGGGGCTGTCTCCCTGGGGTTCCGGTAGCCCCTGTGGGCCTGGCAGGGAGGGGTACTTGTTAAATGTCTGCTGAGCATACCCCCGACACGCTGAGCGAGCTCCCGTCTGGATTACCAGTTAACAGTGGCGCCCCTCCATCTGGGGCTGGTTTCAGAGGGAGTCAGCGATGCCCATGCCACCTCTGCTGTTTCTCAGGGACTGATGGCCCCTCAGAGCCCACCCCACCGAGCTGACCTGGAGCTGCCCGGAGCTGGCTGGCTCATGTTCACTGACTGGTTCCCACGCAATGAACAATACAGAAAGAACAACCGTCTCCTGCAACCCAGGCCAAGCGGCCAGCCCGGCCGGCAGATCCACGTCCAAGGGGCCTGAAGGCCCAGGGAAAATCATCTGTGTCTGCCCTGTCCACCCACTAGCCGGCCCCACATGGCCCGGTCCAGGCCCCGGCGTTTATGCTCATTCCTCTGGTGAGACAGAAGAGGCTCTGAGGGGCTGGGGTGGGGCTGGGACGTGGGGAAGGTGAAACTAGGGACAAACAGGGCCTGACCGGGGCCTGGATCCTGTCCCAGGACACAGAGGGGTCGCCCAAGCCACACCAGCCCTAGGGTGCGGTGCTAAGGGGACAGCTGTTCTCAGGCTGCTGGCCTCGGCCCCAAATGTTCCCAAAGCATCTGTGGAGACACAGCCCAGGAAGCCAACTCTGGCTGTGCAGCCCCCAAGGCAACGGCCCTGCCTCCTTCCTGGTCCTGCCAGCATCCTGCCAGGTTTCAGAGGCCTCCCGTCCCCTGGGCCGTGGCCCACAGTTCTCACGGGCTGGCCTCGAGGCTGAGAGCAGAGGCAGATAGTGCTATCAGGCCTGGCTGGAGCTGGGCTCCCTGTGGGCCCCGAGGCCAGCTCCACAGCTGAGTCCAGAATTCAGGAGCCGGCGATGGCCATCCTGACCTGTCCTTGAGTGGGCCTGCCGTGGTCCTAGGTCCCCTTTCTAGCCCCGGTCAGACTCCAGGGACGGGCCGATGGCCAGCTGCTCACACACACGCACGTGTGTGGTCTGGAGGCCTCTCGGCGTGCAGGCTGACTCCATCAGGTCCCTCTGGCAGGCCCTCGGGTCAGGATGGAGGTGTCCAACGGACAGAGGTCAGGAGCCTGTGGTCACTTCAGGGTCACGGATCGTGGCTCTGTGAGGGCAGGGTGCCACCTGGCTCATCGCCGAGGCCCGGGTGGCACGGGGGCTGTCTGTAGAGTGAGCTGTGGGCCATATCAGCCATGTGAGAGGACGACGGGCCGCTGCAGTGTGCCGGCCACTCACTGTGACCCTGCCATGTACAGGACAAACCATGACTGTATATTCTCTAACTGTGGGAGGCAGAATAAGGTCCCCAAGGATGCCCACGTCCTAATTCCCAAACCTGTGACTGTGTGACCGTGTGGCCACAGTCACTCTGCAGACGTGGTTAAGGAGTGCGAGACGGAGGCCACCCTGGGCTCTCTGGCTGGCCCCCGGGAACCACAAGGGTCCTTATGAGAGGAGGTAGGGGGTGAGAGGAGACGTGGCGAGGGAGGCGGGTGCCTGAGCGGCGTGGGGCTGTAAGCGGGAACACGGGCACCTCTAGAGCCTGGAAAGGGCAGGAACGGACCCTCCTCCGGAGCCTCCGGAAGGAGCGCATCCCGGCCACCCCATTCTAAACTTCTGATCTCGAGAACCGTAAGGTAACACATCTGTGGTTTTTTCAAACCACTAAGTTTGTGGTAATTCGTCACAGCAGCCACAGGAAACGTACACAGTCACCAACTTCCTCCCACGGCCTCCCCGCCCTGTGTCCCCGGAGCTGGGAGAAGGGCTGTCATGTGGCTCTGTCCCCTTCCTCACCGCCACACGCCCCTCAGGTGCTGGGCCTGGGGACAGGCGCTGTCCTGGGTCACCTGGAGGTGGGGGACCACAGGGCGGGGCAAGGGCAGGCAGCAGCGGTCCCCAAGGTTGAGGAGCAGGTGGGAGGGAGAAGGTGGGGCAGCCCCACCAAATCCCAGTGATCTGTATTTCGAGCGACAGTTCCGGGAATTCAGCCAAATGGTGATGGGTGTCACCTTTGGCACGTGGGGAGTGGTAGGCCCAGCCACTGAAGCCCCAGGGTCCCTTCCCAGACCATGGGCTTCCTTTGTCCCTGGCTCCTTTCTGTGCAGTTGTCACCCCCCTGACCTTGTCCACGGCTCTCGAGCTGTCACTCCAGAATGTGCACTTTGAGTTCGAGAGGACACTTGGGGCGACAGAGGAACAGACATGGGTGGCGGCCCAGGCGGGCTGCCAACCCTGGGGTCACAGTGGCTAGGGGGACAGGCCAGCTCCTGCTGCTCCCTTTGCCCCAGGGCAAGGACCCCTGGTCCTCCAGCCCCTCACCAGAATCCCTCCCTCTCTCCACCCAGCCCTGAGGTTTGAACAGCGGCCACACAGAGGTCCGTGCCCACCAGCACCCAGCTCAGGGGCTCTCCAAGTGCGAGTGTCTCATGTCTGTGCGTATCAAAGGCAATCATCCGAATCTGGATGAAACTGGAGGCCTATATCGACACTTCGAGGCAGACTCTGAGCAAAGCAGCTGGCATCATTTTAAAAGCTGGGAAGACGAGACCATAAATGAAAGGGGTGCCTGCCTGAGGGCAAGAGCCGAGGGACGCAGTGGTGCCTTCCAGCTGGCCCGGGGTCCCGCAAGGGCGTGGAGCAATTACGCGGCCAACACGCGAGGCTGTCGGGGGACACGGGGAGGCTTGGGGGCACGGGGAGGAGGTGTGTCTCCTGCATGGAGCCTGGCCCCAGCCCAGGCCTCCTCTCCCTGGTCCATGTGGCATGCTGGGCATCCCTGGGGCCACCAGACACGACGTGCACTGACCACCGTTCCCACCTCTTTCAGGAGCATCTTGGGGCAGGACTGGCGACTCAGTCCCCTCTGTGCCCCAGGCCAAGAAAAGAGCTCGGCACAACCAGACCCTTGGTGAAAGTTTGCTGAGTGAAAGAATGACAAGTGACTGAATGAGGACGCACAGTGAGCGAAGGCATGAAGCGCAGGGGAGAATGCAAAAACATGGGAGAAGTCCCCTCTGCTCGCTTCTTTCAGAGTGGGCTTGGCAAGCCTTTGCTGAACTGCAGGGGGTCTCCCACCCTGAAGGGTGGTATAGGAGGGTCTCCTCCACCAGCCAACAGCCCTGCACGTCTTAGTGGCCGACGTCCAGGGGGTCTCTGTCCAGCCCCATGAGAAATTCCCAAAGCCCAGAGCCTGCTAGTTCCGGGGGTGGGGCCAGCTGCGTCCCAGGTGCAGAGCTAAGGGTGGGGGGACCCCGCGCACCCTGATTCCCCTTGGCCCCCTGGCGGGAAGTCCTTCAGGACACAAGGACCACAGAACAAGTGTCCTCAGTAAAGAGCTCTGCCATAGGGGCCGGCCCCGTGGCCGAGTGGTTAAGTTTGCGCACTCCGCTGCGGCGCCCCAGGGTTCGGATCCTGGGCGTGGAGGTGGCACCGCTCATCAGGCCACATTGAGGCAGCGTCCCACATCCCACAACTAGAAGCACGTGCAACTAAGATATACAACTGTGTACGGGGGGGTTTGGGGAGATAAAGCAGAAAAAAAAAAAAGATTGGCAACAGTTGTTAGACCAGGTGCCAATCTTTGGGAAAAAACAGGAAAAAAAGGAAGATTGGCAACAGTTGTTAGCCCAGGTGCCAATCTTTAAAAAAAAAAAAAAAAAAAAAAGAGCTCTGCCATGAGTCTGCCCCACGTCTCATGGGGCGGACTTCACCGGCACAAGCCCTCCCTGCTAAAGGCAGCGCTGGCCAGGGGTCTCCGGGAATAGGTAGCCGCCTCCCACCCTCCAGGCCTGGGCTTCACGCTCTCCCCAGGGGTCCCTGCCTGGTACTCCACCACTCCACTCCGGCCATCCCGACCGATCCTCTCAGCTGCCCTCGGACTTGGTTTGCCTCGATGTCTTAACTGGCCTGGAGATGCCACCAGCAGAGGAAGCCCCTGCCTCCCAGGCGGTGCTCTGGGCATCACGTGGACTTGGCTCAGAGAGGCTGGGTCCGAATTCTGTCCCTCATCCCATCTCTTACTCTGCTCCTGCCACTCTGTCCCCGCAGGCACCGAGGCTGTTTCCTGTCCGTCTCTCACATGGGGACGCAGACGCACAGCCACGAGACGTCTGAGTACCCAGGATCGCCAAGGGCCCACTGCAAGGGCTCCTCGGGAGCCTGCTTGGTGGGGGTGTGAAAAGGGTTGGAGAGGCCTGCGACAGCTGTGTGGTGGAGGGAGTGGAAGGCCAGGGGATTGCTGTGGTCCCGGGGCTGACCAGGACATGGCCTGCCCTGCAGGTGGCAGGAGTGTCCTGTGGGTCACATCCCACTCTCCACAAGGGGCTCTGCCCCTCTGCACTGTCCTGGTGCCCTTGGGGCCACGGCTCCTGGTGGGGTCCCGCTGGGGTGCTCCCTGGCACAGGCCTGGCGCACACAGTGCCTGGTGAAGCAGAGTGGCCGATGCGCCTGTCCCCCGAGGGCTGTGGCCCCCGGGCTGCCGTCCAGCCTAGACCCGCTTCCTTCTTTCCTTCAGCAACACTCGCCGAGTCTCTGTCACGTGCCAGGACTCGTGTGGGGAGCCGGGAACTCGGAACACAGAGAGCGAGCCTTCCTCCAGGCTCCAGCGGAATGGAGTGGAGTGGAGGGAGCGGGCGTCACTCAATGGGAGACAGCGTGCAGGTGGTTTGTGGACACAGAGGTGGAGGGAACCCCCCGCCTGGCCAGGCCTGGGGGGCGGTGAGGACTGGGGCAGTGGGAGGGGTCAGCAAAGTCTTCAAGGGGTGACATTCATGGTGAATCTTAAAAGACCTACAATAGGCGTTCATTGGGATGCAAGGGCACAAGAGGGCGTTCCTGGCAGAAGGAAGATGTTTGCGAAGGTGCAGAGGCCAGAAAGGGCACGGAGCTGGGCAGATGTGTCAGCTTGGCTGGAGTGGGGCTGGAGGTGAGGGGGCAATGGGAACTCCTCCCTACTCACCACACCGCCACCCCAGCCTCCTCTCAGCTCCCGGAGCTTTCCGGCTAGTTCCTGCCTCGCGGCCTTTGCACAGGCTGCACACCCAGCCCAGAACCCTCCTCCCACTCCCTCTCATCAGGGCTGATGCTGTCTTATCCATCAGGCCTCGCTCCAGGCTCATGCCCTCTGGAGGCCTCCCCGGGCCAGCCCGTGCACAGTCGGTTCCTCCCCGTTGTCCTGCCTCCAGCTCCCGTGGGCTTCCTTAGTGCACCTGCCCCAGCAGCCATTCTTGCCTGATTTGTTGCATTATTTGCTAGTTTAGGTATTGGTTTTTTTCTCTCCGGAACATCAGCCAGGGGAGGGCAGGGTCCACCTCCACCTTCCTCCCCCTGTCCCACCTCCTGCCCGGCGCCCAGCAGGGCCTCTGAGTGGGCCAGAATCTGGCCTCTGCCCTCCTTTCCGGGAGGTGATCTGTCACATCTGTGGGGGTCTTTATTTAGGGAGGGAGTTAACCACACCCAACACCCTTTGGGTGGTGCTGGCCATGCCAGAATGGCCCATGTGTGACTCAGCGTGGTCTTGGGTCAGGCCCCCTGGAGAGTGAACTCAGCCACGTGGCAAGGCATCAGGGAGTCAATCGAGCGGGCCTACACGAGGCCCCGTAAGGTGTCTGGACACGGAGCTGCCTGGGTTGGCAGTACTCCTCGGGAGCTGTCCCCGCTGACGCTGGAGGGTGCTGTGTCCTGTCCTGACTCCAGGAGAGGGGACCCCTCCCGGACCCTGCCCCAGGCACCTCTTTCTTTGGCTGATTTCACTGCATCCTCCCCTCTAATAAACTGTCACCGTGGCTACAGTAGTTTGCACTGAGCTCTGTGAGTCCTTCTAACGGACTATTGAACCCGAGGGCAGTTTGGGGGACCTCTCGAACTTGCAGTTGGCGTCAGAAGTGCAGGGGGTCCCAGGGGCTGTTTGGGGACCCGCTAATTTTGCAGTTGTCCCCACACTTTCACGGCCATCGGCGTCTACTGAAGGAGTGAAGGGGTCAGCGGGACCCGGGTGGGGAGGCCCCGGGGTGCCCTCCACTCCCCTCGCATCGCCCCTGAGCTCATCTACCTGTTTACACCTCCATGCCCTCCCGGCCTCGTGCCACCTGCCCCACAGCCTGGGGGACTGGCCAGTGAGCCTGCCGAAGCTGGTCAGCATCCTCTTAACTATGGGACAATCCCGCAAACGCAGGGAAGAGTACATCGGGGAAAATAGTGAATTCCACCAACCTTGTTTTTGTCTTCAGTTCTGGCTGCCTGCCGACACGCCGGGTGCCAGATGGAGGAGCCTGCGGACAGATTCCCGAGAGGGAAGTGGTGAGCGTTATTTCCCGAGACGCAGGGGCCCGAGGGAGAGTCAGGATGAGGGGGCCCACGGGCCCTACATGGCAGTCCTTCCCCCGCCCGTCTTCTGAGCTAGAGGGCGCCAGGCCAGCACATGCGGATCACAGGCCCGACCCCAGGGGGCTCGCAGTCCCGTTGGTGGATGTGAAATAAACGGGAAAACACACCGCCGGGCGCTCACTGCTCCCACAGGGCCTGCCCCGCGTCCTGAGGATCCTGGGGAGGGCACCTGGCCCAGCCTGGGGCATCCAGGCGAGGCTCCTCAGAGGACGGGGCTTCAAGTTCAGCGGCAGAGGAGAAGGAAGGGGGAGCCTCGGGTGTGGGGTGAGGAGCAGGATGGGGGCAGGGGCCGGGCATGAGGCTGGGATGCTGGGCAGACCCCATCACTAATTCACTGGCTCTCTGAGCCTTCTCGTGCCTCAGTTTCTTCACCTGCCAGCTCTACCCGGCCACCCATGTCAACAGCCACCACATCAAGGTAACAAGGTCACCACGTGCCCTACCCGTCTGGCGCTCTGCCCTTTCCCAATTCAAACTCGGCCTCCCCAAGTCTCAGATTTTTCCCACCTCCAAACAGGACCAACAATAATCCTAGCTCGTCAGGCCATCAGGAGAATTTCATAAAATTGAGTAGGGGTCATGACTTATTGGAAAGGTGCCTTGTGAATCATCATGTACACGTGTTTGCTTTATTATCACGACATTTCTTGCACGGGGGATGGGGCTCAGCACGTGTCAGCTCTCCCTGCCCCCGTCCGTCAGGGCCCACAGCACCTGCGGCCCCCTCAGGGCCTCCTGAACCTCAGCCTGACCCCGCTTCCTCCACGGAGCCGCCCTCCACTCACGCCCTCTGCCTGTGGTCGCGGCTGATTCTGGGTTCCTGCCCCACGGGTGCCAGGCCAGCCCACGCCCCCCCCTTGGAGGTGGGGCCGTGTCCATCCCACACTCAAATCCCCCACACAAGGCCCACAGGGCCTGGCACATAGTAGGGGCCTAAAGATGTGTGTGGAAGGAAGAGCTGCATCCTCTCCTGCCCGCAAAGCCTCCAGGAGACCTGACACCCGGGAGGGGAATTCTCACTGCTCCTCCATCTCCAACAGCCCGACTCCCAGAGACACCAGATTTGATGGGGGGGGGGGTGGGGTGTAAACGTTTCTTTAAAAAAAATTGTTTCTGATTACAAAGGTAATAGATGTTCCCTATTAAAAATTAAAGGAACCCAAAAAAGTATACATAAGGAAATTAAAATCATCTACCATCTCTTCCCCCTTCTGGCTGGCTGCCCCCAGTGTACACGCACGTAGCAAATAGCACGTGGGTCAGGCTGCACACACACGGTTTCACAACCTGTGATTTTTGCTTAAAGATGTCTTGAACATTTTCCCATACCACTAAATATCAAAAATGTAACTTTAAGGGATACGTGGCAACATTCTACTGCACAGAAAGATGAGTGAATTTATCTGATCCTCGCCTGCGGGCTCCCGTGGTTTATTTCTAAACAATGTCATGGGGGCGCCCAGCTGCACGCGCGTGCCAGCACTCCTCATTTACTTAAGGACCTCCTGGAAGTGGAGTCTTGGCTCAAAGGGTGTGGATATTTTTAAGGCTCTTGATGCATATTGGCAATTTCCCAACGTCCGCCCCCACCAGCCAGGTAAGAGGCCCATTTCCTCGGATTCTTGCAACATGGGGACACGTCCTTCCTTTTCTCTTTGTCAACCCAATGAGAAAAAATAGCATCTAGTCATTTTAATCTGGGTCTCCCTGATAACTAGTGACGGTCAGCACCTCCTCCCGACGTTTGCTGGAAAGAGTCCACTGCTGGGAGGTGTGTCCGGTGGGAGGCGGTGGTGGTGCTGGGTGTGGCTGCCCCATCAACCTCGAAGGCATAGGGCTCGCTGGGAGCACTGCCCTTCACAGCTTGATTACACAGGATCCACCTGTCTGATAACACCCTCATGGAGCCCCAACGTCCAGGTAGACCAGGCAGAGGGTCTCAGGGGGTGCAGGCAGGGTGGGGCCAGAGCTCCCATGGGACTCTGGTGCTCTGTGGGGTGGAGTTTGAAAACCACCAGCTGGTCTGACCCCTCATCATGTAGATCGGGAGATGTGAGGCCCGGAGAGGGCATGGGACCGGCTTTAACATCCCACAGAAAGCCACAGCAGGTCCTGCTTTAGAAACGGGGTGCCAGCCTCAGCCCAGTGCCGTGAAGACTGTCTTTGTTCCCCGAGACTGGGTCCCCCTTGATGGTGAGCTCGCGTCCCTGAGCAGCCGTCCCAGAGCCATTGTGCTCGACATCAGGAGGGCCTGAGAGCACCATTCACAGGGGGGTGGCCGCCTCGGGCCGGGGGACCACTCCCGGCCCAGACAGCCCAGCGCTGCTGGGGGCGCAAAGGACCCCTTTCATGTGCTCTTGAGTGGAGACTCAAGAGACAACACGGAACCCTGGGGACCAGGCCGTCCTAGCTGATGTCACCCCACGAGTTTGGCCTCAGAAAGGGAGGCCTGTCTGACACACAGCCCCAAGATGACGCCGCATGAGGTCACTAAACAGCCCGTCTATGGGACAGTGTGTGGCTCTCCCACCTGCCTGCCTCTGGGGTCACTGGAGACAGACACGTTGTTGAGAAGAGACTGTGGCTAAAGAGACAAGGTCTTGATGTCACCCATCCTTCCCCAGTCTGCCCCCCAGGAAGTTCCCAGCAGCATCTGGCCCATCTCCCCACGTCCAGGCCACCCGCAGGTCCCATGGGCTCTGCCTCCCATACTGCCCACTGCCCACCAGAGCCCCCCGCCCCACCCACTACGGCTGCTAGGGTCCTGTTCCCCCAGCTCCCGGCATGGCAGGGCTTCCTGACTAGTGAGATAACACGTGACCCACCGGTTCACACCCAGCACATGGTGTGGGCCCCAGAGATGTCCATTTCTTCCCTAGGGGACCGAGCAGCACATTCTTAATCTCACCTTGAAGGTACATCTCCTCGCCTTCGGCAAACATCCGGCCGCACCTGACGCATAGTGCGCACAGAGGGTGGTAGTGTTTCTCCCCTGCCTGCAGAAAGAACAAAGCAGAGGTGTCTCTACCACAGGTGGGGGGTCCCTGGACCGCAGCACTGAGCTCATGGCACAGCCCACACGCCGGCACCCAGGTGATGCTGGGAGGTGCGCCGGGCGGCAGAGAGCCCACAACCATCCGGGAGGACGGGACCAAGGACAGAGGCCAGATCCTGTGGGTGCCCCCAGGCTGTCCAGGGTGCCCTGTGTGAACGCTGGGCCCCAGCCCACCGGGGCCTTGGTTGGAGAGCAGAGACCTGGCCACACTCCCCGACCTCTAGGAGAGCAGGCGTGTCACCAGCTCCTCCGCTCAGTGATTGGCACGTCTGCCGCCCCCATGAGGCAGAGGGGGCCGGGTCCCACCATCTCTGTATGGGGGGAGGACAGAGGGACGAGGAGAAGGGGGAGGAGGAGGGGGGGGACGAAGCTAACCTTATTTCCTCAGGTGGAGGGACTGGAGGGGTGGGGTGAAAAATAATGAATAATTTTCTTTTTGTATCTCTGTCTCGCTCAATTTTCTCAATTAGCATTTATTATTTTTATAGTTCTTAAAAATCCATTAAATTAAATTAAAATATTAATATTGAAATAACCTAAACAAATCACATTGGCTGGTTTGCCTAGTTGTACATGGTGCAAAAAAAAATCACCCCAAATACCTCCCCCGGCATTACTTTATAGCGACTATTTCTCAGCTGCGGGGAGGGCGGAGCTGTAGCCGCTGCCAAACTCGGATGCTGGTCCCCTGCTCCACTCTCTCCTGAAACGGGAGGAGGTGCAGTCATCACCTCCTGAGTCTGAATTAGTACTAATCACGCTCAAGAGTAAGGAAGTAACGGGGTAGAAGTTCCTTACAGGCATCTCGTTTTTCTTTCCCTTACGCACGGATGCCTTCGGGAAGAATTGGGCCCAAGGCGACCCTGTGTACAGGGAGGAAGAATCTAAGACAAGCTCCTCTCTGTGTGGGGCGGGATGTGCCAGTCGACGCAGCCCACCAACGTCCTCAGCAAAGGGGTTCTTCCCGGGAAGTGCAAGGATACTGGGTCCCCGGTCCTGCCAGCTCTGCAGCCTCCAGGCCTTTGCACAAGCTCTTCCTTCTTCCTGGAGTGTCCTTCCCCACTCTCCTCTCCAGGCCACCGGAAGGTTCCTTATCTCATCTCAGATGCCACCTCCTCTTGGAAGCTTTCCCTGAACATTTCCCTAACGTGGGCTCCCATTTTCACAGGGTTTGGCAATTTCTTCCCCACTAGGCAGGGAGTCTCTGAGGGCAGGTCCCAGCACGGGGCCACTTCAGGAACTGCCAGCTGCAGGGCTCTATCTGGGCAGCAGGTCACCCCACGGCGGCCCCAGGCAGAAGGAGGTGGAGCTGTCACGTTAGTGATTAAAAGCATAAAAATGCCAAGTGATCAGAGCAGCTCTCTTTCCGAGGCGTCAACAGGGGGTGGAAACTGCTCCATCTTCAGAAGCAGGATCACCTGTCATCAATGTCACAGCTCTCAACTGATGACGCACGCATTTTAAACATTGTGACCTCTGACCTGTCCTCATGCCACCTCATCCAGGTGCCCCCTCCACACTGGGGGGTCAACCCCCCATGACTTCAAAGAGAAGTTCTGTGACAGCCACTTGGGGGAAAAAGCTCACGTGGGAGGGAAACAGATCCTGGAGTCTACACAGCACGTCCACACTCACGTCTACACGTGAGTCAGGAGGAGAGGGAGGCCTGTGGGCACAGTTTCTAAGACGACAGGCGTGAAACACCAACACAACGACAAGAATCAATGCTGAGCGGAGACACGGCCCACAGCCACCGTGAGGGGCCGGCCCTGTGTCCACACTCTTCCCCCCATGTGCAAAGCCCCTCCCACCCCGGGCACCTGGCAAACTCCCCCACCTCCAAAAATCACGGCAAGGTGGGCACCGTTTCTGCGGCTGGAAATGAGAAGCCCTTGACACACACTAACTCGTCTTCATCCTCGCAACAGCTCTTTGAGGTGCATTATTATCCTTGTTTTCCATAAGGGGCACAGAGAGGTGGAGCAACCTGAGCAAGGTCACACAGCAGGGTGGTGGTGGAGCCAGCATTAGAGCCCAGGAGTCTGACGTTTCTCTTCTTGATCTGGGTTCGTGTCTCACTTGTGAAAACTCATCAGGCAGCACATATTGATTCATGCGCTCCTCTGCATGCGTTACACACCAACAAAAGAGTTTCCCACAAAACTGACCAATGGCCTAAATGTAAGAGCTAAAAGTATAAAACTCTTAGAAGAAAACACACGGGCACATGTTGATGAGCTCAGATTTGGCAACGGATCCTCGGGTTTGACAGCAAACGCGCGAGCAACAACAGCAGGAAAATAGATCGATGGGGCTTCGCAAAAGTTAAAAACCTTTGTGCCTCAAAGGACGTTATCAAGAAAGTGGAAAGCCAACCTACAGGACGGGAGAAAAATATCTGCAAATCACAGATTTCATAAGGGCTTAATATCTAGAATATATAAAGAACACCTTTAGCTCAACAACAACAAGACAAAAAGTCCAATTAAAAGATGGGCAAAGGAGTTGAACAGACATTTCTCCAAAGAAGATACACAAATGGCCAAGAAGCACATGAAAGATACTCAACATTGTTGTCATTAAGGAAACGCAGATCTGAACCACGAGGTACCACTTTCCACTCGGGTGACTTGGATTAAAATGAAAGAAAACAAAACATGGAAAACAACAGGTGTTGGCGAGGATGTGGAGAAATAGGAGCGCTCGTACCTCAACGGAAGGAATGCAAAAAGGTATGGCCACTGTGGAAAAGTTTGTCAGTGCATCATAAAGTACAGAATGACCACACGACCCAGCAATTCCACTCTGGGACACAAGAAAAATGACGAGGACAGAACAAGAGAAATGAAAACACATGTCCACACAAACGCTTGTGCGTGAATGTTCACAGCAGCATCATTCTCAACAGCCAAAAGGTGGAAACAACCCAGCTGTCCCTCAAAGGGAGAGTGCATAAAAAAATTGTGGTCTATCCATCCAGCGAAATATCATTTGGCCGTGAAGGGAAGGAAGCCCTGACACGTGGGGCCCCCGTGATGTCTCACAGGGATGTTAACGTCCTTACAAGAAGAGACACCAGAGCTTGCTCTCTGCCATGTGAGGACGCAGGACAGGCAGCCGTCTGCAAGGCAGGAAGGGGGCCCTCACCAGGAACCGAACGGGCTGGCGGCTGGATCTTGGACGTCCAGCCTCCAGAACTGTGAGGACTGCTGCTTAAGCCCCTCAGCCTATAGTGCTCGCTACGGCAGCCCAACCAACTAAGACGGGCTCACAGAGTCAAAAACAGAAGTGCCCTCGCCTGTTGTATCAATCTCATTGTCACTCCTGTCCTCTGTCACAGTGGCCACAGTGACGGGCCCCACGTCCCTGGGACACTGCTGCACTCCCCTGCTCTTCCAGGGCCCTTTCCTCCCAATCACCGTCCAAGAAGGGCCTCAAAAATCAGCAGCTGGCAGTGTCATCTGTGCAGCCACCCCAGCCCCCAGCCCAGCAGATGGCTCAGATTTTAAAAGTGTATTAAAAGCCCATGAGATTTTATAGTGCATGGTTTTAAAAAGATGTCTCGTGCCTTCTGACACGCGGCTGCCGTCTTTAATAAGACAGGCCTCTTTAGTTACACAGGAATGCAGCCTCCTGGGGCCCGGCACCGAGTCAGAGCCAGGCCAGCGCCGAGAAGATGGGGCAGTATGTCTGGGCTCCAGGAGCTCCCCGCCTCCCTGCAGGGCGGAGCCGGCAATCCCTTCCTCAGCGGCCACGGGAAGCACAGAGGGACCGGCCCCCGACTGTGACAGCCTCGCACACCCCAGGCAGGAGTCCCTGTCCTCCCCAGACCCATCCACGGCCTCCTCCACTCCCTGGAGAACAGGCCGCGCCTCTGCCTGCTTTCCGAGCCCTCGCCGGGACTCCAGGCTGCAGAGGGCCCAGCCCACAGCCACACATCTCCCCAGCTGGGACTGGCCGTTTCCCAGTGGGGACGCACCGTGCATTCACCAGCCCCATTCGAAGCTTTAGTTTCCTTTTCGAATGACCAGAATGGAATCCAGATCTTAAAAAAGCTAATCATCGGGGTGTGCCGATACAACCAAAGTTACTGAGAAGCTAATCCAGACCTTCAGCAGGAGCAACGCAGCCGCGTGCGGTCCCCAGAGGGGCCCTGCACGCTAAGACCCTCAGGGGATGCTTCGCCTTGAAAAGTAGAGCCCACTCCTTGCTGGCCAGCAAAGCCCATGCCACCTGCAGCCCCTCAGAGCCCTGACCTCGCCCCCACGCTCCCCACCGCTCCCCTACCTGCCCCTGGTCCAGGACACGCTCACTCCCGGCTTGGGGTCTCTGCTGGGAACGCGGGTTGCAGGCTGGCATGGCTCTCACTCTCGTGCCCTCTCCTCCTTCCTCTCAATCCAGCATCATCTGACCGTTGTCCCTCCCTCTCCACTGTCCCCCAGACCCCGGAGCAGAGCCGCGCGCAGAGGCGGTGTTCCCTAAAGACGTTCTGAACGCGGAGACCGTGCCACCAGTTGTTCCCAAGCGGCCCCCAGGGGACAGAGTCTGGGAAAGGTGGGTCACCTATCCCACCTGGGGCGCTCACCTGCACGGCGGTGCGTGCAGCTGGAAGGAGCCCCTGCACGGTGTCTGCCTGGCGCCATCACCAGCATCCCCAAACCCAGATGACCGGGGGCACGGGGACGCCACTGTCGACCACGTTACAGACCACACTCCAGGACGAGGGCCAGAGGGCACGGGGACGCCACTGTCGACCACGTTACAGACCACACTCCAGGACGAGGGCCAGAGGGCACGGGGACGCCACTGTCGACCACGTTACAGACCACACTCCAGGACGAGGGCCAGAGGGCACGGGGACGCCACTGTCGACCACGTTACAGACCACACTCCAGGACGAGGGCCAGAGGGCACGGGGACGCCACTGTCGACCACGTTACAGACCACACTCCAGGACGAGGACCAGAGGGCACGGGGACGCCACTGTCGACCACGTTACAGACCACACTCCAGGACGAGGGCCAGAGGGCACGGGGACGCCACTGTCGACCACGTTACAGACCACACTCCAGGACGAGGGCCAGAGGGCACGGGGACGCCACTGTCGACCACGTTACAGACCACACTCCAGGACGAGGACCAGAGGGCATGGGGACGCCACTGTCGACCACGTTACAGACCACACTCCAGGACGAGGACCAGAGGGCACGGGGACGCCACTGTCGACCACGTTACAGACCACACTCCAGGACGAGGGACAGAGGGCATGGGGACGCCACTGTCGACCACGTTACAGACCACACTCCAGGACGAGGGACAGAGGGCATGGGGACGCCACTGTCGACCATGTTACAGACCACACTCCAGGACGAGGACCAGAGGGCACGGGGACGCCACTGTCGACCACGTTACAGACCACACTCCAGGACGAGGACCAGAGGCGCGGACTCCTTGTTGGGGGGAGAAGCAGGGATGCGACACCAGGCTCCACGCAAGTCAGCCCATGTCTGTGTGTGTCTGTGTCTGTGTGTGTCTGTGTGTCTGCGTGTATGAGTGTGTGTGTCTGTGTCCGTGTGTGTCTGTGTGTGTGCCTGTGTGAGTTCGTCTGTGTGTATGTCTATTGTGTATCTGTGTGTCTGTGTGTGTCTATGAGCGTATCTGCTTATCTGTGTGTCTGCATGTGTGTCTGTGTGTCTGTGTGTACCATCTAAAAGGATGATTTCTCAATGCTAACAGTAGTTAGTCTGGGTGATGGCTTCATTATGGATGATGTTTTGGTTTATTTTATAATAAACAGCTATTCCTTCTGAATGTGCTTTTTAAATACACAGATTCATTAAATTAAAAGAGAGAGAGAGAAACTGGGGCCTCTGGAAGCCAGCTTCACCTCTGTCCCGAGGAAATGCTTTTGTTTGTTTGGAACATGTGGTTTGTTCCCTCCCAGTGATAGTCACACCTGCTTATGAGGGCACACAGAAAGTGCCGACAGAAGGAAGGAGGGGAAAACAGCCAGTGTCCCTGAGTGGCAGGAGATGGTTTATTTGAAATGGAGAGCAGTTTAACTGGCCGCCTGACGCAGGGCCCGAGTGCGCCTGGGCGGCCCCTTCTCCCTCCAGGGTTCCTCTAGGGCAGCAGGGGGACCCCATCACCGTCACCTCTGAGCACCCAGTCCCAGCCAGGGGTGGGACTCTGTGAGTGCTCGGGGGGGTCTGTAAGGTGAGTGATGGGTTGAGGAAGGAAGGGAGGGAGGGAGGAAGAAATAAAGGAGGAATTAGTTACTGCTCCCAGAGGGGCCCTGGGTTTCTCGTTACCATGGAGACAAGCAGGCAGCACAGGCAGGTGGGGCTCAGAGAGGGCACGGGTTAAGGAGGGTGGGGCTAAGCCAGAAGCACCCGCACCCCCGCCCCGCCCCGGCCCCACAGGGGAGCATTCCAGCTACTACCGTGACAACAAGGCAGGTGGGCGCCGGCAAGCCTGAGCCGGGGCCTCCCCCTCACTCAGCACCTCCTCCCCCTCATCAAACTCAGGTTTAGTTGGTCTGGTGACACTGCTGTCCCTGATGATTCACGAGTCACCTTCCAGCTCTCTCCATCCCCAGGAGCCAGCACGGCAGCATGGCTGCTCCAGGCACGCAGCTCTGCTCCCACGCCCAGCCCCTCCCCACGCGCCCAGCCGTCCATCTCGGTGATGGGGTGGGGGCAGCTGTCAGCCCCTCCCAGGTCCCCACTGGACCCTGAGGCTCCTCCACCCGCACCCCAGCATAGAGCAGGTTCATCAAGACAGACACCCGAGACAGGCAGAGGCAGGAAAACACGCAGTAGAGGATGCTACAGATTTAGGAGCAACTGGGGGGGGGGGGGGCCAAACCCCACCGCCACCACCGAATGCACATTTCATGGGCAGGCAGGCACCAGCGTTAAGATGGCACTCCGCCCGGCCGCACGCAGACGCGGCACAGATCGAGGGCTCCTGCAGGCAGGGAAGGGGGCCCAGCTGCTCCCCGACTCGGGCTCTGGGGAGAGGAAAGCCCTGGGTGCCGACAGGCATCTTAGGGCCCAAATGAGGATGACAGGTGCCTTGAGGGGGCTCACACCTCGCTGACCTGTCCAGTCTCCCTGCCAGCCCACCCACCTGCAACCCATCATGGCACCTTCGGCCTCCCCATCAGCCCTCAGAAGCACCTGGCCAGCCTTCCTACCTGCACAGGGTCCCGGCACCAGAGCCCAGTCCGATCGGCTGGCCCTCACAGCCCCTCTCCAGTGCCCACTCCCTGGACAGGACAGCTGGAACGGGCAGTGTGACGGTGAAGATGGACACCCTCACCCTCCAGCCAGTGGTCTGGATCCTTTTCCTTCTCTTTCAGATCCTGCCACCTGCCACCTGCTCCCCCGAGAGCCCACTGCCTGCCCAGCTGGGCGCCGGCACGCTCCAGGCCAAGCTCAGGCGGTGCCACGGCGGCGGCGGCTCCCCTTCTGCGGAGCCAGGCTCATCTCTGCCCGCCTGCGGCTGCCGCCTCTCCGAGGAGGATGCTCAGAGCTTTGCAGAGCCCGCCGACTCAGCCACGCCACGGAACTTGCCGGCAGAGGCGAAAACAAAAGCATTAATCTTCCCTGGGAGGCCCTTTATCCTCCACCGCAGACGAGGAGGAGAAACCCAGACCTGTTTTTCTCCTGCTCCTCACAATTAAGACGGGCCCTTCCTGATAACCGGGAGTGCACCAGAGGGACCCCATTCACGGGCTCCCCTCCCAATTCTGTATTTGGCCCAGCATTAACTCTCAGGGATGCTGACACTGCAGACGGGGCCACTCCTGCCCTCCCAGTCCATTAGGGGAGGCCTGCTGATTGCCCCAGGACGATGATGAAGGCTCTCCACCCCCAACAGTTACCAAGGGCCAGCACTGAGCTGGGGACACTCCACAGATGTGTCTCGCTGAACCGAGGAGGTTACTGAGCTGTCTGTTGACAGGTGCGGCGCTGGCTCAGGGCCGGGAGAGGCGGGGCCGACTGCAGGCTTTGGGTCAGGTCTCTGCCCCCATCCTCCCAGGCTGCAGGGCCCACGGTCATCAGGAAGCAGGTCAGGCTAGACTCACACACCTGTAGCAGCAACAGCTCAGCCTGAGCTGAAGACGCACCGCACTTTAGCCATGAGGTATTAGGACGTGGCACAAGGCCAAAACGAGGACGCAGGCCAACGTCTACGCACTGGGAGAGGCCGAGTGGTGGGCAAAGACCAAGTGCAGGAGCCTGGGCAGTCTGCCTTCACCGTGGGCTTGGCCACCTGCTGGGGGCTGGCTGATGGCCCAGCACGTGGTCTCCCTGGGGTGGAGGCCAGCCCGACGCCAGGTGCCAGGGGGGTGGCACCAGGTGGTGCAGCTCCCTGAGAGAGGCGGGTGGCTGGGGCGGGGGGGGGGGGGGGGGGAGTTGTTCCCGAATTTAGTGATGACCTGGCCAAGCTTTAGAGCCACCTGCACTTCAGAGGAGGAATATGGGTCAGAGGGACAAAGGTGAGTCAGCCAGGTAACTCAAGAGAGGAGGAGCAAGGTGCCTGGGAGACTTCTGGGAGGAGAGGTAGGCCCAGCAGGTGCCCCCACGGGAAACCCGGAAGTGTGGGCATGGAGGCCCCACAGGCAGGGAGGGGCGGTGAAGGGGCTGACAGGGGTCCCCAGCCAGGGGCCTGGGGCCTGCGGGAGGCAGGCGGAGAAGGCCCGAGTGCACCGAGGAGAGAGGCTGGTGGCTGAGAGGCAGTGGGGTGGCCGTTGGATGGAGCCCTCGGCTGCGCAGGGACAAGGGGACAGCAGCGGGTAGAGGGGCCCTGATGCGAGGTTGGCAGGGTTTTTTTTAATGGGGGAGACTTGAACCGTTTAGAAACCTACTGGGGAGGACGCCCTTTGAGAGGGGGGTGTGCACCCAGGGAGGGAAGGAGACGGCAGGGTGAGGGAGGGGTCTGGACCAAGCACAGGCAGGGGCCATGGGTGGGAGGAGGGACAGCGCCTTTATCAGAAAGGGCAGGCGAGGGCCTAGGGGTGGCAGTGGGGAGCTTCACGGTGAGCCGACGAGGACGGTCCTGAGTGACACTGGCCCTTTCCCTCTGTCCTGTCCAAGACGAGGTCACTGTGGGGGGAGCAGCCTGCGAGAGAGGGACGATCTGGAATATCTTTTTGGGGAACAGAGACAAACACGGTTTGAACTGCTGGGCTTGCGGGAGCCTCCAGAAGCTGATGCAGGGGACAGGGGGCAGACGCCCACAGAGCTGGGTTTGCAGCGAAGGGAGAGGGGTGAGGGAGCCACCAGGAGACAGGAGAGGGCCCGGGGAGGCTTCGCCCTGGGGTCCTGGGAGAGGGTGTGTGTGTAAACATCAGGCATGTTCGCCACCTGGGAAAATACCTATAAGACGTTGGGCAGACAATAGCAACACTCATCACGTGACCACTCGCACAGTCGGGTCAGGAAGACGTGAAGACCCCAATGGATGAACAGGGAAAGTCTATGAAACGTAACTGAAATGCAAGAACTAGGACTGGCTTAAAACGACGAAAAGCCCCAGCATCAGAAGGGACGGAAGAGAGGCGCGCTAAAGCGAGGTCCCGAGTCCGCACCCGTCACACTGGCCAGGACGTCATAAAGGTCACACCCGCGGGAGGAGATGGGGAATACCATACTCTGGTGATGAGAGTGCAAATTAGAATAATCTTTCTGGAAGGCGATTTAAGAGTGTTAAGAATCCTGAAAAAGTTCACAGCTGTTGGCTCGGTTTCTACATTTCTGTGAATTAATCTTAAGGAAAACTAGAGATGCAGTTGAGAAAAGATGTTCATCTCAGTGTTATTTACTGTAGTAAAAAAAACCCCGAAAGCGGTGTTATGTCTGACAGTAAATGATGGACTTAAATT
Source organism: Equus asinus (assembly GCF_041296235.1). Classification (NCBI taxonomy): domain Eukaryota; kingdom Metazoa; phylum Chordata; class Mammalia; order Perissodactyla; family Equidae; genus Equus; species Equus asinus. The sequence continues at coordinate 158,225,495 of NC_091792.1, forward strand.
CCGGGGCATACCTACGATGGGATACGATGCAACACTGAAACATGCTGGGGGAGGGATGAGCCTCGAAAACGTTACCCTGCGAGACAGAAGGCAGACACGGAGGACCACGTATTGCATGATTCCATTTACACAAAATGCCCAGGACAGGGAAACCTAGAGACCAAAAGTCAACTGGAGGTGGCCGGGGCGCTGGGGTCCAGTGGAGTCACAGCTAAAGGGCACAGCATCTTCGTGAGGTGAGGAAGATGCTCTAAAAGGCATGATGGGGTGGCCGCACGGCTCTGTGAAGATGCCAAAAACCGCTGACACACGCTTTAAACGGGGGAATGGTGTGGTCGGTGAACTCTGCTCCAATAAAACCATTTTTAAAAAGACCCATAATACAAAAAACAAAAACATAGGAATCTGTTAAACAGGAAACGTGAGCTGAAAAAATCAGGCGTGATGTTGTACAAACAGTTTGATCCCAACTATGATTACATGCAGAGAGGAAAAAACTGGAAGGAACCAGCCAAAAAGGTGAGCTAACTAGGGTCATTGATCAGTGATTTTTTCCCCCCTTACTTGTGCTTTGCGAACTCTCTACAATCAGCGAGTGCGGAATCGCATCCTTCCTCAGAGGCCACTCAGCAGAGGAGGGCAGAGCTCCACACAGACCCAGGACCACTCCCGCTGTGGCGCTGGCACCCCGGGTTTACCAGGAAATGAGGGGAGGGGAGTCGGGGGCAGCCTCAGGCAGCACTGATGTCTAGGGTGGGTGCAACCACCGCTTTTGCCTCCCCTGTCCCCTCCAGGCCTAGGTGACGGTGAGAGAGGGTTAGAAAGGTGGAGCTGAGGCCCGTGTAACTCTGTCCCTGTGGCTCGGATGTCAAGCATAATTTCAAGAAAAGCAACTGGCCCTTCAATGTCCAGTTCCACTAAAGCATCCTGCACCCCCGTTACGTGCTGGCCACGAGCTGCGGGCAGGGTGGGCGGGAGTCCTTGTGGATGCAGGGAATGCCGTCCCATGCTCTACTCCCTCCTGGCTGGCTTCTCAGCTCCGGCCTCCGGTCCAGCTTAGCAGCAGCCTAAGGGAGCTCAAAAGCCTTGGTCAGCAATGGCGGCGGGGGCCCCCAGCCTCATCCCCCCACCTATCCTCCCACCCCCAGAGGCTGCTCTGCGACCTCCGCGGACAGGGCTCCCACGCCCCTCGGCCGGGTCTGGGCGCCCTCCCCTCCCAGCGCTCAGCCGCCTCCCATTCCCTGAGGTTCTCTGCCACCTGCCCTCCCCCAGGGACCACGGGCAGGCCCAGGGACAGTCCATCCTCCCGCCCCTGCACAGAGCCAAGGTAGGGCGGCCGAGCGGGGTGGGGACTGGGCTGGGCCCCAGAATCCCGTGGTGGGGTCGACCCCGGCCGCCCCATGGGATTGATCTTACTGAACAAATGTAGAAAAACTCATAATACCTGTTATTTTCACAAAGGGACATACCCATGTGACTACCGCCCAGATCAGAAACTCAGCATCAGCACCCCACAAGTCCCCCAACCCCAGAAGTGCTGTTTGACCTCCCCCGCCAGGTGACCCCTCAGCCTCCTATGGGGACACAGTCCTGCTTCCCGGGCTCACTTTAAACCCTCCGGGCCTCAGTCTCCCCATTTGGACTCAAAATGCTGGACGGAGGATCAAGTTCTCACCCTCCCCGACCCTACCTACTTGTAAAGGGCCCAGGACAGAGAGCGTCACAGGGAAGCCTTCCTGGAGGAGGTGACACTCACAGAGAGGCCCTGGGAGGTGTCCTCTAGCAGAGCTGGCAGGAAGGTGGTGGCGAAGGCTCGGGGTACGGCTTCTTGCACAAACACACACGAACGTGGGGCACCCCGAGAGGCCATTTTGATCCTCTTGGGAAACCCCCAGGGGGCAGGTAGGCCCCGGGGCCCAGCGCAGGGCTTAGCTCGGGCCGCCTCACTCACCTCCAGCACGTGCCCCGTGATGTACTTCTCGCAGCCGTCGCAGCGGATGCCGAACTCGCTGTGGTAGTCGGCCTCACAGTAGGGCAGCCCGTCCCTGCAACGAGACGGGCAGTCAGGACGGGCGGGGTTCACCTAAGGGCCCCAAACCCAGCATCCCGCGCCAGGGAAAGGGACCCGGCCAAACGCCAAGACACCCGCTTCCTCCTGCCCCGAACAACAGCACCGCCGACAGACGCATTTACAGGGCGCTCGCGGGCGCCAGCGCAGTGTCCCCTGTCATCACCCAGCCCCACGAGCAACATCACCCAGACCACCCCGTTTCACAGGTGGAGAAACCGAGGGGCCCAGGGGTGCGGCCGCCTGCCCAGCGGGCGAGGGAGGGGCTGGCAGCGACCTCTAGAGGCTGAGCGGAGGGAGTGACAGCCACGTCTGGGAAAGCAAAGACGTTTCCACAGGCGCGGCCCTTCCTTCCCGTTCACTCAGTGCCACGTTCAACATCTGGGGTGGGAAACGGCCTACTGAACCCTCAGGAGGCTGCCCAGGGCGTCCTGGAAAAACGGGAACCAGAAGAGGTGTGTGACAAAGGTGCCTGCGTCGGAGACCAGGCCTGAGGGGTGACATGAGGCCAGGCGGCCCATGCGGTGCTTGGGACCAGACCTCACTGGCCCAGGCGTGGCCGGGAGCTTCCTGCTCGCGGGATCACAGAGCGGCAGAGGGTCTGGCGGGCTGGAAGGAGCGGGGGCCCCGCGCTGAGGCTTCCACTCTGCACCCGTGCTCCCGGCTAGACTGCCATGTGCTGGGCGCCATCTGTGGCACTGGGGACCAGTGACGGGCGAGACAGGGTCATGGTGCTGCTCCTGGACATCGAGGCAGCCGTGGGCGAGCAGCCTAAACACTGAGCCCCAGCAAATGAGCTGTGAGGACAACAGCCGGCTTGCAGGGTGGCTGACGGCAGACGACGCAGGCACATGCCAGCTACAGCATCTGGCACAGGCCAGGAGCCCGTTCAAAGGCGACTGTTATTATTATCCAGAGGTCACCACAACAGGACAAGTGGCAGCGTGGAGGGGGCGGGGAGGCTCAGAGGCGGTGCCGAGGTTTCTGGGTGGCCACGCTCCACGTGGGGGACACGCTTGTGCTTAAATGCCACGCCCCAGCTGTGTGACCCTGGGCAAGTCACTTAACCTCTCCGGGCCTTAGCTCTCCATCAGTAAAATGGGAGACACAATAGTAAGATCTATTGCCAATTGGTGGCTGAGGCCACTGTCATTGCTACCATGGCCGTCCCCTCGGCCCCAGGCCCGGCCCAGCAGGAGCTGGGTGTGGAGGTGACGGGAGCACCGGGGCAGCCGCTCTCCAGGGCATGTCCCTTCCCCAGCGTCATTGAACTCGCCGTGTTATTTCCAGTTTGGTTTTGATTTCATGCAGGCCAACCAAAGGGAAGACGTCTCGCACTGTGGGGAGACCCGAGTTAACGTCGCCTCTCTTCCTCAACGCCTGGGCCTTGGGTAGGTCACGCAGACACCCGGTGGGGGAGGGCCCGGTGTGGGGTGACACGGCCCTGGGCTGCAGCAGCTGCCGGGTGCCCCTCTGCCACGCTTGCAGAGAGGAAGTCCCTCCTTCGTGTGGCAGGAGGAAGACGTCAACCGGGCCTCGGGGTGCGCTCCCCATCACCGCTGACCTCGGCCCATTATTCCCCACCAACGACAGGCAGCAAACCCAGGAGGCTCAAAGACAACGTCTCCATGGCAACACCACACGCCCTAGTCAGTTCTGGGACGGTCGTGCAGGTTGCTAAGTGCCGCGCAGCGTGGGCGAGCGCTCACCGCCGGTGAGGGCCGTGATGCGGGGGCAGGCGCACTTGTTTCACTGTCAAGCGCTGTGTCAGGCGGGCTGGCGGCCTGCGAACCACTCACACTTCCCTCCACTGTGACAGAGGCAACAGCCCCCAGCCCCCGTGGCCAGAGGCCCACCCGCCTGACCATCCTGGACAGAGGCTCACCTTGGTTTGCGGATGCTTTATTTTGACATAAATCTAGAGTCACACGTGATTGTAAGAAACAATACAGATAAACCCCACTTCCCACAATGGTGACGCTTTGCAGACTGAAAGAGTACGTCACCCAGGAAATTGAGCTGATTAGGCCCCCCAGTGTGACATGCACTCGTTCGTGTGTCTTGTGTGTATACATGTGTGCACGTGCTTGTGTATGTGTGCATGCCTGTGTGTGTGTGCATGCATGTTTGTGTGTAGTGCATGTGTGTGCATGTGTGTTTGCATGCCTGTGTGTGTGTGCATGCATGTTTGTGTGTAGTGCATGTGTGTTTGCATGCCTGTGTGTGTGTGCATGCATGTTTGTGTGTAGTGCATGTGCGCATGTGTGTTTGCATGCCTGTGTGTGTGTGCATGCATGTTTGTGTGTAGTGCATGTGTATATGTGTGCGCATGTGTGTTTGCATGCCTGTGTGTGTGTGCATGCATGTTTGTGTGTAGTGCATGTGTGCATGTGTGTTTGCATGCCTGTGTGTGTGTGCATGCATGTTTGTGTGTAGTGCATGTGTGCGCATGTGTGTGTGCATGCCTGTGTGTGTGTGCATGCATGTTTGTGTGTAGTGCATGTGTGTGCATGTGTGTTTGCATGCCTGTGTGTGTGCATGCATGTTTGTGTGTAGTGCATGTGTGCGCATGTGTGTGTGCATGCCTGTGTGTGTGTGCATGCATGTTTGTGTGTAGTGCATGTGTGTGCATGTGTGTTTGCATGCCTGTGTGTGTGTGCATGCATGTTTGTGTGTAGTGCATGTGTGCATGTGTGCGCATGTGTGTGTGCATGCCTGTGTGTGTGTGCATGCATGTTTGTGTGTAGTGCATGTGCGCATGTGTGTGTGCATGCCTGTGTGTGCATGCATGTTTGTGTGTAGTGCATGTGTGCATGTGTGCATGTGTGTTTGCATGCCTGTGTGTGTGTGCATGCATGTTTGTGTGTAGTGCATGTGTGCATGTGTGCATGTGTGTCTGCATGCCTGTGTGTGTGCATGCATGTTTGTGTGTAGTGCATGTGTGCATGTGTGCGCATGTGTGTTTGCATGCCTGTGTGTGTGTGCATGCATGTTTGTGTGTAGTGCATGTGTGCATGTGTGTTTGCATGCCTGTGTGTGTGCATGCATGTTTGTGTGTAGTGCATGTGTGCATGTGTGCGCATGTGTGTTTGCATGCCTGTGTGTGTGTGCATGCATGTTTGTGTGTAGTGCATGTGTGCATGTGTGTTTGCATGCCTGTGTGTGTGTGCATGCATGTTTGTGTGTAGTGCATGTGTGCATGTGTGTTTGCATGCCTGTGTGTGTGTGCATGCATGTTTGTGTGTAGTGCATGTGTGTATGTGTGTGCATGTGTGTTTGCATGCCTGTGTGTGTGTGCATGCATGTTTGTGTGTAGTGCATGTGTGCGCATGTGTGTTTGCATGCCTGTGTGTGTGCATGCATGTTTGTGTGTAGTGCATGTGTGCGCATGTGTGTGTGCATGCCTGTGTGTGTGTGCATGCATGTTTGTGTGTAGTGCATGTGTGTGCATGTGTGTTTGCATGCCTGTGTGTGTGTGCATGCATGTTTGTGTGTAGTGCATGTGTGCATGTGTGCATGTGTGTTTGCATGCCTGTGTGTGTGCATGCATGTTTGTGTGTAGTGCATGTGTGCATGTGTGCGCATGTGTGTTTGCATGCCTGTGTGTGTGTGCATGCATGTTTGTGTGTAGTGCATGTGTGCATGTGTGTTTGCATGCCTGTGTGTGTGCATGCATGTTTGTGTGTAGTGCATGTGTGCATGTGTGCGCATGTGTGTTTGCATGCCTGTGTGTGTGTGCATGCATGTTTGTGTGTAGTGCATGTGTGCATGTGTGTTTGCATGCCTGTGTGTGTGTGCATGCATGTTTGTGTGTAGTGCATGTGTGCATGTGTGTTTGCATGCCTGTGTGTGTGTGCATGCATGTTTGTGTGTAGTGCATGTGTGTATGTGTGTGCATGTGTGTTTGCATGCCTGTGTGTGTGTGCATGCATGTTTGTGTGTAGTGCATGTGTGCGCATGTGTGTTTGCATGCCTGTGTGTGTGCATGCATGTTTGTGTGTAGTGCATGTGTGCGCATGTGTGTGTGCATGCCTGTGTGTGTGTGCATGCATGTTTGTGTGTAGTGCATGTGTGTGCATGTGTGTTTGCATGCCTGTGTGTGTGTGCATGCATGTTTGTGTGTAGTGCATGTGTGCGCATGTGTGTTTGCATGCCTGTGTGTGTGTGCATGCATGTTTGTGTGTAGTGCATGTGTGCATGTGTGCATGTGTGTTTGCATGCCTGTGTGTGTGCATGCATGTTTGTGTGTAGTGCATGTGTGCATGTGTGTTTGCATGCCTGTGTGTGTGTGCATGCATGTTTGTGTGTAGTGCATGTGTGCATGTGTGCATGTGTGTTTGCATGCCTGTGTGCGTGTGCGTGGGTGTGCGTATGTGCATGTGTGTGCGTGTGCGTGTGTTTCCCATGTGCGGTTTTATCGAACAGGATTCCTTTTAACTAGGCGTTCCTGTGATGGCTCTGTTCCAGCCGGACGTCAAGAACTAGCAGAGCCCTGGATGGAAGCTGCAAAGAGGCCCTCCCCCGCAGGCAGGAGCGGCTCTGCCCCCAGAGAAACTGCCCCTCCCAGCTCCTTCCTGACTTGTCTCCCCTCACCGCCCGCCCCGCCCATGCAGTCTGGGGCTTACCTTCTCAGTTCCCCACCCTCTGGGGACTGAAGTGCGCCCCTCCCTCAGTCCCGCTCTCCTGCCCGGGGCCTAGATCCCAACCCCTCCTTTGCCTTCCAATAACACTTGCTCCCCACCTCCCCACAAAGCAGCCATCATCGCATCCTGACCGTGAGCCTGGGGACACTGTGGCGGCCAGCGGGAGCTGCCCGATGGCCCCTCAGTGCTGAAGTCGGAGCATGGGGTTGCGCTGTCACATCCGTGACAACTGACACCGGTCAGCCCTTCTCCTTGCTCTGTTGCTGGCATCAGCTGAGGTCCGCTTTGCATTCAGCAGGAGATCTGGTGCCAGCAATGGGGGAAGGTGACACCAGGGACAGGTGAGGGGAGGTGTCCTACAAAGTCAAAGATGGGAGAGCTAACATCTGTTTCAATCCACAAAACCGGAACTGGAGTCTGCACACCGCTTTAAGGCGGCCGGCAGTGGGGACAAACACACCAGGGCTCCGAGGGCTCTCCTCGCCTAACTGGGGGCCAGGAGCAGCTGGCAGCAGGGAGAGGAGAAGCGCAGAGGGCGGCCGCGTGGAGCAGACACAGGAGGACCACAGGGCCCTGGAGCCCCGCCACTCACTTGCTGATGTACTCCGCGTTCAGCTGCTTCCCACAAGTCTTGCACTTAAAACAGCCCAGATGCCAGTGCTTGTCCAAGGCCACCAGGGACTGGCCATTCTTGATTTCTGTGCCGCAGCCCCCGCAACCTGGAAAAACAGCAGACGTCGTTGTTGCGGGCCAGGAGGAGTGCACCGCTGGGTCAACAGACACCACAAAAACATCTCAAGTGGCCCAGGGGAGGGGCCTGTCCCGCCAGCTGTGCTCAAAGGACCCTGTTACTGCACGGCCGGTGGGAGCGTGTAGGAAACAAATCGTGAAGGGCATCCCTGCACGCACTGAGCGCTGACTGCATGCAGCCTGGGCTGGATCCGAGATGAGCGTGATGCAGGAGACAGAGGGCCTGCCTTCCAGGGGACGTGCAGCGGAATGAGAGCACCCTGCGGGGGGGCCGCCCTGAGGAGGCAGGGGCCCAGGTGGCAGGTGCCACGATGGCGGCAGGCCTGGGTGGCCCCACCTGTTCCCCTCTGGCGGAAGGTAGATTTTGAACCCAACTGTGACCCAACCAACATGACCACCCAAGAAAATGGGCCACCTGAGGGCGGTCGGACCCCCAACCCCCGCCCTGTCCACCAGGCTCTGGCCGGCCTGGATGCCCCTCCAGGAAGCCTCCTGCCCCACCTCTGGAGCTCCTTCTGTGGCCATCTGGGCCTCATCCCAGACAATGCTCAGTGCCCCTGCCCGTGTTCCTGCTCTGAGTCCCAGCCAGGCCCCAGACAGCTGGCCTGGGGATTCCGCCCTTGGCAGCCCAACCAGCCAGGCCCCAGCGTCTGTCTTCTAACTGCCCTCAGGGGACCAGTTCTCTCCGCCCTGTGGCCCCCGGCCTGGTTGGGCCCCTGACCAGCCTCCCACGCCCCCTCTGCCCCTTCCAGCCATGCGCATCCCTGCTCTAGCCCCCTCGCCCTCTAGAGGCCCAGGTCCTTGCCAGAGTCGGGGAGCAAGACAAGGACTGGCCTCTGGGTCCCAGCACGACCCTGATGACCCGGCCACCGCTCAGTCCCTCCAGCCATGAGCAGACACACCAGGGGCTCCCACAGTCAGTGCCACACGTGCTGAAGGACCAGGGGTGGAGCAGAGACTGACCTGCCTGGGATGTGTGTGCGTCTGTGTGAGTATGTACATGAGTATCTCGTGTGAGTGTGGTGTCTGTGTGTGTGTGTCTCTGTGTGAATGTTGCGCCTGTGTGTGCAAGTGAGTGTGTCTGTGTGCTTGTGTGTGCATGAATGTGCCTATGTGTACGTCTGTGTGTGTATGCATGTGTGTCTGTGTGAATGTGTGTCCCTGTGTGACCGTGTCTGTGTGTGTGTGTCTCTGTGTGAGTATGTCTGTGTGTCTTGTATGTCTCTGTGTGTGTGTGTGTATCTGTGTTTGTCGGGAGCAAGACACGGACAGGGCCTTGGGGACCCCCTCAGAGTCCCGATGAGCAGGGACGAGGGGGGCATCTGACAGATGTCCCCCGCCCGCAGGAGCCCCTGAGCCACCCGGCAGGTCCTGGCTCTGCGGAAGGGCTCCAGGCGGCATGGGGCCCCGTGCCCAAGACAGAAGGCCTTGGCCTGGCTGCTAATCCTGGCCCCGCCACTGCCATCATACTGAGCCAGCCCGGCTTCCTCACGGTGGGCGGCCACAATAAATGACAAATGCACACGGGAGTCAGGCCTGCGCACAGCTTGGCACTTGGCCCCGCGGCCCCACAGCTGCCATGCTTGCCCGGGCCACCTCCATCCCCCCGGGGCAGAGACCGGCGCCATGCTATTTCTAAGAATAAAAAGTAGTTAACGCCCACAAAACTGTTGGTCAAGCCCTGGCCTTGCTAAATTGTCACCCCGTTCAAAGCTGCACGCAACTTTGGAAAGGACCCCAAGAAAGGCTTGAGCGCCGAGACCCCGTGTGGGAGGCGGCCTCCCTCCATCTCAGGGCCGGGAGCCACTGGGCGAATGAGTGCAGGCGTGCATGAATGAATGGATGGATGGATGGGAAGCGAGAGAATGCCCCCCTCCTCAGGTTCAGAGGCACCCAGACCCCCGGCCCAACCACTCCCCGGCCCCCAGCAGAACAGACATGACTGGCTCATTCAGGATTCCGCTCTGAGCTCTCACCTATGAGTGACCAGGGGCACTTTTGGGGAGCTCAACATCAGTCCCTGTCACCAGAGGGTGATTTTGCTCCCAGGGGCATTTGGCAATATCTGGAGATACTTGACTGGCACAAGCGTGGGCAGGGGCACGCTCCAGGCACCAGTGGAGTCGAGGCCAGGGACGCGGCACAGCATGCTCCAGTGCACAGGACGGCCCCCACAGCAAAGAATCATCCGGCCCCAAACCTCACAGTGTCAAAGTCAAGAGACCCTGCTCTGAGCCTTAGCTGGCTTCTCTGTCATGGGCAAAGGAAGGAGCACACCCCACAGGATCGTGCAGAGCACTGGAAGAGAGGCAGGGCAGAGCAGGGGTGAGAAGCACAGCCCTTGGAGCCAGGCTGCCCCCACCAGCTGTGTGACTATGGCAAGTCACTTCACCTCTCTGTGCTGGGATGTGTTTTATGGCGATAATCATGGCAGCAGTCTCGCAGAGCTGTGGTGAGGCTAAGGAGAGCTGATGGAGCTGCAGGCCCCCAGGCGTGAGGGACGTGTCTGATACATGAGTAAAGGCATGTGAGGCAGGACACGCTAATGATGACTGCTGTGTCACGAGAGGACAAGGTGCCGAGAGGCCCAGTGCCCTGGGGGGCCGTCCAGAGAGCTCTGCCTCCTGCTGTGCCAGCAGCATGTCCTCCTGGGGACAGTCCAGAGGCTCTGGCGACTGTGCCGTCTGCAGCCGCAGGGCACGTGGCCTCCCAGCAGCCCTCTCACTCGCGCCCCTCAACTGGGGGCAGAGTCAGGAACAGTGAGCAGTGGAGGTGTAGGCGGGAGCGAGGTGCAGAAAGGACGGTTGTCATGGGAACGGCAGTCATCACCTTCCAAACACACCTGGAGCTCAGCAGAGCTTTGCAAATGACAGCACAGCACCGCGTGACGCCCACTGCTGACAGCAGGTGCCAACAGGCCGACGTCCTCGAGGGAGTGTCTCCACTGCCCGGGGCAGAGGTCGCTGGGAAGGGCCAAAGCCAGCTGTCCACTCGCCTGTGCACCTGGGCCTGGGTGGCCATCACAGCATCAGGCCAGGCCTGGGCCTCTTCCCCAGAACGACCCTTCTGGAACTTTCCAGTTTCCTTGTTTCTCCCAAAGTGCTCCCTGCTCCAGCAGACGTGGTCATGGGTTCAGGGCCTGGCTCTGCCACTAACTCATGTGGGACACAGGACGTGCCAGGGAGCCTTTCTGAGCCCCAGTTGTGAAGTCGGGGGGCAGGGTCAGCCCTACCCCCGCCCACTGCCCCCCCAGGCCTGACCGGGGTCGGGGAGTGGAGGAGAGCTCTGAGTCGAATCTGAGATTGACCTTTGAAAACGAGGAATCGACTGAGTTCTAAAACTGGAAAATGCCTGAAAAGTTACGGGCTTGACCTGTGGTTTCTCGGAGGAGCCCTGTGTTCCCGCTCCTGCCACGGGGCCCGGTCGCTCCTCATCTCTCCACGTCTCCTCATTTAACCTCACAGCCTCCATGCAGGACGGGCTCACCCCATTTCCCAGAAGGGGCTCCAGGGCCTCAGGTCCCCGTCACCCACCCCTGAGCACCCGAGGGGTGCAGCCTCACCTGGGCAGACGACGCAGAGGCTGCCAGGCTGCAGCCCGGGCGGTGAGGGCTCGGCTCGGAGGTCAGGCTGAGGGCTCCGGGCTGGGTCAGGCCCGGCCCTGTCTGCACACGCCCAGGGCAGTGTGCACCTTCACTCCTGACTCGGGTGGGGCCTCCAGGTCCCGGCTCTGAGCATGACCCCAGATTCCAGGTGTGCCCCATCCACACCCCGGCCAGGCTGGGCCCCAGCCAGCGGAGTGCAGACCTGGGACGGGGGGCGTGGCCAAGCCCAAGAACTGGCTGACCCCAGTCGGAGCCCCCATCTTCCCACCTCCTGGCTGCCCCCGCCCCAGGCTGGCCTCCAGGCCACCGCCCACACCCACTGCTGACCCCACGCCCAGTCCCAAAGCCCAGAGAGGGGACACCGCTTGCCCAGGGCACACAGGTGGTGAGTGGTGGGGTCCACGCTGGGCAGCGGGCTCAGAGCCGCCCCGACTGGCACGGGCTGGGTCTGCCCTGGACAGGCTCTGACCAGTACCCAGTGCAGAACCAGAGAACTGGGAGGAGCCTGGGGAATGGGGCCTGTACAGGGGCAAGGGGGCTCTCGGGGAGGGGACCCTCACCCGGGGGCAGTGGGGAGGCATCCGGGACAGAAAGGGCTGTGGAAGGCCCAGGCCTGACCTCTGTGCTGGCCACCCAGAAGCAGTGCTGCTCCTCCAGGAAGGCGTGGGCGCCCGCTCAGCCCTCACCCTGTCACCAAGCAACAGGCTCAGGGCCGGAGAGCGGAAGGGGAGCGCAAGGCCCTGGGCTCAGGCTGACTCAGCCTAAACAGCCGGCCACTCTCCACGTCCCCAGGGAAGGGCAGCCCACTAAAGCTGCCCTCTGCAGCTTTCCACCCGTCTGCAGAAGGCTGCATCCCCTCCCTCGGCCCCACAACCCTGTCAGGCAGACCGTTCCTGACTCACCTATTACTCCCCAGCAACTGGGCACTACCTCACTCAACAGCCACCTATGGCTCCTCGCTGCCTCCAGGATGCAGCTGGAATGCCTTGGCACGGCTTTGCCTCTGGTTTCGGTTCTCCCGCCTCATTCCCTCCCCCACACCGCAGCCCCTAGTCCACTCCCATGGGTCTGCTCCTAGCACATCCCACACGTGTCCAGTCTCTGCGCCCTGCTCTCGTCCGTGATGCCCTCCCTCCAATGCCCACCTACTGAAACCCGTGTTTCAAGTTTCGGAACAAAGGCCGCCTCCTCCAAAAGCCTCTGGTCACAGCTGGGCCGGCTTTCCTGCTCTGGGATTTGAAGGCCTTGGCTCAAGCCTCAGCCGCACCACGCCCTCGCTGGATGCCAGGCACCTGCACGGCCCCACTCCCCACCAGGCTCAGGCACTTCTGCATCTGCAGATGGAGAGAGGGAGTCCTGTCTGCTGGGGCTGCTCTGGGGACAGAAGGAGGCAGGAGATGGGAAGACTCTGCAGACACCTGCACAGGAGTCAAGAGCTGGTGACGAATGTTTAACACTTCCTAGGCACAAAACAGGCTCTAAGCTGGGGATTCTCACCACGTACTGCGAGAAAGGGTAGGTTATATTATTAGGTTATATTATATTGGAAAGAGTAGAGCCTTTCTGCCCATGACACTTTTAAAAATCTCAAAAAAGTCTGAGACAATGAGCCTGTGGTTGGGCATATTTCCCTTTTTACTCTGGCTGCCAGGAAGCTCTAGACAAACTGTTCAAACTCATCCCCTGCTTTTTTATTTTGCTGTAGAATCTTTGATGACTATTTCAGATTTAATTATAATAGTACTACTGTTTGTGAAGCAAATTCTTACAAACCCAATAAGCCAGCCCTCACAAGGAGAGTATTTTTGAATGGAGGACTCTCCTAGCAAGCCCGGAAGCAACAGCCTCAGCAGCAACCGCGGCTGCCAGCACGCCTCCCCAGGTGATGCAGACTTCATTTCCCAGAGTCGAAGGATTATCAGCCTCCCAGCCAACACTGCACCCCTGGGAGCCTGAGGTGTAAGCCCCTCTGTGGAGACTCCAGCACAGCAGACAAGGAGGGCGTGCGCGTGGGCTCCAAAAACGCCACTCCTGAAGCGGGACCCTGGCAGCAGCAGCCCTGGAGCGCTTGGCTCCCCTTCCCGTCTGTGCATCCCATCTCTGGCCCTGGAGGAGCCACCCACCGGGTAAAGCCAGCACTGCCTGCTCCCACCATGCTCCACTCTGCCCTACAGCCCCAGGCCGGCGACACTCCAGCTGGCACCGGTTCTTTCAAGGTAACAATTTCCTGCCTCTACATCCAAGAAGCATGTATTGAGCACCCACTGCATACACACCCTGGCCCAGCTCCTGGGGGTGGAGCAGTTGCCCAAGAGCCCCTGACCACAGGAGCCCAGAGTTCAATGCTCCGCTAATGGCTCTCCCAAAGGGCCCCTGGAGGGTCTGGAATTAATTGGGAGCTGAGAGTGTGTTGGAGGAGAGGAGCAGGAGGAGGCAGGAGGCTTCCTGGAGGCGGGCAGGCAGAGTGGGGCCGAAAGCAGGAGTGGGAGTTGGACGTAAAAGCAGGAGCAGCCCACGGGGGCGGTGCGGGGGCACAACCAGTGCAAAGGCCCAGTGCCACGAGCATCTGGAGGCTTCCGTGCTGGTTCCCTCCTTACGCTCATGCAGTTACGGACTTGGGCCGCTTCTGCGGCGGCCCCAGTGCTGTCAGGCCCCCTCCCCCGGCACTGTGGCCCCACCCCCCCGCTCAGCGCCCACTTACTCCAGAGGCCCTGGGACAGGGGCGCGCTGCTGCCCGCCACCGCCGGGGGCAGGGAGCACTTCTGGCACACGCATTCCTTCCCGTTGAAGGTCACTCGGTCCCCAGGGGGGAAGGGCAGCCTGAAACGAGAGAGCATGTTACCACCTTCCGGCTCTCCTCTGGGGGCCCTCTCCCCAAACGCCACACCACCGCCTCCCTGGACCCCATGGGGACGGGCGTCACGGGCCCGGGACATGCTGCCCTGTGTCTGCTGTGTGACCTCGGGCTAGTCACCAACATCTCAGCCTCAGTTTCTCTTCTGTACCAGCAGGCAGAACGACCGTGTCTAAGGCTGTGGCGGGGAGCAGCGAGGGCCGGCCCGGAGCCTGGCACGAGGCGCTCAATCCCGCAGTCCACAACCACTGGCCTCCGCCCTACAACCCTGCCTCCTCTGACTGCCCAGGGTGCTTTGTCCCGATCAGGTCAATGACACTGGGAACAGGTGCCTGGTACCATGAGAGACGCCTTAAATACCCGCCTCACTTCCCAACTGTAGGACATTAGTCCAAGTTGGTATTCGCTTCATTTTTCTCTATAGAAAACTGAGGTTCAGAGAGGATATTTAACTTTTCCAAGGACACACAGCTGGTACATGTCTAAACCAGAGTCCAACTACGACCCATTTGGCTCCAAACTTGATGATTTACCTGCTGCTAAAAGCACGGCTTGTGGACACCAAGGTACCATGGGGTGGATCCCTTCCCTATTTAAAAATTTGGCATTTTGTTTATCATGAATTTTTTTGCATTAATTTCATTTTTTAAAATATCACATTAAAATGCCTTTCACCTTGATTCCTGAGTTTGTTGGCACCCCTTAAATCCTGCATCAAAGCGAGTGCCTCCCTCGCTGCACCCCCAGCCCAGCCCTGGTGGGAGGGAAGGTTGTAGCCCTGGGGCCACTCGGAGTGAGGCCGGCTTGGGGCAGCAGGGAGCCGGCTCACCCCTGGGCAGCCCCAAGGACCTCTCCCTCGGTCACTGAAAGATGGCGGAGGCGGCTGTCGTCTGGCGAGCTCGGGCCAGGTCGTCTGCGCACAGGGGCCGGAAGCCGGCCTGAGGGTCCTGCCCACATCTGTCCCCACCACCTGCCACCACTGAGCTCCCAGCTGCCACTGGGCCACCTCCTCCCCAGTTCGGCCTGCCAGGGAACCCGTGCTGCACGGGCAGCAGCCTGATCTGGACCAGGACACGCCCCTTCCTCCGGCTTAAGCCTTCCTGGTCTCCCTTCTGCCTTCTTCGGGGCTGGCCAATACGTGGCTCACCCCAGGCTCCCAACAGGTGATCATTACATGGATGAATGAATGAGTGAGTGAACAAGTGAAGGACTGAAGGTCCCCGGGAGGCCCAGCTCAGCAGCCCTCTCCTGCCTTCTCCCCCAGGGCCTGCCAGGTCACACCCGCTCCAGTCCAGTCTGGACCCTGCAGCCAGAGGAGCTCTCCTGCCTACCGGCCCGCTGTGCCTTCGCCCCTGTGAAGCCCTGTGTTGTCCCCCACCCTGTGGGGCTGGTCCTCAGGCCCTAGGTTCATTCGTCGGGTGTGTCCTCAGGTCCCCACCCGGCCAGTGCCTGCTCTTGGGGACCAAGGACACATAAGGCTGAGCTGGCCCACCTCCCTAGACTCCTGAGACAGTTCTCACTCTGGCTCTTCGGCTGCCCCAGAGCCTGCGCAGCTGTCTGACGCCTTGGCTGTGTCGCCTGTGTCATGCTGTGGTCTGCCTCCGTCTGTCTTAGCGTCTAGCAGCTGCCCTGGGAGTGGGGGATCTTGGGACAGAGTAGGAGTCCCTCACCATCCCTGGATGTGCTCTGAGCTGTGTAATCCGGAGCAGGTTACTGAACCTCTCTGAGTTCCTGTTTCCCATCTGTAAAATGGGACTAACAACACCCGTGTCATGAGACTGTTATTTATCCATCCATCCGTCCATCCATCCATCCATCCATCTGTCCATCTACCCATCCATCCATCCATCCACCCACCCGTCTATCCATCCATCCGTCCGTCCATCCATCCATCTCTCCATCCATCCATCCATCCATCCATCCATCCATCCATCTGTCCATCTACCCATCCATCCATCCATCCATCCACCCACCCGTCTATCCATCCATCCGTCCGTCCATCCATCCATCTCTCCATCCATCCATCCATCCATCCATCCATCCATCCATCCATCACATCCATCCATCCATCCGTCCATCTGTCCATCTACCCATCCATCCATCCATCCATCCATCCATCCGTCCATCCATCCATCCATCCACCCATCCACGCATCCATCCATCCATCCATCCACCCATGGGACATAATGCATGGAAAGCTCTAGCATACTGACTGGGACCAGTGGGGGTGAATAAATGGCAGCCCTTATTCTATGAATTCAACCTTATCGAAGCATATTTTGTCAAATGTACACATTCATGTAAGCAACACCACAGTCATGATGTGGGACATTCTGTCCACTGCAAAAAGTCCCCTGTGACCGTCTACAATCATCCCCCACACCACCACCCCAGCCCCAGGAACCAGGATGGCGTTCTGTCGCCATGATGTAGGTTTGACTTTCTGGAAGTGCACATGAACAGAATCACAGGGTGCGCAGTCTCGCATGTCCTGTGCAGCACCACGTTTCTGAGGGGCCTTCGCACTGCTGCACGTGGCAATACTTTCTTCCTTTGATTGCCAAGCAGTGTCCCATGGCGGGGACGAGCCAGCACGTGTTCCATCCACTGCTGAAGGACATTTGGGACTGCCACAAACACAGCTGCTAAGCACATCCGTAGACAAGTCTTTGTGTGGACACGTGCTTTCATTTCTCTCAGGTGAACACCTGGGAGTGGAATGACAGGGTCATACGCTGTTTGTGCCAAACTGGCTTCTGTAAAGCCTGCACCACTTTGCTTTGCCACCAGCAATGTCAGCGAGCTCCCTCTGTGTCACATCCCCAGCAGCACCCGACATCGTCCATCCTTTTAGTTCTAGGCATTCTAGTGGATGTATTTTATGGTATTTCATCATAGTTTTTTTATAAAAAATTGGCACCCGAGCTAACATCTGTTGCCAATCTTTTTTCTTCTTCTTCTTCTTCTCCCCGAAGCCCCCAGTACATGTTGTATACTCTAGTTCTAGGTCCTTCTGGTTGCTATGCGGGACACCGCCTCAGCACGGCTCGATGAGCGGTGCCAGGTGTGTGCCCAGGATCCAAACTGGCAAAACCCTGGGCCGCCAAAGAGGAACTTAAGTTAAGCATGACCTTAACCACTCGGCCACGGGGCCAGCCCCTCATCATGGTTTTAATTTGCATTCCCCCGATGACTTACGACGTTAAGTACTGTCTTACGTGTTTATTGCTCATTCATACATATTCTTCTGTGGAGCATCTGTTAAACTCTTTCGCCCATTTTCAATAGGGTGGTTTTTTCATCATCTTATTATTGAGTTGCAGAAGGTCTTTATATATTTTGGATACTACTCCTTCATCAGATATAACTTATCTACCAGCTGACGGCTTGCTTTTACATTATCTTGATGTCTTTTGACATGATTTTTTTTCAGGTTGCAAAATTTCTTTTAACTTTACTGTAGCCCAGATTTGCTGGCAACAAATTCTTTTAACTTTCGTGTGTCTACAAACGTCTTTATTTTGCCTTTGTTTTTTTGGGTGAAGCCTTATTGACGCTATCCACATACTCTCTAACATTCATACATCGTCAGTGTGTACGTTTCAATGGTTCCAGTTTATTCAGAGTTGTGCATCTATCCTCACAATCAATTTGAGGACATTTTTCACCACCCAAAAAGAAACGCCGCACCCATTAGCAGTCTCGCCTTCACTTTTGAAAGTTTAGTTTTGTTTTGGGGTAGAACTGTGGGATGGGTTTTTCCAGCTCTTTACAGGTGCTGTTCTCTCGGCGTCTGGTGAGCGCAGCCTCAGGAGAGAAGTCGGCATCACCCTTCTGTTCCGTTGTACGTAATGAGGTTTTTTCCTCTTGCTGCTTTTTTCTTATTATTGTTCCTCAGAAACTTGATTCTGATGGGCTTGGTAGGTTTTCGTTGTGTTTATTCTGCTTGGGGTTCCTTGAGATTCTTGGAGCCATGGGTTTATAGTTTTCATCAAATTTGGACATTTTTCAGCCACTATTTCTTCAAATATTTTCAGTCTTCTCCCACCCCCTTGGTCTCCCCGTCTCAGCCTAGACAGACAGACAGACAGATCTGTATCCGCAGGTCCCTGAGCCTCTCTGCATAGTCTCCAGTCTTCTCTCCTCTTTGCTTTCGTTCGCGCGGTTTCCACAGTCACGTCTTTCAGTCCAGCAACGCCTAACCCACTGCCAATTCCTGTCAGGGAATTTTTCATGTCAGAAATTGTAATTTTGGTTTCTAGAATTTCCACTTGGTTTCTTTTTCTATCTTCCATAACGCTCCCGCTTACGTTCCCCTTTTCCTTTAGATACTTAAACGCCGTCACAGCAGCTGCTCGACACTCCTCCTCACCGCTGCTCTCACTTCGGGGTCTCTCGCTGTTGGTGCATTTTCCCTCCGGCTTGGGTCACACTTGCCCGCCTCCTCCTATGACTAGTCCTATGGGATTGATGTTGGCCACTGTGGACTTAGGTTGCTGACCACTGACCGTGGGACTTTCCCACCTTCCTGTGAGGAGCGCTGCTTCACTCCGGCAGGCAGGGCGCTCACCTGTGGGGCGACGCCATCTCTCCGAGCCCTGTCCTTGCCCCTCGTCAGAGCAGGTTCACGGGAGCCTTCCCTCTAGGGCTATTTCAGCCCCACTAGTAAGGCCTGGCCCTCCTGGTGCCCCTGCTGCCTGCCGGGGTCTTCAACAAGGAGCCCGCCGGCCTGAACTCGGATGCCTCCCGGCCCTGGGGACGGCTCAGCTCACAGCAACCTGTCGTCCCTTGTCCCACCTTGTGAGATTCACTCTGCGTCTGCCTTTAGCTAAAGGCCCTGCGCAGCTCCCCGGAGCTCCCGTGCCGCACAGCTCCCTCCCCTCGGGGACTTGCTTCTGTCTCTCTGTCACCGTCCCCTACCTGAGCCACGCTCTGCTTGGCTCCCCTCCTTGGACTGTGGGTCCAGAAGCTGCCTCCAGGCGGAAGCTGGGCAGCCACAGGGCTCTCTTCACTTGTCTTCCTTCCCTCAGTCCCGAGTTCCCCGGGCCCCACTGATGGGAGACAGTTGTTTGGGATGTTTTGTCCTGTTTTCTTCTTGTTTATAGCGGGTGGATGAGTCCAGGCCAGTTGCCGCAGCATGCCAGAGCTGTCCGCTGTTATTTCTAAAATAGCACATCACCCAAAGGTAATCTTTCCAGCCCCTGTGATTAGGCCAGAACTCGTCTCTAAGCTACGCACACAGAGATCAGACATTCCGATGGCCCTTGGGGAACCCGGACCTATGCACACTGCAGTGACACCGGTGACCCTTTCGTTAGAAGCGTTCCCTGTCATTGTTCCGCTCCCCCCTGACAACAGCTCTGTGTCTGTCTAGCACACGGGCCATAACTACAGACAACAACTTTGGGAACAACACTCAAAAAGTCCCCTTGGAACTGGGTGTGGTGAGACAGAGCAGAGCGGAAAACAAACTCTGGGGTTTTTCTCGTCTGTTTTCTAGAAATGAATGGAACATTCCCACTGGGAGCTATGTGTGCGGGGCTGTGTGGGGGCAGGGAGGATGCCCACGTGGGAAGGCTGCCTGCCCGCCTCCCTGCGGTGCCCCTGGAGATGCAGGCAGAGGAGGAGCCAGTGTGGCCCTGCTGCGGGGCTCTGATCTCGGCCCATCTTAGGTGACCACTCGCGGCACAGCTGCTCTGCGCCAGGTGCCGGGGACCAGAGGGGAACCCGACTCAGCCCCCACCGGCACGGTGCTCGCATCCGGCAGCTCCAGGGCCATGTCGCTGGAGAGGTGCTGTGGGCCCGGAGAGCGTGGGGACAGGATGCGGGGCCATGCAGAGGGGAGGCGGGAGCTGCTGTCTGGGTGGGAGAGGCTCTAGGGGAGGCCCACCTTGTCCCACCGTGTCTCTAGCGTTGAACCCTGTAGGGTCTGGGCTAAGGCATCTCCAAGTCGCCAGTGCTGGCCTGGGGCCTGGCCCGTGCAGGCGCTTAGAAAAGCCTGGTCAAATGGATGAAGGGATGAACTGGAACAGACTGAAGCTCCTCTCAGCCAGACGGAGGAGCCGGGACTCTCTCTTGGAGGCCAAGTAGAGGAGCGACAGGGAGAGGGGAGGTGGGGACCCCAGCATGGAGGCCATGAGCAGACCCCAGGCAGGCGAGTTTTGAGGCCTGAGTGGGGCCAGTGGCCGGGCAGATTTGGGGAGGGGAGGGACCTTTAGAAGACATCTGTGCTTGGGGCTCATGCGCCTGGTGGGTTGGGTGGTGATGCCACCCACAGATCAGGGACACGGGGAGAGAGAGGTGGGTGAGCAGGTGGGGCACAACAGGACAGCCAAGGAGGGGCGGTGGGGTGAAAAGGAGGGGCTGAAGCAGGGACACCGAGGGTGCCAATGTGAGGAAGACACTTGAGGAGGGTGTGGACACGGAGAGGAGCTGACCAAGGGGGCTGAGGAGGGGATGGGGAGAGGTTCCCTGCCCAGGAGCCAGAGGAGGCCACGAGCCGGCCGCCCCAGAACCTGCTGGCCTCCGCGCCCAGGAAAGAGGGCCTGGCCCTGTGTTGCAGGAAGCGGTGCAGGCCTGCCGTCCTGCCCAGGGCCCACCTGCCATCCCACGGCCCGGTCCTGACCCTTCTCCCCGGCTGCGACCCAGTGGGATGGAGGACGGAAGGGAGGATGGATGGAAGGATGGATGGAGGGGAGGGAGGCAGGGAGGAGGGCTTGCCCAGGGGGAGAGGTGGGGGCCGGCGGCCGCACTCACCGGCAGACGGCACACACGAAGCAGTCGGGGTGGTAGGTCTTGCCCAGCGCCGACACCACCTCGCCCTCGATGAACTGGTCGCAGCTGAAGCAGCGGGTCCCGTACAGCCGCTGGTAGTCCCGTGTGCAGATGTACTCGCCCTGCCGCACGAAGAAGCCGCCCTCGGCCAGGTCACAGCCACAAGCTGAGGAGACAGGCGGCGAGGCCGAGTCAGCAGCCGGTGACCACCTCCTGGGTCCCAACGGGCCCACTGGACCCCCCACCACACACAGATCTTGGAGTGACTTGCTGAACCCTTGGGGCCCAGGTTCCAGGCACAGACTCCACTCCGGCCCCTCAGCCTGGAGTCAAGTAGACTTTCTTGTGGAAGCTTCTAGAAAGGGGCACCGACCTGGGATGAGAACCAGGCTGTGCTGAGGGGCCAGCCCAGCCCCACCCCCCTCGCCTTCTTGACCAGGGATGAAGCACTGATGCCCTATGAGCCCCTCTGCTACCCTAAGTGAGCATTCCCAGCACGGAATAGAGCAGACAGGGAAGGCGGCTAACAATCCAGACCTACTACGTGCCAGGCTCTGTCCTGGGCGGGAAGATCCTGTGGGGTGGAGGACAGACGCATCCCTGTGGTTGGTCCCCTGACCACAGCGAGGCTTCCTGCCCCCTGCCCCTGCCTCCACCTCCTCGATGCCCGGGTCCCACAGTGTGAATGAGGCCAGACCCCCTGCAGGAGGCAGAGAGGCCAGGACACTCGAACGTGGATCCTTTGTCCCCTGACCCCTAACCCACGTCTCCTGCCCCAGGAAGCTGGTGCAGTAGGGCCCCAGGGAGGTGCTAGGGGAACTCTGCCAGGTGGAGGACAGCCAGCCAGTCGGCAGCCGGGACGCCTGCGAGTCACCCCACATGCTCCCCCTCCAGCCCCAGCGGCACATGGGAGCCACGCACGGCTTCAGAGAGAGCAGCCTATGCCTCCCTGGCCGGCCCAGCCCCCCTGATGAAGGCCTGGAGGAAACCCCTGCAGCCCCAGCCCCACCGGCCAGGTCAGCGCCGGGTCCTCCTGAGTCACAGCCCCCAAGCCGTCGTGGAAAACCACGCAGCCCTCATGGTTCTGAATTGACACCTAGAAGTTTCCATCAAAACATTAACTGATTGCAAAAGATGTAGTTTCTGGCAAATTCTAAGTATTGGCCTCTTGAAATTTCACTGTCACCTCGTCCTTTTGAGCACATCCAGATGCCAAAGTGAGACCAGCGACGTCTATTCACAAGACCCACAGCCAGGCTCTTACTGAAAGCTCTCTGGTCCTCTGCGCCCTCATCTGGAACACAGGGCCTCTTTCACAGGTGAAGTGGGCCGCGCAGAAGAGTGTCCTATGGGGAGCACGATGTGAGCCCCCCGTTGAGCTGCCTCGTCCCGGACGCTGCTGTGCTAGCTTCACTCACCCTGAGAGGCCCGAGGCAGCTCCCTGTTCTGGATCTTTCTCAGCACCGAGCCTGAGAGTGAAACCCTTGGTTTGATCCCGCAGCACGCGCAGCCACGTGGACGCCCGGCTTGCGAGGGGCGGGCTCCTGGGCTGAGGGGGAGGACTATCGTCTTTTCAGGACCTGCCACCCAGGAGGATCCCGCCCTGAGCAACAGGTGCTCACAGACGCCCACTCCGGGGTTTGCCGACCTTCCGGAACCTTCTGAATCGTCGTAAAGACGTGGTGCACCGACTGCTCCAGAAGGAGGGAAACGTGAAGACAGACCTGGGGCCATCGAGACACCTGAGTCTCCCCGTGGGGGCGCCGAGAGGGACGGCCCGGCTCCCAGCCAGGCAGCCATGTGAGCCGGCTGCGCCCCTGCCCCCTGGGGGCCCCGCTACTGAGGCCAGCGCCAGGCAGTAGCCCCTGACCTGCGCCTGCTAAAAATGACTGGTCCAAACTCGTTAGTGAGTTTAAAACGCTAATCCAGGCAGTAGATCGCTGTGAGTCTATCTGCCTTCGAATCAGCCCAGCCAGCAAAGGGGGGGGCAGCCGAGGGTGACCCGTGTGTCGCTCCCTGGACGTCACAAGGTCATTTATGAGAAACTCACGGAGCGCTGGGAAGTGGTGGGAAGACACTTCCTGGAACACCATTTGGCACTGACTCCAAAGAAGGTTAAAACTGCTCCTACCCTTTGACCAGCAATCTCTCTTCTGGGCCTCTCGCCCGAGGAAATGGCCAGGAATGGCCACAAAAGTGAGCTGCCCCGTGTTGGCTGCCGCGTCACTATAACAGAATGTCGTAAAGAAACACTGGGCTATAGAGTCAGGAAGCCTGGGTCTGAATCCTCGCTCCTGCGGCTTCCCAGCTGTGTGACCTTGGGCAAGTCACTTAACCTCTCTGAACCTTGGAGTTCTCATCTGTGAAATAGGGTTAACTGCACCGATCTCACATGGCTGCACAAGAAATCAATGAGATGAGGTGTAGGAAACCGACGAGCCCAGCGCCAGGCTGGAACTGATGAAAACGTCCAACAGCAGAGCCATGGCCACGTTCACCAGGGGCCTTGCATTTGTGGGAATCGGGCAGATGCTGAAGAACTTACACGACGGGGAAAGGACTCACACAGGCACTCAAAGTGGACACGTCAGGATATGACAGTACGCACACGACATGAGTGCATATTAAAAACAGACCCAGACAAAGATCAGGGTTGGCAGGACGGCCGCCCAGCCCCGCTGGGAGCTCCCGGGCGGGCAGGTGGGGACGCTCCCTGGTGCTCCCTCGGCATCTCTGCACCGGCAGCGGTGGACACAGCGGTCAACTTTAAAGCACAGCCATGACAGGGCCCTCCAGGCGTCCTGGCTCACACCGGCCGGCTGGTGCAGCTCGGCCACCCCAGCCCCGGGCTCAGTCTAGCTCCGCTGGGCCTCCCGGCTGTGAATAACGGCCCGGGTCACCAGAGTCCTTCCCGCGGGACTGTCCACGGCCCGCCCCATGACCCCGGTCCCGGCGGCCCTGCACGGCCAGGCGGTGCCCTCGTCCGGCCGGCATACCTGTCCCAGCTTCCCTTTGGTTCTGAAGCCCTCGGTGGGTTTCCCATAAACACCCTGGAACCCCCAAATGCAGGTGCAAGAACGCAGGCACTTGGCGCCCGTCTTTGTCACCCCTGGTCCCCCCGAGTAGCTCTCGGTGTGGCTATTTATAGTCCCCGGCGGATGTGTCCCGTGGACGCCCCCACCCGCCGTTACCAAACGACAGGCAGGCCGGCGGCTCTCCTCCCCGTGCGCACACCGCGCGGCCTCCCTCCGAGTCCTTGTCTCCCACATCAGGGATGCGCTCAGGCCGGCTGCGCCGCGGGTCAGAACACGCCAGCCTTCTCGAGGTCACGCGGGGTGTGGCCTCCTCCATTCCTCATTTCCGCATCGGCCCGTGTTCCCAGGGCACCCTGAGCAGGGCTACAAAGATCACAGCCCCAAATGAACGTTCTAGAAGCACAGAACTCGGTCAGGAGCACCAGGCTCGTTTTTCCAGGCAGCTTTCAAGCTGCTTGTCAAAGTGCCAAAGCTTTCACTTTTCCTGGAGGACCTACTGTGTGCTGGAGTTTGAGCTTTGGTATCTCCCACGTGTTCCCATTTTGTAGCACGAAGCTCCGGCCACTGGATTTCAAGATAACCCAGAATCCAAGCTCCTCTTACGCTCCCCTGCACCAGCACCCAGGGGTCCTTGGAAAAGAAGGCGGACCAGGACCCTCCTCTGGCTTTGCCCCTGGGTGTCAGAGCCAAGGTCCTCACAAGGGCCGCCTCATCCCCTCCCCCTCGCTCACTCTGCTCCAGCCACACCGGCCTCCTGCTGTTCCCGAACCCGCCAGGCACCCTCCCTGCTGGAGTGTCATTGCACAGGCTGTTCCCTCTGGCCACAACACTCTTCCCTCACCTCCCTCAAGTCTTCACTCAAAGGTCACCTCCTCTGTGAAGCCCACTCTGATTTCCCAGATGAAAACAGTAAGCCCCGGCTCCCCTCGCCCCTTGCCTGGCACCTCACTTTGAGCACATGATGAGGTTTCCTTATTTACTCTATCTGCGCTGGCTCTCCGTCTCCCCGCACGAGAACGCGACCCCACGAAGACACGGGTGTCTTGCTCACGCACGCATCCGGGGCAGCCGGCACGGGGCCCACACGCAGCAGGTGTCCAGCACACAGCCGTGGAACGGACACGGAGGCTCAGAAACGTGTCTAAGACGCTCATGAGCGGGGGCGGCAGAACCTCAGGCGTCAGAGCCCAAGCCTGGGGCAGCCGTGAAGGAGAGGAAATTAGGTAATTTCTTCATGGATTTTCCCAGGTAAACTGAGGCACGTCCAACAAGTGCCAAGGCGGCAGGAACCCCACCCACTGGGGCCTCTTACAGCAGAATCAGACGGCGGCACAATCGTCTTCTGCTCTAACAGACCCGGCTGTGGTTCGACTGGCAACATGCACCCAGGGACGGACACGGCCCGTGTCAGTCAGTCACCATCCTCCCGCTCCCCTCCGCCCGTGGGAGCAGATGTATGACCCAGTTCCGGCCAATGAATCCTCTGAGAAGTCTGTGGGGACCTCAGGGAGAGGGCTCTCCTCCCTGATCACATGAGGAGAGGGTTCCTTCGCCCGTGCACATCTCCCCCAACCCCTTCCCTGGGGCTGAGGGCCACCCTGTGAGGATGTGATGCTTGGAGCTACAGCAGCCATCTTGAGACCATGAGGAAAGGCACTGGACGTGCACAGGATGAGAGGGGGAGAGGAGACAGTGGAGGGTGGGGAAACTGAGCAAGAACTCGCATCTCTGATGATCTTGTTGAGCTGTTGAATGAACCAGCTCTGGGGGGGAGGGCGCTACCTCCAGGCTTCGTGTCAAGATGATAAACATCCGCATTGTTTAAGGCATGATGAGTTGGGTGTTCTTTTTGATTCTCCCAAAGCCCCTCAATGACTCATCAACTCCGCATTTCCATGAGAGCCTGGATAAAAGATCAATCAGCACGCCTGAATAAACGCAGCTTCCTTAAGGCCGCAGGAACACTCAGCTGCCCCACGTCCTTCTCCAGCAGGTGAAGCAAGATGCTGCCTACCCGGGCTGCGTGAGACCCTGTCACTGGCTGAGGGTGGGTTGGCGGGGTCTTGGAACTGGGCCCGAATGCCCACAGGCTCCATCACCACCGCCACTCCTGTAGCAACCCTCCCCGGGCAGCAGCATGTGCACAGAGAGGGAGTCCCAGGTGCCCGTCTGTGCTGGCGCATCTCAGCCCCCGCAGGCCCGTGAGGAGGGGGCTGCGCTGTCCCCACGTCTGCTCAGGGGGCTGCAGCTCGAGGTTGAAGTGATCTGCCCCATGGGGAGGAGGGACCTGGGGCCGTTCCCATCTCCTACCAAACCCGATGGTCACAGCAGGGGACGGGGGACGCCCACCGCAGGGGCCTGATGCCTCTTACTGCCTCCTAAGGTCAGCGCCCACCCACAGGCCTTCATGCCGTGAGCCCCCCGTCGCCTAAAATGAGCTTCTAAAAAGAGCAATCGGGTGGGCTCTGCTTTTCAGAAACGTAGCAAACGCATCTTCACGGAGAGCAGAGAAAACTAAACCAGACAAACCCCACGACGGGGCCGGCAGGCTCTGAGGAAGGGAGGGGAAGCTTCGGGGGCGGGGGCACTGACCAGGGGGGCACTGACCACAGTGGGGCACTGACCAGGGCGGGGGGCACCGGCCAAGGGGGCACTGATGGGGCAGCTGTCACCTCCTCCATAGGAAAGATTTTGCGGGTGCTGATGCACTGCCTTCACCTAGAGCCTGGCGGCGGGTGTGGGGTGGTGGCAAAGGCAGGGGATGCGCTCTGGTTTACAGAAACGCGGGGGCTCTCCATTCCCACTCCACGACCCGCGCTGCTTCATCTTTTCCACACCCTCCCAGGCTGTGCCCTGGGGCGCACCCCTTGCTTCATGTCAAGCGGCCGTCCTGGGGGTGCCCCGTGTCCCCCTGGCAAGGACTCTAGCAGCCTTCGCCAGGTGGTGGTAACGAAGTACCCGGGAGGACGGAGTCAGGGGGAGAACTCACAGGGGTCAGGCCAGGCTGCGGACGTGAGGGGGACCCCTGGATCCAGGCGAATCTGGGGGTATCAAGTGACCCCTAGGGACGTCCCTGATTGCCCCCAGGCCCATGGACGGAGCCGCAGCCCCTCTGAGGGGCAGGGGCAGGGTCAGCCTCAGACGGAGGGTCCCAGGGCCCCCCTGCCCCTGCCAGCAATGGCGCAGCCCCCATGGGGTCCCCGCGTTGGGTAGCACTGGCAGCACTCATGGTCTTCCCTACATTGTCAGCCCCCTGCCCGGCCCCCCGTGTCTCCCCCGTTGCACTCAGACCTCCTCCAGGGCCAGGATGCATCAAGGCCATTTCTGGGGTGCTCTCCTTCTGCAGCTGAAGAGTCTGGGCCGGTGGTTCTCAAGTTTTCTTTTCAAACAGCAGGACTCAGTGCCGTCTTCACATGGAGCCTGAGGCCCCGACGCAGCTGCAGGCAGAGCCCTCTGGGGATGGGGGCTGACCTGCTGCCTCGCTCAGCCCCCGTCTCCCCCGTGGAGGCGCCTCCACAGAAGGCCCTCATGCAGGGGCCACGTGCAGGCCTGGGATCAAGCCCCGGACAGGCTCCTACGTCTCAGGCCGCAGCTGCCCCCTCGAGCGGACAGTCATCCGTCCCTCACTGCGCTGCCGGCTCGGGCAGGGGTCCCGCCCAGTCACACCAGCGAGCCCCCGTGCAGGCTGCCGCACGCCCTGTCCTGCACGCTCGCTGCCCCTACCCCTGTGACGGCCTGGCACCCCCTCTGACTGCTGGAGCCCTCCCATTTCCAAGTTAGAGCCTGAACCCCACCTCCTCTGCAAAGCCATCTCCGGAAGCTTCCAAGCCCTTCCTGCGCCCCCCTGGCCCTGGGTTTTACCACTAAAAGCGAACTTTCAAGTTGTGTTGCACACCTTGGCTGGTATATTTATCTCCTCACCAGCCAAAGCTAAGCCTTCTTACTCTTTAGTGCTCCCCAGAGCCCTCTGCCGGGCCCGGCGCACAGTAGGGCCACCGAGCCCCTGAGTGGAGCCTGTGAATGCAGCTGCAGTAACTTGACAGGGCCACCCAATGTCGGCAAAAATCATGTCCCCCAACCACCTACGTGCGGCATATTTCCCAGCTTTGCCCATAAACAAGCAAACCCTCACTGCTCCTTGAGCTCAGGAAGGTCCTCATGGCTAAGGCCGCGCGCATCTCTGAACGGCCAGAGGACGTCACAACAAGCCTCCAGGAAGGCAGGTGGTGAGGACCCCGCCCGCCGTGTGTGTGGGGCAGTGTGTCTAGTACCCTTAATATAATTCCTGTAAAACTGCAAACCCTTTGGGTGTGGATACTGTGTCAGATTGGTTTGACTTGCTCATTCCTTCCCCAAAATGCTATTTTTCATATACTTTTAGGAAATGAGATGCGAGTGCATGTCACCCCATTTGTGCACCTGGAGCAGGTGTTAACTCCAGAGTAGGAAGGAGGAGAGGGCAGGGGGGGCGCTCGCAGCCAAGCCCCTCCCCCACAGAGGGTTCCCCAGGACTGTTCTGTTTTAGTTTCTTCTCATCTTTTCGGTATTAAATTTAGTATATTATTCATGCTATTTCCAACAATCAGAGGAAGATCAAAGCGTCTGCACGTGGAGTGAGTGGTGAAGCCCTGCTCCGGGCGGGGCTCCCGAGGGCGTGTGGCCCAGCGTAGGTCCTGTGTGCCTGCGCTGTCAAGGTCACGCCGTCAACAATGACCATTTACCTTCTGGCTACGGGGCTCAGGCGGCCACTTTGCCCTGGCCACTGGCTCTGCGTCCTCGGACGCTGCAGCAGCCGTATGAGGACAGTCCTTGACACCTGGACCTCGTCCTCTGACCCTCCCGACTCTGGCCGATTCCTCGTCACGCCCACCAGGGAGGCAGGCCACACTGAGAAGACCACAGTGTTGCACGCAGATTCTGGACTCTGAGGATCTTCCAGCATCCCAGATCTAACAGGATTCCCAGAGACGCCCTGGGGTCCAGAGTCACAGCGGGGAGGCCTGGTCTGGAGGCCACGCTGCAGGGCCGTCCCTGTGGCCGTGGCAAGCGGGACGGGGGTCAGAGGTGCTCACCTTTGCAGACGAAGCACTTGATGTGGAAGTGCTTATTCTGGACGCGCAGCACCTCCCCCTTGCACACGTTCCCGCAGGTGTGGCACAGGATCACCGTGCCGGGTGGCTTCTCCACGGGGCTGTGCGCAGCCTGGGGCTCCGACACTGTGGGGAGAAAGGGGCCAGTTACAGCGTGGGATGCACCAGGAACAGGGGAGCAAAGCAGCAACAACACCAGGACTCCGGCCCACCCACCCCAGCACAGGTCCCATAGGACGTCAGGGGACAGACTCGTCTTCTTCCTTGGGGACCCGTGGATGATGTGAGAGGCCATCTGGCCAACCCCTTGCATCACTCAATCATCTCTATGTGGCTTATCTCCCAATCTGTCCACAGCAGCCCCACCCAATGAGCGGGGCCTGGCCCTCGTCGCTGTCTGCACACCAGCTCCGATGGAGTGGTCACACCCCCCCACCCTGCAGAGCGGCGGCCTCGATCTGGCACGAGCTCAGCCCTCCAGGGCCTCGGGAGCCAGGTTCCCCTGGTGAGCTCGCAGCCCTTCTGCAGCCAGGAGACCCAGAGCCACCTCTTCTGCAAGCACAGCCCTACTGTGACGTGGCTTCAAACTCCCTCTGCATCCTGGGGACACTGACCTGAAATTGTCTCTGTCCCCTTTTAAGCCAGCCACGACCCAGGACATTTGAGGCGCTGGAAACCCATGGAGGGACGGGTCGGGGCAATGGTTAAATACACACGCAGGCACACACACACACATTTACACAACTGCCTCATACTAGCGTTGACCAAGCATCGGCCCTCATCTCTGTTGTAAAAATCGAGGAGGTGGACGTCAGGCAGAGGAGGGCATTTCTCCATCCAGTTTCCGACCTGCCCCCCGTCCTCCCCAGCCCCCAATCTGCCGGAGTGGAGCCCCTCTCCTCCTCTGCGGTCCCTGCCCACCGTGGGAGTTGACCGTGGGCAGCACAGAGGGGGGCCTGGCTCCTGCTGGGGACAGTAGGCCTTCTGGGGAGGAGGGCTCTGCACACCCCAAGGGCAGCGGGTGTCTGCTGTCTGGGGACAAGAAGCCACACTGCCTGGAGACGCAGGAACAGGAGAGAAGCTGAGCGGCACGAAAAATAACCGGGTGTTGCCCTGGTCACCCCAGACCCCCGTCATTGCCTGCCTCGCGTTTCCAGAGGAGTCAGGAAACCAAACAGCAGGCTGGACGGCGCAGAGGTCACGAGGGCTCCATGAGCTAGTCTGTTGTCCTGGGAGCCACGGGGACATTTCCTGCTCTGGTTAAATGTCAACAGCAGGTTGGCCTTCGCTCCTTTTCCCTAGAGAATAATTGCAGAAACTGCTTCATCTATTATTTAATAAAGTTGCCAGGAGGAGGCAGAGAGTGAGGCTCTCCTGGGCTTGAAGTTAAGACTCCTCAGGCGGAACAAGCCGCTGGAGTCGAGGTTTGAAACCCACGCACAGGCCTGGGGATGCCCGGGGCTGACGTGGGGCTGACGGGCTCCTGAGTCACCCTGGTGCACGTGTGAGGCTAAACTGAGATTGCAGGGGCTGGGGGAGTAGACCTTCCACTCTGCGATCTTCTCATCTTCTCATCTGTTAGGCATACAGAGAACAAGACGCCATCATCTCTCCACAAGCAGACAAGGCACGTTTGTATACTACTGGAATCTGGCTCAAATCCCGGATGAGGGAAACATCAAACCAAGCACGCTGGGGATCCATGTCAGAGTCCTGGGGGCTGCCTGGGCTGTGGGGGCAGACGGCCCCGTGCTGCTCCAGCCTCCTCTCCTACGTGCTGTGATCTCAGGTGAGTCCCGGGAACTCCCAGCCTTCCGTCTGTCTGTCCGTCCATCCGCCCTCTGCTCACATCACCTGTCCCCGGGGGATGCTAGGAGGATGGGCAGAAATGGTTGCCCAGCGAGCAGCCTGGGGCCCAGCAAACCGTAAGTCCTCAATACACAATAGCTATTGTCGGTTTCAAGAACACACAGCCTGACATCACCAGTTTCCCGGTTACTGGAGATAGATTTGGTTTGGGGGAAAAGCTACTTTAAGACATCATTTTTGCTGGGAGCACCCAAGCCCTCCCACCTGGAGCATCCTCAAAAGCCTCGGGGCCTCTGGGCAGTGGCAGGTGGGAGGGGGTGCTGCCCTCTGGTGGCAGGAAGCAGACACTGCACTGTGACCAAGGACGCCAGCCTCCTGTGCGGGTACCAACGCACAGGTAGTCCCTGCCGCCCGCGTCTGCCCGCTTGGCCCTGGCCTCATGTCTGTGAATCTTGTGGATTTGTGGTGTGGACCTTTTTGCGCCCCCATCCGGACTCTTTCCTCGCACCTCCCGCTGTGGTCGCTGCTGCCGCTGCTGAGCGAGCAGACCCAGATGAGGGGAGCAGGGGAGCGGGGCCGCGCCGGGCAACACCCCAGATTTTCTCCAGGCGGCCCCAAGACAGGGATGGGGCCGTTCCCACCAGGACTCGTGTCTGCTGCTCCGATGTCACATAAAGAAAAGAACTATCAAGAAATGAGCTCTCAAGCCAGACATGAAAGAAAAGACATGAAGGAAACTCACACGCATATTACTAGGTGTCAGAAGCCGATCTGAAATGTCTACATGACATTCTGGAAAACGCAAAACTATGCGACAGTAAAAGGATCCAGGGTTGCCAGGGGCCAGGGGGAAGGGGGTGAACAGGTGGAGCACAGGGGACGTTTAGGCCAGTGAAATACTCTACGATATGATATGAAAATACGGTACTGTCACAGTGGACGCATGTCATCATGCATTTGTGCAAACCCCCAGGACTCATGACACCAAGAGCGGGCCCTGCTGTCGACCACGGACGTCAGTTCATAAGAATATTTCAAAATCGGTTCCTCAGTTATAAGAATTGTGCCACACCAATGCAGGAGGTTCACAGGGGAAGCCGGGAGGGTGGGTGGCATGTACGTGGGAACTCTCACTCTCTGCTTTCTGTTCAATTGTTCTGTAAACTGAAAACTGCTCTAAGAAATAAAGTCTGATAAAAACTTTAAAAGAGAGAGAGAAACAGAGAAAGGGAGAGAACGGCCACGCCCCGAGACCTAACAGCAAATGCGGCAGGTTCGTTTTCCCCAGCGCCAAGAGCGGCTCTAAGGTTTGGTTTAACAAGTCTCTGACTGTGATAATAACAGAAAACACGAACTGGAGCGGTAAGGATCAATCACACAAGGCTGTGATTATTTAATCCCCTGTGCTAATGGAAGCCCAGAATGGGGGGCCCGCCGGGAATAGAAAGGGTCATTGCAGTAACGTGGACACATAACGCTCAGGCTCAGCATGGCGGGCGCGGCTCGGGGCTGAGGAGGACCTGCAGACTGCCATCCCTCCCCTACATCCCTCCAGGTGCAATCCTGCTGTGTCCCCAGGAACGGCCGGAGGAACGGGACAGCAGCCAGCAAGGCCAGGTTTGCACCCACGGCAGGGGTGCAGGGGCAGCTGTGTGACCTCGGATGGCATACTGAACATGGAGGAGCCTCAGTTTGCACATCTGTGAATTGGAGTTGGGTCTCATGAGGCACTTTTTAGAATCTGCAGAAGCAGAGCAAGCCCCTGGCCCAAGAGCTGACAGTGTCGTGAACAACAGCTTAGTCCTCTCCAGTCTCAGAGGTGGACCTGCCACTCGGGCTGGGGACGGCGGTCTGGGGTTCCCCAAGGGCCACACCTTTGTTCACACATCAGCCTCACCAGCGGATGTCCTGACTTTGCCTGCGAGCTTCGGCCCACCTCAACATGTGGCAGGGCGGCAAGCCCGCAGGGAGATAGTCCTGTACCGATCCCTGCTACACTCTCCCTGGCTGTGTCCCCCGGGCAGGTCACATGACCTCTTGGGGCCCCAGCTTTCTCCTCGATAAAATGGGGACAAGTCTTCCCAAACATGGGACCCTTGTGTGGAGCAGAAGAGAGAGCACGTGTGAGGCTGTGACCCAGCTGGGCACCGGCCGCATTGTTGGGGTGCAGGAGGCGGGCACTATGATTGGGGTTAGGGGTGGAGCAGCCGCTGCCCCCACAGTTGGTCTGATGGCCATCCAGGTAGCTGGGGGCTGCCCAACACTGACCTCTGCTCCAAGTGCCTTGCCCAGTCCTGCCCAGTCCTGGTGCTCTGAGCGGGACCAACCCAGAGCCAGCACCAGGCCTCGCTGGCCCTTGGCTTGGGGAGCAGGCACGGTGGCTGAACCCCACAAATGCCATGGCCACTGTCAAGGTCAAGCCCTTGGTTCTGCTGTTTCAGCTGGCAGAGCTCCAGAACCGGGGTGAGGGTGTCCTTGGGCTGATGGCGTCCTCACGCTGATCACTCGGACCTCGAGCATCCTCTGCCCGCAGAGCCGGGCAGCATGCCTCCGGCCAACTTACCACCGAACACTGCTCTCCACTCCTTGGCCCAGACCTGACCGGGGCGACTTCCCACTCTGTTCACAGAAATTCACCGAGCTGACTTCATTCCAGACACCAGAAGCAAATGTGCCACGCTTCTTCCAGTCATCAAACCTGGAAGCCAGCTGTGAGGCCACCTAGAACACAGGCTCTGCACTGTCTCCTTTCCCTTCCACGTGATCCCAATTCGTGCAGGTGACACTGCAGCCCTGCCCCCTCCAGCTGTGGAGCATCTGCCCAGATCCTTCACGGCGCCCCAGGCCGCTGGACACCACGCAAGTCACCATGACTCCAGCCTGCAGCTCGGCCGAAGGCCACTCGACTCCAACTGCGAAAACAGCAAAGCTACTCTTCCTGTTGCTGTTTGCTGGCTCATTCATTCATTCACCCACCCAACAAATGTTTGAGGACCTACTATGCGCCCCATTCCCAGGCCTGACAGACCGAGTCCCGGCCCGTGCATTCTCTCATTTGGTTCACACCGTGCCCCACAGGAACAGTCTATCACCCTGCTTTATGGAAGAGGACACTGAGGCTGGGAGACGGCAGAGGACTTTCCCAAAGCCACACGCCTAGGGAAGGGACTCACCGAGGGTCCCAGCTCAGCTGTGTCTGATGCCCCACCGTCCCCTCAGCCACCTGCTGGTGCGCAGGTCTCATATCACGTGCTCACTCGCTCAACAAACAGAGGAACAGGAGGCTGTGGGCATCGGGGAAGGTGGCTGTGCACACTGGCCACCACACCAGTGTGGCAGACGGCGGGAGAGGGGACACGCCGGGCTGAGGGAGCACAGGGAGGGCCAGACGCCTCG
Organism: Equus asinus; assembly: GCF_041296235.1. Classification (NCBI taxonomy): domain Eukaryota; kingdom Metazoa; phylum Chordata; class Mammalia; order Perissodactyla; family Equidae; genus Equus; species Equus asinus. Next base: position 158,259,518 of record NC_091792.1, read on the forward strand.
CTCGTTCCAGCGACTCACCTCTCGCCTTCCACGACCCTTGGGGATGTTTCAACTGTCTGTCTCCACCCCTTCTCCACGGCTCTGCACTTAGTGTGTCCCTCCTCCAGGGCCCCCGACGCGGGACCCCAGCAGGCGTCCTGGCCTGGCCAGAGACGCACAGTCAGCTTGTTTTCCAGGGTTGTCCTGGAGGTAAGCCCCCCTGATGTCAGGAGCTTGCTGTGTACTCGGGGTGCTGACTAGAGCCCATGCCACAGCTGTGACGATGTGTAGAGCTCTCTGCTCTGCTGTGTGTGTTATGAAGGCAACTGGCTTGGGGTTTCCAAATTTTATGACTACGTACGAACACTAAACAAGCTTTATAAGACCACACGTGCACATCCGCTCCTGAGATTCCGATACACCCAGAGCGGGTCCCGGGATGCAGAGTTCTCGCCCTCCCTCTCAGGCTTTCCTTCTAACCGTGACAATGAGTAGAGGACTACGGAGGGACACACAGGGCTGTGGGCATGCACAGAAAGGAGATGAACCTGTGTGCAGTCAGGGAGGGCTTCTAGGAGGAGGTGACAGGAGGTGGACAGCAGCCTTCAGGGACAGCAGCAAGTACACATGACTGTGCTCCTCTACATCACAGCACTGACCATGCTGGGTGGGCTTTATCCACTGGCCTGTGTGCCTCCCCTGGCCTGAAAGCCCCCCAGGGCCAGGGGCCAGGTCTGAGGAGTGTGTCTCCCTAGGGCCTGGTCGTGGGGGAGACCCAGGCTTGGCTGGGAGACGGCTCTCACATGCCACTTGTCCATAAGCATCCTCTAGCACGGGCGTTTCTGTAGGCTGGTTCTCTAAGCACAGTTACTGGCACAAATGCACGTGCGCCCTGAATTTTCACACATCCTGCCAGACTGCCCTCTGTCACCCCCTGCCCGCCTTGGAGAGTCTGTCTCCCCGCCCTCAGAACCCTCTCCTTATAGGTCACGTCTCGGTTCGGGAACAGGTCCAGGCCTCCGCCGCTGCCTTCCCCAGCGTTACGTGCTGGAAAATCACGCCAAATTGCACGCGAGCTCTCCCTCCTTAACCTACTTAAGGGCTGGCTGCTAATTACAGTCGTGAACCGGGAAGCTGATCTCTGGAACCCACCCAGTGCCGCCAAGGCCATCGCAGCCTGGGCCCAAAGAGTGAGCTCCGTGGGCCTCGGGCTGCCCCCCACGGCCAGAGAGGCCATCCCGTCTGACTTTTCTGTGGTTCATCTGGTCCTCCACCGGGTGAAGATGCAGTGGGTGCCCACTCGCCACCAAGCTCAGGCTGACACCGGGCCCGGGGCAAAGCAGACACGGTCCCTGCCCCACGGAGCTGGCACTCGAGGGCACAAAGACAGGGACAGACATGGAAATGCCCCCTGCAGGAAGCTCATGGCACCGGACACCCGGGCTCTGGGCCCAGGGACATTCCTCCAGGGATCTGCCCTCACCCCTGTTTGAATAATCACATGATCCTCCTGGGGTGCCACCTCCATGTGAAGCTGCTCCCTCGCCACCCCGAAGCAACCCGGCCCTCTTCTGATTCCCACAAGCGCGGTCTCTGGTCTCTCCCAGGGAGCCACATGTGCTCATCCGAGCCCTTGATCTGCCCCACGGCGGACTGCGGCTCCCCAGGTCAGCGACCGGCTCTGCCCTGTCTCGGGGTTCTAAGAACTGAACTCAGGGCTTGAGCACAAATGTTTGCAGACAGAACCGAGTATGTGCAAAGGCCTCATATTCCCAAACCAGCCAACTTCTATGCACCTCTCAGCACCCTGTCAGCCCCAGACCCTGCGCTCCTGGGCGCTGAGCCACCGGTGTCCTCCGCGCCCTGCCCAGGGCTGGCCCAGGGGCGGCAGTGAACAGGTGTCAGGTGAGTGAGCCGACACTCCTGCGCATTGAACGTCCTTCTGACGTCTGTCCCCTCTGAAGGAGGTGTAGGCCCTAAGCCTGCAGCTCCATGCTGCCCAGGGAGGCCCAGCTCCCGGGCCTGTGCCCGGTACCCAGCAGGTACTCGGTGAATGCGAGGAGTCAACTGTATCACCCTGGAGCACAACCTTTCCGTACAGGTGTCTGTCTCCCCCTCCCCACAGCACGCACCAACCACACCTACACATTCCAGCACCTCAGGATGTGTCCCCCACTCCTTCTGGAAGTCTTTCTCTTATCCCCTCCGAGCTCCTTGGGGGCCTCTGAACCACCCCTGTGGCAGACTGTATTTTCAAAGACGGCTACACGACAGCCCCATCCCACATGCTCTTCTCCAATACCACACTGACACCTCTCCCACCAGGCGGTGGGGTCTGAGACCCCTCCCCTTGAACCTGGGTGGGCCTTTGCAACGGCCTCAGCCAACAGAACACGGAAATGACACCAAGTGCCATCCAAGCTAGATTGTAATGCCACCACCTTCTGCCTTCTTCGTAGGATGCTCATTCTCGGGGCCCAGCGGCCACGCTATGAGGAAGTCCAGCTACCCCAGATGGAGCGACCACATGCAGAGGGCACGCGGAGCCGTGCGGGCTGACAGGCAGCAGCGACCGCCAGATGTGTGAGCAAAGACACCTCCAGAGACTCCAGTCCCCAGCTCTCAAGTCACCCCAGCCTGCTAGTCGTCCCAGATGAAACCTCAGACACTGTGGGGAAGAGACAAACATCCCTGCCAGGCCCGTTCTGAGCTTCTGACCCTCAGGAACATGAGTGTAACTGAACCATTGTCTGATGCCATTAAGGTTTGGGGTGGTTTGTTACGCAGCCACAGAAAACCTGAATGCCACCACAACCACGACCCCAGAATCCTTTCCCCAGGTCCGTACATGGCCTTCCTCCCTCCTCTGCACATGGCCTCCTGGCGGCTCACTCCAGACCTCTCCAGAGACAGTCGCATCACCTCCTTCAAGGCCAAAGCCCCACGGGGAGGTGCCTGCTGTGTTGATCCAGAGGAAATGCCCGAAGTCTGGCATGACCTTGCTGGAATCTTCACAGCCACCCCAGGAGAGAGATACTCTTGGGACCATTTGGCAGTTAGAAACTGAGCTCAGAGAGGTAAAATAACCAGCCTAGAGCCACACAGCCAGGAAGGGCAGAGCCAGGATTCAGCCCCAGGTCTGTCTCCCTCCTGTTCACCCACCCTGGCTCTCAGGCAGCAGCAGCCCATTTCCAGCCTCCTGACCCCACCTGCTGCAGGCTCCGTCCATTGATGGTCACGCCCACCGCAGCTCCACCCACTGAAGCCCCGCCCACTGCAGCTCCGCCCGCACAGCCATGCCCGCCACAGGCGCCACTCACTGAAGGCCCGCCCACAGCCCAGCCCCGACAGCCTCCCATCTTGGGGTCCTCCACTCTGCCTGGGTTCCACCCACCTGCTCCTCTGAGAAGAGGCCACTTTGCTCTCTGCGGGCATGACCCAGCAGCTCTGAGCTCTCTCCGCACTGAGACGAGTTTATTACCTTCTGCACTTAATTCCGGAAACTGGCCCTGCCTGCTCCGAATTCCACCAAGGTCGTCCTCGCTGAGCCCCATGTGGGCATCTCTCCTAACTCTCCTGCAGGCATCCCGGGGCCTAGCTGGTCACCCAGGGAAGAGACTGCTCCAGCTGTCCCCGGCCCCAGTGATCAAGGGCACAACTCAGGCTGAGCCAAAGGGAGTAGAGTCTTAGATTCCTGCTTCACGCAGGGACCCCACAGCCAGACGCGATGACCCCACAGCAACAGGAAGAGGGACCACCGTGGTTTCTCCAAGAGGCTGGTTAAGGTCCAGCCAGTGAGGGTGATGGGACGGCCAACTGTGCCAGCTCCAGGCCAAGGGTTCTGGACAGCTCATCTGTGCAGGGCGGTCACAGCTGTGCCCTGCTCTCAGTGATGTCGTGGGGGTCAGAGGAGACAGTGCAGGGGGCTGGACACTGAGCCAGGCACACAGCAGGAGCTCACCACACAGTTCTGGGGGCTCAGGGAGTCCTTGGACACTGACCTGATGGCCAGGTCTCGGGGGATGGGGGCACCCAGCTACAGAAAAGCACCCTGACACTCATGTCTGGAGGCCCCCTGGGACCCTGAGCAGGAGCTGGCCACTGGGAGGCTAGTCCTACAGTCCTGGGGAGGCCTGTCCTGCTGGGCAACTTGGGGCAGGCCCCTGTCCCCCCAGCCCCGTGTCTAATCTGAGGTGGCCTCTAAAGTGCCAGGTGTCTGAGAAGTTCTCCATTTGACCCGGCAAGCTCACAGCAAGGGACAGTCAGGAGGACGGAGCCCCCAGGACAGGCTCTCATGCTGGCAAGGTGGCAGGATCAGGGAGGGGGGCCTTGAGCACAGCACATGCAGCACCCTCTGCTCAGGTCCCTCCCCTGCTCAATAACCTCCCACGGCTCACCACAGCCAACAGAACACAGCTCAGCCCCCGGAGCCACCTGTTCCCTGACTTATCTCCCACCGCCCCATGATCCCAGACTCTCCCAAGTTGTCCTCCATGATCCCGGCACCAGCAGTGGCTCCTACCATCCCCTCTCCTGGAATGCTGCTCCTGCCCATCTCCACCTGTGAAAACCGGACTCGTCCTTCAAGGCCCATGTCCACCGCCTCCTCCATGCTGACAGTGTGTTGACAGAGGACACTGTGTGCTGAGCTCCGTGCTGGAGGCTCTGAGCACCGAGCATCTCTCATCACCACAGTAGCCCTGTAAGAACACTGTACCCATCTTACAGATGTGAAAACTGAGGCTCAGCAGGTGAGAGATTTGCCCATTGTCCCCCCAGGCCACTGACTCTGCGACCTTGAACAAGTCATGACACCCCTCTAAAACAGCCAGTGACCTCTGCCCTTCAGAGGCTTCTCCAGGCTCCCCAGCTGGAGACCCCACTGGAGGCTCCTGTCTGCTCTCCAGGGCCCCCTAAGGATCAGCGCCAGGCGGGGGGAAAATGACCCAGTTCACTTCCTGGGTGATGCTCACTGTCGCAGCATAATTATCCTCTCCAATGTGCCTCGGTTTGGGTACTGAACCCAGGGTCACTCGCCCACAGGGGGCCTCTGCTCCAGGGGGAGTGATGCTCCGGTCCTTTCCAGGCAGGTCAGGACCCCAAGGCCCGCCTGTGAGCCACAGTGAAACTCCACTCCCCCAGGGAGGCCAACAAGTCAGGGAAGGGATCCCCAGCTAAGCGAGAAGAGCCTGGCCTCTGGATCCCAGCCAACCAGCTCAGAGCCAGGTGCCCCCTGAGGTGGGGCCGAGTCCCAGGAGTCGCACGTTTGTCCCGTCCTGAGGCAGGAGCGCATTCAGACAAAGTCATTCTCGGCCACAAAATGGGCTCAGCTCACCAAGCGACGGCCATACACATAGGGCCCTGGGGTCACCAGGCAGCCCCATCGAGCCTGCAATGAGCCTCTTCCGCGGGAGGTTGGGGACAGGGGGCAGGAAAAGGAAAACCGCCGTGCCGGCCACATTCTCCCTTCCTCTCGGGCAGTGTGGGATGGGAGAAAGGGGGGTCCTAGGAGGCCACAAAAAGAACCCATCTCTGGGGGGTTTGTGTCCCCCAGATCCGTATGTTGGCATCCTAACCCCCAGGACCTCAGAACATGACCTGATTTGGGGAAGAGGTCTTTACAGAGGTGATGAAGTTAAAGTGAGGCCATTAGGGTGGGCCTGATCCATATGGCTGTGTCCTTATAAACAGGGATAATTAGGGCACAGAGACAGACGCAGAGAGGGAGCAAAATGTGAAGACACAGCGAGAGGACGGCCACCTGCAGCCCCACGAGAGATCCATCCGTCACAGGCCTCGGAAGGAACCCACCCTGGCGACACCTCGAGACTGGACTGTGGCCTCCAGAACTATATGAGCCTAAACCTCTGTAGTCAGAGCCCCCAGGCCGTGGTACTTTGTCACGGCGGCCCCAGGGAACAAACCCACTGTCCTTGCGGGTGGAAAGAGCCGGAGGCTGGGCCTGGGTCTTGCCAGCTCACTGCTCCCTGCTCCGAGCCTGTTTTCCATCTGCAGATGGGACGACGTGGGCTTCTTGGGGATGGAGACGTGGCAGTCACCGAGCAGGGCTGGCCTGTGGTGGGGGCTCAGCAGGAGTCAGTGTGTGTGCGTGCAGGGGTCCCTTCCAGAAGCAGAAGCTGGGAGAGACGGGGCAGTGAGCAGCCCCCTGGAAGTTCAAGCTGGCCACGGGGGCTCCCAGTAGACTTCGGCTTGAGCTTCTCGCAATTTCCGGGACTCTTTAAGCTTCAAGCAGCTGGTCCAGGCGCCCTCACCACCCACGTCCCTGGAGGGTATTATTTCATTCTGGGAAGAGCAGCCCTTCCTGACTGGAGAGGCATCTGAGGATCTCAAGGGTGGCATTCCGGAAGGTCAGGGCTTAGCGGTCATCTGGGCCCATCCCCGCCACACCCCCACTCCCGCACACACAGGGGAAGCCACCAAAAGGCAGAGAGGGGCAGACCCTACCCAGATCTCACAGAAAGTCTTCAGCCGGGCCAGGACCAGGGCTCGGGGCTCTGGTGCCCCCAGGCCAGTGGTTGTCCCCCACATCACACTGCTATGGGCCAGGGTGGCCACTGCTGAACCAACAAGTGACCCCGTCTGTGTCTTCCATGCATGCCCAGGGCCAGCATACAGCAGATGCCCAGCTAATGTTCCTTAAATCTAATTGCAACACAGGAAGTGCCTCTGGTGATTCAAGCACTGGACAGTGGATTGGCAGGGTGACAATTAATAACTGAGTGACAATGTCATCTTTCAGTTCTTGTGCCCGGACTGAGTGCCAGGCACTGCACTGGGCGATTTCTGTCGATGACCTGGGTCGCAGAGCTGAAAATAGGCAAACGGCACAGCTGGGGTTCAAACCCAGGCCCGCAGGACCCCAAGCCCTGGCTGTCAGCTCCCACGGAGAGGATCTGTGACGGCTGAGCTAAACCCACCAGGGCCCCTCACTCCCCATGCCGTCTGCCCTGGGACACTCCCAGTGGGGGCCCAGTCGGCTGGGGGACCTGCCAATATGCCCCCAGTGCACCCTGGCCAGCTCAGAATCACCAGCTGCCCCCCCCTGCCCAGGCCTCTGAAGATGGGGCTGCAGCCTTGACCTGGAGGCACCCCCCACTGGGTGTGGGGCCCAGCTGCCCCACAGGGCACCGTCGGTTAAGTCCAAATGGCCTGGAAAAGTCCCTGGCTTTGAATGCAGCAGGGATGGCCACAGGGGTGCGAGAGGTCACAGTCCTCCCCCTCGACCTCTCCTCCTATCCTGTTTCCCGGGGGGGACACCATCCACCATCTAGATCCTGCGATGCACCTGTCACTTTTAGTCCCATTATCTGGTTCATTCCGCACATTTGGGAACCGTCCCCTCTTGACTGTTTTACAGAAGGGCACAGAGGTTCCAAGAAGCCAGGCAGCTTGCCCGGGCCAGGACTGGACCCCACTTCTCTTGGGCCCTGCTCTTCACGCGGCCACACTGGGCTGGCGAGAGGGGCAGGAGAGGGAGGCAGGGAGGGTGAGGAGGGAGCCAGCTCTGGGGAGGCAAGTCCATCTGGGCCCCGATTCCGCGTGTGGCATCTTCCTGGCCGCACCTCCCTCCGCTGGTGTCCCTGCTCGGCAAACCTCCTCCCACCTGGGGCTGTTCACACTGACTACGGGCAGTCGGGCACCGGGCAGGCTGGCAGCATTGGTAGGGCGCTCACTGCCTCTGCCCGCAAGGCCCAGGTCTGTCTCCCCACGCGGCTGCCAGGACCCTCCTTTCCTGAGTCTGGAACTAGCGCCCTCTGCATTCTTCCCGGCCAGCTGGCAGCCCTCACTTGGGGTCTTATCCCTGCCTGACCCTCCCCCAGGGCCTGGGGCCCCAGACACTTGCACGGTGCACGGAGACCCTGGTCTCCCACGTCATAAAGCGGCCACTGGTGTCTAAGCCTGCAAAACCCACAGCGAAACGCCGGCTTGAGGCCAAAGTTCAATTTAGAATTCCCCCAGCCTGCTCCCGGGGCTTGATACCATGACCCCCTGTCCACGCGCGCTCGTCACGATGCCCGAGCAGCAGAGAGGCCAAGCACGATCGTCACATTTTCTCCACAAAACGAGAACAGTAAGAGCCAGTTTAGTGATGGGTGTCATTAATGAAGGGGCCTCAGGTTGGGTCTGGAAGGCCTTGGACAGAATCCTCCATCGCTGCAGACGCCACGGGCCGGGAAGCCAGTACTGCCGGGACACAGGGGTGGGTGCCCGGAGGGAGTGGGGGCCTGAGGGTGAGCCGGCTTCCAGGCCCTATCCCGCCTCCGTGGGCAGCCCGCACCTCTCTGAGCTTTGCTCGGCGGGACTGTGAGGGCCGGGGAGGGTAACAGCGGATACCAGAGGTGCGGGGCTGGCCCGTGGCTTTGGATGAAGGCCCGGGGCAGACGTCTGTCCCCAGCGTCCACCCAGAAACAGCCATGCTTCTCTCGTCCGCGCTGCCTGTCTGCTCCCCACGACGGCCCCCACCCTCCATTTCTGAGGCCCACGTGTGCCGTGTCGGTGAGAATGTGCATGGCCAAGAACCCCCCAAGGTGACGGGGCCCGGCTCAGCCTATAATCGTGCGGCTCCCGGCACACGTGCAGGCCTCGGGCCGCATCTCCAGGCATCCGTGGGCGCTTCACCCAAGGGAAACACCCGTGAGCTTCCTGTACAAAGACGTCTCCTTCCTGAGGCACAGGTGTCACGCCCAGCCAGGCAGGTGTTCTGGGGTGAGGCTGGCCATCCCGGGCGGGACGTTGCCACCAGGCTGAGCTGGAAGTGGCCCTGGCTGCTGCTGGGACAGAGGCCGTGCCATTTGGTGGCTCTGAGAGCAAATGAGCAGACACAGGTCGGTACCTATGCAGGTGGGTTCAGGTGCGTGTGATGTCTTCAAATGCCCTTCATCCCCATGTGGGCAAGTGCAGGCTCATTCTCTCCAGTCCTGTCACGAACCGGCATGAGAGACATTGTCACTTCACGCGGCAGATAAGGAAACCGAGGTTCAGAGATGCTCAGTAACTTTGGCGGGGTCACACAGCCCACAGCAGCAGAGCGGGAACTCGAACCCAGGTCTCCATGGGATGGGACTGGCTTCTGCCCCTTCTGGCCTTTCTTCCCTCTGTCACTTTCTGTTCCCCTCCAAATCGGCTGGTCCAAGGAAGGCCAGCGGGAGAGAAGCATGTCCGGAGTGTCCAGTTAAAACTGGGCATCCGATTGCTGGCCTGGAGCCCAGGGAAAACCGAGCTGTGCAGGAGGGCCGCACACGGGCTGCAGTTCTGCGGCATCGGGGCGACGCGCGCACAAGAGCACAGCCCTTCCAGTTAAAGCCGGTCTCGGGGTGGGGGGTAGGGTTGGGGAGGGGGGCGGCATCTCATTTATCCCAACAGGGCCCAGCGCACACACCAGCCTCCAAAGGTCACAGCCAGAGGCTAAACTCAGGCGGGCCGGGCTCACTTACGCCTGGTCACACAGCCTGTCTGCCTGGACAGGTCCCGGCCCAACCCGGACAGGCCAAGAGGTGTGGCCCCCTGACGGCACACAGCGCTGTGTGGGAGCCCCTGCCGGGCCCCCGAAAGGAGGGTTCCTTTGGTTTCAACGACAAAAATCACTTCTTTCCGGGGCCGCCTCCATGGCCGAGTAGTTAAGTTCGCGTGCTCTGCTGCGGCGGCCCAGGGTTCGCATCCTGGGCGCGGACATGGCACCACTCGTCAGGCCACGTTGAGGCGGCATCCCACATCCCACAACTAGAAGGACCTGCAACTAAGATACACAACTGTGTACAGGGAGGGTTTGGGGAGATAAAGCAGGAAAAAAAAAAAAAGATTGGCAACAGTTGTTAGCCCAGGTGCCAATCTTTAAAAAAAAAAAAATCACTTCTTTCTGATCTGATTATATTCATAAGACTATTCACTGTCAGCAACCCAAAGAGTACATAAAAGTTGAAGAAAAATTAAAAGCCCTGGGGCCGGCCCCGTGGCCGAGTGGTTAAGTTTGCGCGCTCCGCTGCAGGCGGCCCAGTGTTTCGTCGGTTCGAATCCTGGGCGCGGACATGGCACTGCTCATCAAACCACGCTGAGGCGGCGTCCCACATGCCACAACTAGAAGGACCCACAACTAAGAATATACAACTGTGTACCAGGGGGCTTTGGGGAGAAAAAGGAAAAAAAAAATCTTTAAAAAAGAAAAAAAAAAGCCCTGATAACCTTTTGCTCAGAGATACCCACTCAGCATCTTGGTGGCCATTCTACCATTGACTTCCATCAGCCACAACTATCTTCATCTCCACACAGACACACCCAGGATATGATACATGATATAACACGGGACAGGATATAATAATGGAATGTAATATAGCACATTTTCTCAGGGGCAGAACCGACGCCTGGCCCTTGGGCGTCCCGGATGTGACCCCTTAAAAAAGAGCACCCCAAACATCTCCAGAACCTGCCCGGCCTGCCAGGTGCTCGGTGCGCACCTTAAGAGAATAACAGCTTTACTGAGAGAGAATTCACATACCGCACAATTCAATGGTCTCTGGGATGTTCACAGAGTTGTTTGGTCCATCCCCATAATCAGTTTTAGAACATTTGATCATCCCCAAAAGGAGACCCCCTACCCACGACCGTCCCTCCCCACCCCGGGCAACTGCTAATCTCCTTCCTGTCTCTGTAGATTTGTCTAGTCTGGACAGGCCACACGAATGAATCACACACTGTGCGATCTTTTGTGTCTGGCTTCTTTCACTGAGCATAATGCAGGGTTCATCCATGTTGGAGCATGTGTCAGGACTCCATTCCTTTTTACGTCCAGATAATATTCCGTTCTGTGAACGTGCCATGTGTTTCCGTCCACCAGTCGAAAGAGTCAGGGGTCGTTTCCCGTTTTTGGCTTTTAGGAATAAGCTGCCCTGCCCATTCACGTACAAGCCCTTTGTGTGGACACGTTTCCATCTCTCCTGGGTACACAGCTAGAGTGAATCGCCGGATCCTATGGGAACTCTGTGTTTAACCATTTGAAGACCTGCCGGGCCACTTTCCTAAGTGGCTGCAGCATTTGACATTCCACCTGCAGCCGCATCCAAGCGCTCCACGTCCTTGTCAGCACTGGCTATTGCTGGTCTTTGTGTTTACAATCATCCTGGTGGGTGCGACCTGCTACCCACTGTGGTTTTGATTCGCGTTTCCCTGATGGCTAATGACATCGAGCATCTTTTCTTGGGCTTATTCACTATCTTCTCTGGTGAAATGCCTATTCAGAACTTTTGTGCATTTAACGTGCTTGTCTTTTTATGATTGAGTTTATAAGAGTTGTTCATATGTTCTAGATATGAGTCTAGATCTAGATCTTTTCAGAGCTATGATTGGCCAATATTGTCTCCAGTTCTGTGGGTTGTTTTGACTTTCTTCATAACGTTCTTTGCAGCGTAAAAAGTTTTAATTTGATGAAATCCAATTCATCTGTTTTTTCTTGTTGCTTGTGCTCTCAACGTCATTTCTAAGAAACTAGGGAGCACAAAGGTTTTCTTCTAAGATGTTTTCTTCTAAGAGTTTCAGAGTTTTTAGTCTTTGCTCTCACAATAATTTCACATGAAGAGAACCCCATTTCCCCGACTGCTATTTTTAACCCAAGATGCCATTCCTTCATCTGGGAATCGGGAACAATAGTGCTTATTTCACTGGGTTTGTGCCATTTTTAATATTACTATTGTTTGCTCTCGGCCATCAGCAGGATTGCCCATCCTCTGGCGAAAGCACAACAGGGCGTGAAGGACACCGTGTACTCAGCCGAGCGGGGGACCCGCCCGTCCTCCGGCATGGAAATTCCATTTGAGAAATGGACATCGTCACGTGTCTCAGCTCTCGGGATCCGCCAGTATTTTCAGGACAGTCCAGTACACCACCCAGGCTGGGGGACGTTACCTGACCCCAAGCCAACTGGTCTTGTAAGGCCGGGAGTGAGAACTGCACCCAGGGCGGAGTCTGGCCAGCCGGGGGGCGGGGGCGGCCACAGCTGCTCGTTTTGGGGGAAAGAAACATCCAGCGTCTGCTATGCTCGCTCCCGACCCCCAGGAAGGAAGAACCATAACCAACCCCATTTTACAGACGGGGTCCTTGAGACCCCCAGGAGCAGTGAAGCGTCCTGCTGAGGACACACAGAAGGCAGGCCAGAGTCCCGGTGTGAAGCTCATTGGTCTGACTTCTAGGCCATTGGGCTGCCCCTGCCCAGAGCCGCTCCCTTCAATAAAAACCTTGGAGCGCGAGGAGCTGACGGGGAGATAACGGATGAGGCGTCCTGGTCCTCACCCCTGGGCAGACCCTCGCAGGCCAGAAAGTAGGACACCATTGATGGGAAGGCTCTGTCCCAGCTGCCCAGAGAGGAGGGAGGCACCCACTGGGCACCCAGCCTCCTGCTGGGACAGAGGCCTGAGGGCCCGGGGGTGGGAGCACTTTGGGACGGAGGCGAGGAGCCGGCAGGAGGCAGGACCCCGGCTGGAGCCGGCAGGCCCTGAAGCCCCTGTGCCCCTCCGGCTCCCAAGGCTCTGTCCTGCTCACTGCGGCCTCTCTCTGCTTCTGGGGTCCCAGCACCCCTGCCCCACTCCATCTCACTCTCCCTCCCTTTGTCTCCTCTCCTCCAGGCCCCCGCAGCTTTCTCTTCCTGTCGTCCTGCGAGGGCCACCTCCTCAGCCGTGGGGCTGGGAGGACTGGAAGATGCTCATTGTTTCTCTCTCAGTAGCGGACGGTCCGTCCTCACGTCAGCACCGGGAGAAGAGAAGTCTCCAGCACCCTCCTTGAGGCGGCTTCCTCAGCCTCCACGCAGGCGACATTCTGGGCTGGACACCTCTGTGCTGTGAGGCCGTCCCGTGCACTTGGGATGTTGACCAGCATCCCTGCCTCGACCCCAGGTGCCACTAGCACCCAGCCCCAAGTTGTGACACTCAGAAATGCCTCCAGACATTGCCAAATGTCCCCTGGGGGGCAAAATCGCCCTCGGTTGAGAACCACGGCCTTAAAGGAAAGAAGGAAGGAAGGGAGGGAGGGAGGGAGGAGGTGCAGAGACACTGTGGGCCCAGCGACTCCAGCCCAGACAATGGGGTCAGAGAGCCCTGGAGCCCGGTCTCAGCTCTGATGCCCACCGCTGTGTGACGGTGGACCAGAACCTCCCCTTCCCCAAGTCACAGCTTATTCATCTGTGCAGGGGGGTCACTCTGCAGGGCTGTCACCAAGGCTGACACAAGGATGTACGCAAAGCCTGGCATACAGTAGGCGCTCACAAGTGCCGGCCTCACCACCTTCATAAAATGGCAGAGACAGTCAGACTGCCCCCTTTCAGGCGAGGTCCCCAAAGCATATTTGTGGGACTCTAGACTTCTAGCTAGAAAAACGGGCCTTCCTCCCCGCCCGGGTGGTCTGAGGGAAAAGGGCAGTGTGGAGCCGTACCTGTCTCTCCTCCGGGCATCCCCATGGAGCGTGGCCTCCTCGCGAAGGGCCGGCACCCGGGGAGGCTGCGGGCGGCGCCGGGCCAGTGAAAGAGCCTCTGTGGCCAGCATGTCCCTGGAGGGACATGCCAGAGGGTCACGTGGCAGCTGCCACCCTCATGCCGGAGGAGGGGCAGGGCCAACCCCTTCCCGGCACACTGAAATAGACTCCCACCATGCTCCAAAGACGCACCTGTCTCCCAGGCGTCCGGGAAAGGGACTTTGGAGAGGCGCCCGGGGGGAGGGGCCGGGGAGGGCCAGGACCCTTCAGTGCCCTGCCGTGTGCCACGTGCAGCGTGAGCGGGCTCACACAACCCTCCAGCAACACAGTGCGGGGGAGTCAGCCTGTACAGTGTCCTGGGGCCGCCTAGCAAAGCTCACAAAGGGGGCTTCACAGGCAGACATTTCTGCTCTCAGCCTGCAGACCAGGAGCCCGAAATCAGGGCGTCACGGGGCCGGGCCCCTCCGGACGCTCTGGGGAAGGTCCTTGCTGCCTCTTTCAGCTCCTGGGGTCCCCAGGCGTCCCTGGGCCTGTGGCCACATCGCCCAGTCTCTGCACCTGTCATCACATGGCCTCTCCCTGTGTGTCTGTGTGTCCTTTTCCATCTCTTATAAGGACATCATATACATTGGATTTAGGGCCCACCCTAATCCAGGATGACCTCATCTCCATCCTTATCTTAATTATATCTGCAAAGACCCTTATTCCAAATGAGGTCACAAGCTAAGATTCTGGGTAGACACGAATTTTGGGGGAACCTACTTAACCCAGCATACAGCCCCAATGTGCCTGAGGGGACACTGAGGCTGGGGAGGCTCAGCAGACTGAAGGGAGGCCCCTGGGCATGACAAGCAGCCTTGCGGCCCTGCCTGGGTCTGGCTGACTGCGTGGGCCCTGAGGCACCCCTGTCCCGCCTGGCGCCCCTCGGCTAGTTTTGGCTTTAAGATCCGCAGAGGCAGAAATGCTATCTGACTCCCCAGCCACGTGAGCAGTACACGCAGCCGTGGACCCCAAACGTGGCCGCGGAGACCCCTCGGGCGTCATCCCGCTGAATCAAGCTAGTGATGTGTGCGAACCTGTCATTAGATCTCGGGGCCAGGACCCCACAGTGAAGAGCCTCTGGGGCAACACCGTTAAGCACAAGTCACATTTACACCACTCAGCCGTCGGAGCAGCTCTGGGTGGGCCGAACCCCCTTCACCAGCCCCCGGCAGAGCACACCCCGTCCATCAGCTCTGAAGAGTCAGAGCAGGTGCCGCAGCCCGCGGGGCCTCTCCTCGCTGCCCGGCACGCCTAGCCTGACCTTCACTCAGCACCAGCGGACGGGGGACGGCAACGAGCTGGTCACCACGCCAACCCCAGGGCATTACCGCTGGGGCCACGGGATCCGCCCAGGGGTACAAATTATGCACCAAGGCTGAGAACTGTAACCCCTTCTGCTTACAAATGAGCAGCGTTCCCAGGTCATTTATTCTGCACCTATCTGTGCCCTGCAGCCCTGCGCCCAGCTCGGGCCAGAAACCATGGTCCAGTGAGACAAGGACAGCTGTCCCCCGCTGAGCGCCCAGTGAGGCCCACATGCTGTGCCACACCCGAGGCAGGAGCCATCCTGTCACTGCTTCCATGATGACGAAACTCAGGCGGGAAGACACGTGGCGTGGGCCAGCTCTGTTGAACAAGAGAGGGTGGCCGGCTTTGAGCCTGAGAGTCCAGCAGGGATGAGGGGCCCCCGTGTGTGACCGGTGCCAGCCCGAGGGTAAGACAGCAGGCTGTGGGAGCTCCTGGGGCTCAAGGAGGGGCACCCTGGAGGAGAGAACTCGGGGAGATGCAGATGCCAAGGAGCAGCTAGTCACTCAACATTGGGAAGAGCATGCCAGGCAGAGGGAACAGCGTGCGCAAGGTTGGAGAGGCCTGTGGCAAGTTGACGTTCCTGGAGGACGGACCACCTCGGCTGCAAGGCTGGGGCATTCGGTGGGTGGGAAGGTGGGTAGGGGCCAGGGCACCCCGCACCCCATCAAAGAATGGGTTTCACCCTGAGAACCAGGGATGGCGCTGGTGGTTTTGCTCAGGTGTTGGAGAGAGAGCTGTCGCGTGAGGAGCTGTGGGTGATAGTTCATTTGGCAAGCGTTGCACTGACCTGAACACAGTACAGAGCTGGACAGTTCACTAGGCCCCTTGGAGTGGCGAGGGTCCCATGAGCACCAAACCCTCGGAAGGACCCTCCTCCCTCCCCTACAAGGCAAGAACCTGGGGCTCCTCAAGGTGAAGAAACGTGAGCCGAGGCTGAAGACACAGTGCGGGAATGAACCCACAGCCCGCTGGCTCCCGGTGGGGACGGCACCCAGCACGGGGTTAGCTCTCTGCCTTCAGGCTCTCCCAGAGCCTCACAGCCTCAGGCTGTTCTCCCCAAGCCCGACACCCTCCTCACCAGGGTCCCCCAAGGGCCCAACACCTCCTGTCCATCTGGGCTGAAGGCCAGAACTCCTGGTACAGGGAGAGACCCCTGCCCAGGGCTGCAAGTCAGCCTCCTAGGAGAGAGAGGCTCGAAGGGGGCTTCTTGGACCCCGGGACCCCCAGGCAGAAGTCACGGCACAGGGCCTGGCTCGGCAGTACCTTCCTGCACCCCATTCTTGTCCAGCTGCCTGCCTGGGCCCCGGCGCCCTCACCCCCGCACCAAGCACCCCGTGGAGCCCCAGCCCCACTGCACTGTGCTGCACCATCTGCAGTGCCTGCCAGGCCCCTAGGAGGCCACCCCTAGCTCATGGGGACATTGAGGGTGGGGGCATCCCCTACCCACAGTGGTCCAGGGACCCATGGCCTCAGGTGTTCCCAGGGCCAAGGAGTATGGGGGGAGTGCCTGCGCCCTGCCTCGTTCCCACCAGCTCTGGATGGGGTAGCAGGGCCAGCACCCATGGGGAAGAAAGGCCACGGCTCCCCAGACTCATGGGAGAGTCCCGCCCCATGGCCTGGGCTGCAGAGCATCTCCAAGGTCACCAGTGTGGTCAGAAGGCTGAGGACCAGGACCTTGATGGGCTTCAGCTAATTTGTAAATCCCACCCGGGGCCACGATTGGTGGGGCATTGGGGGAGCAGCAGCCCCCTGCCCAGACCCTGCAGGATGAGCCCCTCCTTTTCCCTGAGGATGCAGGGCGAGGAGATGAGGTGAGAACGCTGTGGCACTGTTCCTCCCTCAATGGGAACCTTCCAGGTTGACGCTCCGGAAGAGTCGCAGAGAGGCAGAGCTGGCCCTGAAAACCCATGAACCTCGGGGCCAGGCACTTTGAGCCGGGTTCTCTGTCACCGGCCAGTGGCTTCCAAACTATTCCGACATCGGCACAGAGAGAGAGAGATGCACCCGACAGTGGCCCGCACGCACAGCTCTGCGCACCTGGGGGTGGACTGAGCTTTGGGCTCTCCCTGCATCCTCACCCTCGCTTGGGGCTCATCTCGGGGAGAGGGCATCCTCCTGAGCTCCTGTGACTGGTTTGGGCCAGTGGCACGTGGCAGAAGAGACGATGTACCAGCTCTGAGTCTAGGCATCATGCGTTTCTGCTGCTCTGTGCGCTTCTACCTTTGTAGGAGGAGAACCTCCCCCAGCCAGCCTGCTGGTCCCAGGAGGATGAGAGATAGCGCAGAACCACCCTACCGAGCCCAGCCTGGTCAGCTGAGCCCCGGCCAGCCCGCAGGCCCCGAGCGAGGCTGACCCATGGTGGATTTCCGCCTCTCCGCACTGGGGTTGTTTGTTTGCAACATATTAGTTTCCTGCAGCTGCTGTCACAAACTACCACAAACAGGGTAGCTTAAAACAGAAATTGATTCTCTCCCAGTTCTGGAGGCCAGAAGGCCAAAGCCAGCATCACCGGGCTGAAGGAGGTGTCAGCTGGGCTGCCTCCCTCTGGAGGCTCCGGGGAGAACCCATTCCTTGTCTCTTCCAGCTGCTGGTGGCTGCCGGCACCCTGGGCTTATGGCCGTGTCACCCCCACCCCTGCCTCCATGGTCACATCGTCTTCTTTTCTGTGTGTCTGTCTGTAACCTCCTTCTGCCTCCCTCTTCTAATAGCTGTGACTGCATTTGGGGCTCACCCAGACAGTCCAGGACAATCGCCCATCTCAGCATCCTTAACTCAGTCCCACCTGCAGAAACTCCTTTTTCCCAATAAGGCGGCGCCGGCAGGTTCCAGGGACAAGGATCCGATATATTTCGGAGGGTTCGTTCTTCAGGGTACCATATGCGGCAACAGGTTATACGACACGTAAACATAGAACAATTTTTTTCACCAGACCATACTCAGCCTCAGTCTCTGTGATGTGCTCTGTTATTTTTCACTTCAGTTCAACTTATATAACAAACGCTGCTGTGACCCACTAAACTGATTTCGCACCCACAAGTGGGTCGCCACCTGCAGTGTGGAAAGTTCTGTCCTAACCTCCACTCCTGCAGCCCCGCCGGGGTGGGGGACCCCAGCGAAAACGAGGATGATTTAAAGGAGAGAGAGAAGTGCTTTCCCTGCACACCGAGAGCAGGCAGGACTGACAGGTGCCTGCGAGGACTCCCCCACCTCGAGGACGGGCTCCCGGCCACCTGGCCTCCCGGGTGGTCCTCGCCCTGCCGCCTCTGCAGCAGCCCGCAGCCCGCAGCAGCCTGGATCAGCAGGCGGCTGGGGAAGGCGCTCTGACCAGAAAGGGAAGGGAGGGCGCGATCCCGGGCGGCCCCACTTGCTTCCCCGAGCTCCCCCCTTCATCGGATCCGCTCCTGACTCACCTCCTCCTGGCACAGCCCCTGCTCCACATTCTCCACGACTCTTCCCTCCCTGACAACCCCACACGGCTCCCACGAGTCCCTGTACCATCGGCACTCGTGCTCAGTCACACCTTCACTTCTGAACGCCGATTAAAAGATAAGAAACCAACGAGATGGAGGCTTGAAAACTTGACAGATGGCAGACACTTTCAAGGTGACTCTAAGGCAGGGAAGACGCCAACACTTTCTCAGGGGCATAAAAATTGAGGTCTGGAGGCATCTGAGGTCTGGAGGGATCTGAGACATCGTTCAGTCCCCTGGGCAAGGATTCCTAAGGGCCAGCCCTGGCCTCTCCTGAGCACTCAACCCCAGCGTCAGCTGAGTGCCACACACCTCCGTCTGGAACCCCCCCAAGGCACCTCACAGTCGGAAAAGAGAATGCCTCACTCATTGCTTCGGCCCTCACCCACCACTTCCCGCCCCCCGGGCAGTGCCACACGTCACACACGTCACACCCACACCCAGCTGGCTCCCCTTCTGCAACTCAGGCTGACTTGGGTTTGCAACCAGCTCCATAGCTCAGCCACTGTGTGTGACCCTGGTCCAACGACTTTACCTCTCTGAGCCTCAGTTTCCTCGTCTGTAAAATGGGATGCCTACCTCCTGGGTTGCAGGGAGGGAAAATGAGATGTTATTTGTGAAAGTGCTGCACCCACCTGGTACACGGTGGGCACCTGGTAATTGGTGTCTTTCTCACCCAGTTCCTGGCTGTATCAGTTTCCCGGGGCTGCCATAAGTGACCCTGGACTGGGGGGCTTAAAGAACAACATCCATTCTCTCACAGCTCTGGAGGCCAGAAGTCCTAACCCGAGGGGTCCGCAGGGCCGCGCTCCCTCTAACATCCGTAGGGGGGGAACGCTTCCAAGCTCCCTCCAGCTTCTGGTGCTGGCTGGCGATCCTCCGCGCTCCTCGGCTGGCGGCTGCAGCACTTCAGTCTCTGCCTCTGTTGTCACCTGGCCTTCCTCTGTGTGTCTCTGTTCCTCTTCTTATAAGGACACCAGGCATATTGGATTGGGGCCCACCCTACTCCATATGACCTCATCTTAACTAGTTACATCTAAAACAACCCTATTTCCAAATAAGGTCACATTCACAGGGACCAGGGGTAGTACTTCAACAACACTTTCTCTCTCTCTCTCTCTCTTTTTTTTTTTTTTTTTGGTGAGAAAGATTGGCCCTGAGCTAACATCTGTGCATATCTTCCTCTATTTTGTATGTGGGACACCGCCATAGCGTGGTTTGACGAGCCGTGCTAGGTCCATGCCTGGGATTCAAACCCGTGAACCCCGGGCCACCAAAGCAGAGTGCACGAACCTGACCACTATGCCACTGGGCTGGCCCCTCATCATATCTCTTTGGGGAACACAATTCCACGCAGAATGCTGACTTTCCCATTTCCATCAAAATCCCATTTGGAACAGCCCGCACACACGTCACCACCGATGCTGCGCTTCCTCCCCTGCCACTCATCAGCATCCTGCTCTCTCCTCCCCATCCTGCTCGCCCCTCCTCTCCAGGTAGAGACCCTGCCCACCCTCTCGGGCTCTCCCCTCCTGCCAGCCTGACCTCCGGGTCCCCAGCACCGAGCACCACCTTCGCGGACTCACCAGGCCTCCCAGATTGAGACCAAACTCCTCATTCCGGAGCCCCAGACGCCCAGCCCGGCCGGTGCCTCCATCTTTCAGCTCCACCCTCCTGCACCCGCCCCACCCAGTTCTGTCCTCTGCACGCCCAGGGCTGCCCACCTCCACCTTTGCATGTGAATGCTAAGGCCCGAGCTGCAGCACTTCTCCACAGCGTCTGCAGGACTGGCCTTGACATGCATGGCCCTGGGACAGTGAGTCCTGGACCCCTAAGGTAAAGGACATGCAGGGACCCCCAGGCTATCAACCAGCAGCTGGCTGCAGGGGGAACCACCCAGATGTCCGAGGTTGGGCTAGTTGGCAGATGATCCATCAGCAGGACAAGCAATGAGTGCCACTGAACACCGGGCATTCCAGCCCAGGGCGGGCCTGCTGGGCAAGGTGCTCGGTGCCTGCCAGCGACAAGCATAAACAGGGAAACAAATTGCCATGCGGGTGTCACCTGTGATCAGTGTCACAGGGAAAGAAGCAGTGGCTGTGGGGGGCGGGGAGCTCAGAGGGCCTCTGGGGAGATGACACTGGCACTGAACCTTGAGGACTGAGAGAAAGCTTAACAGGGGGCAGGATGAGCCCAGCAGAGGGTCAGCAGGTGTGAAGACGCCGATGCCAGGAGGAGCTGGGAGCAAGAGGAGGCTGTGCCAGGGCCCGAGGGAAGGTCTTGCTGGTGGAGATGAGGCATTTGGATCTCATTCTCGGGGTCCCAGGCGGCCCCGTGAGCCAGTGAGCAGGGCAATCCAGCCAGCAAGAAGGGGGCTGGAGGTGGTGAGTTTCTGTCTCCTCGTTCGGAAACCCCTCCTCTGCCACTACCTGCCTTCCATGCCCAAAAACACAGCCACACGCTGCCTCCTGGGGCCCCTGCCCTCTCTGCGGCCCTTAACATCCCCTTCCAGACCCCCTCGGCGATGCCAGCCCACGCTAAGGTCAAGACCAATTCATCTCCCTGCCTGACAAAACTCAGTCCACACGCCCATCCGCCCCTCGAGTCAGCACAGACGGACGAGCACCCCCAGAGAAAAACAGGGAAGGAGGGAACAGGAAATTCACAGAAACACAAGCGGCCGGAAGCAGGGAGCATGCTCCCCAGCGCCCTAGCCCCCGGGAAGCAGATCAAGGCAGGGAGGCGCCCTTCCCACTAGTTTGCCAACATGAACAGCCTGACTCTGTCCTGGGTCGGGCTAGGAGGGGGGGCCCTTTTGGTGAAGGCATAAACCAGGACAGCCACTGGGGAGAGTCATCCAGCAGCAGATCCCCCACTTAACTTCCAGATCTCCACTTCCGGGAATATCTCCGACAGGTCTATTTGCACACGGTGCAAAGATGAACGTGGGAGAATTCTCACCTCCGCTGGGTGTGCACCAGGTACGCTAAAACTCTGAAAGCACACGGGGCCAACGGGCCCTGTGGGCCTCCTGAGGGGGCGCAGGTCCCCCGGAATGCTCAGCCCGAATCCTGATACCAAGAAGCAGAGTGATCTGGATCGGGGGATCGTCCACAGTGCAACAGGTCTGGACTCTTCCTAAACACTCAGTGGCACGGAAGAAAAACAAAGAAAAAAGGTGGGAAGAACATTCTGGAATAAAGGAGACTACAGACACAGAGACATGCTAACCAAATGCAGGGCGTGACCCTAGGGGTCCCGGAGGAGGAAAGGTAAAGAGACCCCTGCGGAGGGCGCCTGGGGGTGAGGGGAAGTGGAATGGCTGGCAGGGCAGTGTCAGGATGCAACTAAGTTTCAAATGGTTCAGGAAAGAGAGAGAGAGAAGGCAAAGTGTAGCAAAGTGTTAGTAGTTGATGAAAGGACTACAAGGTGTTTATTGGATGGTTCTTTGCTTCAACTTTTCTATAGCTTGAAATTTTTCAGAATGAAAAGCTGGAGGGAAAATTGAAGAAGAAAACAAGTCCACTGGAAAGGGATAGGCCATCACTTGCTAACTTTACCTCCAAAGCTCGGGGGAAGCAACTGCAGCGACAGAGACAGACCCGGGCACAGAACACCTGGCTTTGCAATGAAGGAAACCTCTCCTCTCCTGGCCTCAGTTTCCCCCTCCGTAGCAGAGGTGGCAAATGCACGGTTTGCACGCATACCCCCACTTCTGGCCCCCATGGCAGACATGGACGGTCGATCGCCTGTTCTTTGCTCTATGCGAGTCAGTCCCCTCATCCTGTGAGCTGGGGGGTGGGAATGGAGCCCGATGCGTCTCGTTTGGCCCAGCCCAGGGCAGGGCGGACAGTGGACCCACTCGGTGTTTGATGAACGAATGAATGACGAAGAGAAGGGATGAATGTACACAGGCGATGGGACGCTCCGCAGGGAAGGCGAGGGCATGGGTTCCAAATGCTGAAAACCCGCCACCCGGCGTCCCAGCCCCCAGCCCAGAGGCAAGCCATCTTACCTCGCTGGCCTCAGTTTCCTCATCTGTACATCTGGGACATAGGAAGGACCAATGAAGTACCACACATAACGGGCTCTGCGTGGGTCTGGGCCCTGGTCCCTGCTTGTGGCGGGACCACGGGACAGTGTGAGGTCACCTGCCACCGAGCTGCTGACGGGACCTTGAACGTCCAAACCGTGAATTTGCACACGTGTGTTCATAACAACACTGTTCACAGCAGCCAAAGGTGGGAGCAACCCATGCGTCCACTGACGGATGGACGGAGGAACAAAACGTGGTCCAGCCACACAACGGAATATTATCCAGCCTTAAAAAGGAAGGAAATGCCGACACAGCTACAACATGGATGGACCTTGAGGACACTGTGCGGAGCGAAACGAGCCAGTCACAAAAGGACGGATACTGTATGAGTCCACTTCTATGAGGCCCCTAGAAGAGTCAAATTCGCAGAGACGGGCAGTAGAACGGGGGTTGTCAGGGGCTGGGGGAGGGGATGGGGAGACAGTGTTTAAGGGGAACAGAGTTTCAATTTGGGAAGACGAGAAAGTTCTGGAGACGGATGGTGGTGACGGCAGCCCAGCAATGTGAACGTGTTTAATGCCACTGAACTGCACACTTGAAAATGGTTAAAACAGTAAACTTTATGTTGTGCTTATTTTGCCACAATAAAACAATGAGCCAAGAGATGCTCTCTGTGCCCAGGGCAGAAAACGCCAAAGCCGCAGGGGCGGGGGGACCCTGGCTGAGCCTGGAGTGGGGGGGCTTCACCAGCTGACTCTGTCCACTTTGTGGGTCAGGGGTCCATCACCACCGGCATCCCTGGGTCACCAGACAGTAGGGTGGTCTGAGGTCGACGTTACAACAATGGCCGCCCTCTGAGTCATGTTCCAAGGGGCTAAGGAAGTGGAGGAAGGAAGGTGGGGGACATTTTCCAATCAGCGCAGCTAAATTTATACCTCCCTGCCTGGGGGAGTGTCCTGCACCATGGCCTTGGGGCCAAGTGCAACGCTCCAATCGGGCCGTGTCTCTGGCGCAGGCCTCAGGGAGCCCAGGCTGTCCTGCTCTCAAGGAGCTGCCTCCCGGGTCCTGGGCATCATGGTCCAGGTCACCAACCCCCACACAGCTCAGGCATTCAGGCCCCAGCACATGCTGGGCATGTGCCTCAGCAGGGGCAAGGGGTCAGGGAGAGGCAGCAGGACGTCCACCAATGGAGAGGACACTGGCTGGCAGGGGGGGCGGAGGGAAGGGGCTGGGGAAGGAAGGCATCACAACAAGTGGACCAGCCTGTGCAAAGACACGGGGGTGGCGAGGAGTGTGGTCCGGTTGGGGACCCTTCAGGAGCTCAGCGCGGCCGGGACACAGCAAGTGCGCAGTGAGGATGGGAGGGGGCAGGATCTCAGCCCCTCAGCCAGGCTGATGAGTCCGTCCCATGCATGGCGGGCTCTGAGGCCAACCTGATGAGCTCCTGCCCTCAAAACACCATGCCTCGAAGGGGAAGTGGCACAGACACCGTGGAGAACGGCGTGGCGGCTCCTCAAGAAACGAAACTCAGAATCACTTGATCCAGCAATTCGCTTCTGGATATGCGCACAAAAGAAATGAGAACAGGGATGCGAACAGGTGTTTGTACCCCCTGCTCACACAGCTTCACTCGCAAAGGGTGAGAGCAGCCCAAGGTCCATCACAGGATGAACAGAAAAACAAAGAGTGGTCCATCCACACAACGGCTTAAAAAGGAAGAACGTTCTGATGCATGCTACACCATGGACGAACCCTGAGAACATTGTGCTCGGTGAGATAAGCCAGTCACAAAAGGACAGATGCTGTATGACTCCACTTATATGAGGCCCCCAGAGGAGTCACATTCACAGAGACAGAAAGTAGAACAGTGGGGGCCAGAGGCTGGGGGCGGGATGGGGAGGGAGCGGTTTAATGGGGACAGAGTTTCAGTTTGGGATGATGAAAAAGTTCTGGAGATGGATGGTGCTGAAGGTTTCACATCAATGTGAATGTACTGGATGCCAGTGAATTGCACATTTAAAAATGGTTAAAATTGTATTTTTTTTGTTTGTTTTGTTTTGAGGAAGATTAGCCCTGAGCTAACATCTGCTGCTAATCCTCCTCTTTTTGCTGAGGAAGACTGGCCCTGAGCTAACATCTGTGCCAGTCTTCCTCTACTTTATACATGGGATGCCTACCACAGCATGGTGTGCCAAGCGGTGCCATGTCCGCATCTGGGATCTGAACCAGGGAACCCCAGGCTGCAGAAGCGTAACATGCACACTTAACCGCTGCACCACGGGGCTGGCCCCAATGGTGTGTTTTATGTTACATATATTTTACCACAATAAAAAAAAATTTTAATACAAAAACGAACAAAAAACACTCCCCACCTAGTGAAGGAAAGAGAATGTGGTCGAACTACCCACAGAAACCCACTCACAGAATCCCGTGCAGCCGCTGGTCAAGTCGCTGCTGAAGAGCCTGTGGGGCTGTGGGGGAACTTCACGGGACGGGGCTCAGGCAGGAGGGTGCAGTACACTCACGGGGGCTTCGAAAGGCAGGTCCACGCCAAGGGAGATGCCAGCAGGTATGGCCACGGGCCCGTGGTCGATTTTTCTCTGTGCTCATCACTCTCGCAAAAGTGGACTCGTGTCTTGTTTGCAAAACCATTCCTCCTCCTGCTGCTCCTGCTGCTAACGGTAAAATTGACTGCAGAGAATTCAAGCAAGAGTGACAGCGCTGGAAGAGGTAGGGGTCCCCCTCTCCAAGGTCCTGAGTAGCCAGAGGGTGGCACCCAGATGTGTGTGGCAGGAAGGAAAGATCTAGCGACGGAGTTTAGATGAGAGATGCACACGCTCCAGCTCGTCTCTTTGGTGGGGGTCGGGGCAGCTGAGGAGAGCCTTGAAGGGCGAGTAAAGTCTGAATCAATGCAGCTGAGGCCTGAGCGTGTGGGCAGCATCTTTCTAAGATTCTTTTCTCATTAAAATCAGTGACAGTGCCTGTGTCCTTGGACACCTCTCCTCCAAGGTCATTACACGTGTTCTGAATACCACTCGTCTCCAGCCCACGCCTGCACATCCTGTTCTCCTGCGACGTCTCAGGGTCGGGGGAGGGCCTGGGATGGGCTCAGACAGGCCCAGGCTCAAATCGAAGCTTTGCCTCTCTCTGGCCCTGTGACTCAGCCACTCCCGACCCCAACCGCGAGAGCTGTAAGGATTTCTGAGCATTCCGGGAAAACTCTAATGAGGTCACAAACATCTGAGTGCTCAGAGCAGTAACGGGCCCCGGCGAACCGAAGCTATAACCTTACGGACATAAGCACTGGAAAGACCCACAAGTCTGGGCCCCAGACGAGCCCTGCAGTTAATTAGCCCTCTCCCTCCTCAGCAAGACCACGGGCTGTGCTCAGAGCTTTCCCCGCCATCCATTGTCCTTCACAGAAGCTCGTGGGCACCCAGGAAGCAGCCTCTGCAAATACTAACGTGATCAGGTCTGTTTATTCAAGCAGAATATCCGAATAATTCAACTTCCAAAAATGCGGGGAGGTGGCCTCCGCCATGCTCCGTGTCCCGGGCAGACCTGGATGCAGGTCTGCGCACAGGAGACCTGCTCGTGAGGGCGACTCTGAGCTCTAGGCAGAAGGAGAATTTGCGACAATGTGCTGACTGCCCTGGCTTGCCAAGCCATGTTGAGGGCTCCATCTCGAAACTTCCTGGGTCCACCTGCTTGGGGCCAAGCGTTCCAAACTTCTGCACGTGCAGCCCGAGCGTGGACGGTCCTGTCGTCCGGGACAGAGGAGGAGGATCTGCCTGAGCAAGAGCTTCTGCTCACGGGCTCCCAGCAGGAAACGGTACAAACAGCCCTGCACAGTCTGCCCAGCTCCCTGCTCACAGCCGGGGGCCTCCGGGGCTGGAGCCGACGGGAGGAATCGGCGGCTGGTGCAGGGGGATGCGCTGCTGGGTAACACCGTCCTGACGCTGCCCAGGCGGCCAGTGACCGTCCCACCTACCTCAAGGCACAGACCCCAGCCGCTGGTGGCGTTTGCTGTGCCGCCCAAAGTCAGGTGGTGCCCCGGGAAATAAGAGGTTCTATTCCTGGGTAAGCCTCTTCCCCGGAACTGGGACAGGGAGGGCCGGGCCGCTGCCAGGGTCTCTGTGCTGGCCTGAGACCCCGCTCTGAGTCTCTGGGTCTTGCTGGTCCACATGGCACTGATGCCCCACGGCTGTGACTGCCCCCAGGCCAGCCTCCCTGGCCGGACTGCACTTCTGGAGGGCATGGCCCCAGCACTGCCAGTCCAGCCGGGCAGAGGGCCCCGGCCCCCAGGGTGAGCACGGCAGCCGTCTCCACCTCATCTGCAGCGGGCTTCACGGGTCGCCCTTGCCATCCCAGAGCCTGAAGAGCCATCAGATTCAACAAGATGCTGTGAAGCCTCAGAAGAGGCCGCTTCTGTCCCAGCTGTCTGCTATCCCTCGATGAAGGGACACCAAGGGCTGCGTCTGGGCTGCGGAGCGGAGGGTCGTGGCTGTCCCCACCACATGTCCCCGATTCAAGACCAGGAGACTCACTGGGACCCCCAGCCCTCTCTCCTGCCTCGGGCCCCTCACCTCCTCGAGGACAGTGCCGCCTTTCCTGGTCAAGCTGAGAGGGGCCCTGCACTCCCTGCGAGGAAGTGGGCCCAACGTGGCCCTTGAGGAAGCTTGGGTCCAGGGACGGTGAGGGGCCAATGAAGAAGCTCAGCAGACAGGGAGGGGGCCAGGCAGGGGCCCTCACACCCTCTCCCCTCCGTGGGCCCTGCCCTCCCTCTCCCACCCATCATGACGAAGGAGGAAGTCCCCCCTGACCCCTGGCCGCACCAGCTCCTGGGCTCTTACTCTCTCCTTCCACGGCTAGACGTCTGGAGAGGGCTGTGACGCCAACAGTCCCCAACCCCGGCTATGCCTGGGATCAGCGGGTGCTGAAAACACACGTTCCTGGCCCCCTGCTCTCGCTTGCAGCACACCCAGAAGCCTGCATTTTTCAGAGCCACCAGGCTCCAGCTCCCTCTGTCCTCACCTCTCCTCTCCGGATGCTGTGACTCATCGGCTCCCGCGGCCATGCTCTTCACGTTGTGTGAGGTGCCAGAAGGCCCCAGTGCAGGAGAGGCAGGCAGGGTGGTGGGGCCCCTGCCACGTGCCCAGCACCTTACCAGGGCCTAGCCTGTGACAGGGACACAGATGAAGTTCCTCAAACACGCCCTTCCCTCCCACCTCTGGGGCTCTGCATGTCCTGCCGGATGCCCTTCTCCCACTGTTTTTTCTGGCTAACTCCTACTTGGTGGGATGTCACCTCCTTCAGGAAGCCTGCCAGGATTTCTCACAGCAGTTTCCTTAACTGCCTTCTCTGTGGCCCCACAGCCCCCCGAGAAGTGCTTCCTCATGGCATGTTTTCATCATGTACTCATCTGGGAGCTCCTGGAGGGGAGAACTGCCTGAGGGTCCCCCCCCGCCCCACCCCCCGGTGTCTGGAGAGTGGATCAATACACTCAAGTGGAACCACCACCTCCGCCTGCCCCCGCCCCCATGGTTGCTGGGTCGGTCGGCTGCATGTGAGAGGATGCAGCTGTGCATGAGACCAGAATGGGGTTCTGCCTTTGGGGCAGGGGCTGGGTCTCCTGTGATCTTGGTGTCCTTCTGTGTCAGTTCCCCGAGGGAGAGGCAGGTTCTCACAGAGAAAACAGGAACTTGGGGAGCAGGTCCAGGGAGAAGCCACCCCCGTCCCCACAGGCTGCCTCTCAGGGGCTCCCAGGAGGCGCCACAGCTACGAGGCAGGCTGAGGTCTGGCTGTCACCCCCAAATCCAGAGCAAATCTGCTGAGTCTCCTGCCGGGCTGCCGGGTGCCCCTCGGAGTCAGGGGAAGGCAGGCGTCAAGGCTCAGAGCAGGACATCAGCAGCGGAGTAGCCCCCGTGCCCTTGGGTGGGGGGCAGAATGGACCCCCGAGACCCCAATTTCCAGCAAAATGTTCTTTCCGAGGTGCCCATTTGGAGGCTGTGGGTCATATTTTGAGTAAAGAAAGGGACGGTTTCTTTAGAAGTCGCTTTCAGAATGCTGCCCCCGCCCATGGGTCCCTGCGAAGCCACCATCCCGTCAGGCCCCAGCCCAGCGGGCAGAGGAGCAGGAGCCGGCCGCTCTGCAAGGTGAGGGGTGGAGAGAACCACAAATACGTGGTCGGCCTGTAAAACAGCCCCCGGGCTGGGAGCTGCCCCCCATCCAACACCGACAACGAGGGAGGGGACACGTGGTCCAGCAGAAGCCCAGAGGCTGGAAGGAGGCCGCCTGAGTCCACAAGCTGGTTCTACCACCAGCAGCTGGGGACTCCGCCAGGCTGCTGCACGACGCCTGCCCACCGTGTCACCACCCATAAAACGGGCATCACGGTGACCCCTACGGTGTCCAGAGCACTGAGTGAGTGACACTTGCCGGATGCTGTTACTGTTATTGCTACTGCCACTCTCCACCACCTGCGAGGCACCTTTATCAGGAAGGGCGAGTTCCTGGGAAAGCGCACCAGCTCCTCAGTGCGGAGGACCCCAGTGGGGAGACACACGCTCTGGGGAGGCGGCCCTGGGGCTGCTCCAAGCGCCGGGCAGGCCTGTCTGAACCCCGCCTCTCCCCTTCACCAGCCCTGTGACCTTGGACAAGTCATGCCTCCTGTCTGACTCCTCTGCAAATCGGGAGCAATAATCGCACCCCCCCCCCCACACACACACACACACAGGGATGTGCGGCCTTGGCAGCCGAGCTGCACCACCGCTCCCCCGTGCCCGGCCTTCCCAGACGCTCCACAATGGCAGATGGGGATTTTCATTAGACAAATCGATCGCTCCCTGGGGCTCTGGCCCGGGCCGGGTAGGGGCCGGGCTCCGGAGGCTGCCAGCACACACCCAGGATATATTTAGTTCTCTGCCGGAGCCCCGCCGGGGCCAGGAATTCCAGCCGAGGACGCGGAGTTTCAAGCCAGCTCCTAAGTCCACAGCAGCAGCCGTGGGATTTGCTCCAGAGCAGAACCCCCTCTCGTTTGTAAGTGCAGACCAAATCATCACAGGAGTGCACACCCACGCACGCACACGCACACACACACACGTGAAATTCCTGTGCTTGCAACACGTCGATGCCACTCACAGCCCCAGTTCCACGTTGAAAGTGCGCCTCCCAAAATAGCGCGTGCCGTCCCCGGAGCCGGGGCTGCGGGTGCCAGCGAGGCAGACAGCTGCTCTCTAATCAAGGTTCCTGCACAGAACCCGGGGCCTCGGAATGAATCAGCAGGAAAAAAATAAAGCAGCAAAGCACCTGGAAAGAAGGAAAAGTTGCCCACAATCCTACTGCATTTGGATGGATTTTCTTCTAGTGTGTTTTTTCCTGCATATTTTGCAGAGATGAAAACTGTGTATCAGACTCTGTATCCTGTATTCATTTCTCACCGGCACTGACACGTCTTTTAAAGATTTTATTTTTCCTTTTTCTCCCCAAATCCCCCCAGTACACTGTTGTATATTCTAGCTGTGGGTCCTACTAGCTGTGGCATGTGGGACGCCGCCTCAGCGTGGTTTGATAAGTGCTGCCATGTCTGCATTCAGGATCCGAACTGGAAAAACCCTGGGCCACCAAAGCAGAGCGTGCTAACTTAACCACTAGGCCACGGGGCCAGCCCCTGAAACATGTATTTACTAATCCTTCTTAATCATTCTAACGACTGCTGAATACTTCACCTTTATCAGCATTCTCAAAGTGGGGTCAAGGGACCCCTAGAGATCCCCAAGACCCCATCAAGGGGGTGGCAGGGTTAAAACCATCTTCATAATATGATTAAATGTTATTTTCCTTCCTCACTTCCACTCTCTCCCGAGCGTGCAAAGGAGTTTTCCAGAGGCTGCATGACGTGAGACATCACAGCTGACTGAAGACAGGCTGGACGTGAGAACCCAGCTGTCGTCCATTAAGCCAGATATTAATGAGATTTGCAAACCTTTAAAGCAATGCCTCTCGGTTCACTAAAAATACTCACGTTAATGTACAAAGGGCTATTATTCCTTTTCAACAAATCAACAAATATTTCAGAATTTTCTCCATTTTAATTCCCAAAACAGTAAATAACACGTATAACCCACTTAAACAAAAGTTCTTTGCGGTCCTTGGTAACTGTGAGTTGAAGGCGTCCGGAGACCTGGAAGTCTGAGGCTGGCCGCCGAGGCCGGATACCTTGCTCCCCAGCGCCCTGCGGCTGGCCACCTCACGGCCGCGTGGCGACCCAGCCACGGATGCCTTTTCACGCATAAAGGCCCGTCTGCGTTTCAGTGCCTTTCTTCCGAAAAGATTCCGGGCAGCAGCCCGCTTCTATCAAAGCGCGTGAAAGTATTTAAGGCTCGATACATTTAGCCAACGGCTCCCCTAAAGATGGCAGCAATGGATACGCCAGCCCGCAGTCTGCGACAGTATCCAGCTCCCGGGATCTGCGGATGTTTAAATTCAGCTGAGTTAAGAGTAACATTGTTTCTCCTGTGAGAAGTCATCCTCTTAAACCCTCAGCTATTCTAGAGACCCCACAGAGGGAAGAAGGTGTCAGACTCAGGAACCAAAGGCTCAAGCCGCCGCCTGCAGTATGCTGGATAACGCCCCCACCCCGAGATATCCATGTCCTAATCCTGGGACCTGTGAGTGTGACCTCATGTGGTTAAAAAGGGGGAGGGGGCCCGTCTTCGCAGATGTGATTAATTTAAGGATCTTGAGATGAGAGAGCATCCTGGGTTGTCCCAGTGGGCCACAAGGGTCCTTAGGGGAGGGCGGCAGAGGGAGATTGGACACACAGAGGGGAAGGCAATGTGGAGACGGCACGGAGAGAGATCTGAGGACACTGGTCTTGAAGCCTGGAGTGATGCGGCCGCAAGCCAAGAAGCGCCAGCAGCCACCGGAAGATGGAAGAGGCAAGCAGTGGACTCTCCGCAGACTACACCTTGACTTCAGCCCAGTGACACCGATTCTGGACTTCTGGCCTCCAGCACGGGGAGAGAGCAACCTTCTGTTGTTTCGAGCCCTGAAGTTTGTGGAACTCTGTGACAGCAACCACCCTCCCGTTGGCCGTGCATCCCCCTCCAGTGCTGGGGGCTGACCCCCTGCTTTGCCAGCCCCATCTCCTCTCCGACAGCATCACCTGTTAGAAAGCCCTCCTCAGGGGCGCCCCACTGCTCCCCCCACCCCCAGTTAGGGGCTCAGGTGTGTACGTCACCAAGTTTTCTAATTGCTCTTAGTTCCTTCAAAGGCTGCTGGCTGGCTCCTCCTGCTGGGATCCAAGAGAGCTTCTCCCCAGACACAGGCAGAGAGGGATTTGGGGCGGTGGGAGACGGGGGCCGTGGCAAGAAGGGAAGTGGCAGCATGGCTGGCAGAACGAAGCTCTCGTGTGGCAGCCCCAGGCCTCACAGGGCTTCCGAGAGGCCCAGCGGGGACAGAATTAGCCGGAGGATGAGAAAGCCGGCAGGGAAGGGCGATCAAGGCAACTCTGAGGTCCGGGGAGACTAGTGGTTTCCGCAGGCGGCCTGGGGAGCACTGGCAGCGTTACCCTTCGTCCCTCAGTACTTGGAGCCCCTGCCTGCTCGCAATGCACCCCACGCCCACGCCGTACCCCAGGCCCACAATACACCCCACACCCTCCTCGTCAGAGGCAGGCAAGGAGGCCCCTGACTGGGTGCTGAGCTCCTTGCACACATATCACATTTCCTGATTTCTGCAGCACATCAGGACGTGTGCAAGGGAACCGATGCTTGTAATTCTGCACCCACAACTCCTCCCTGAGCACTTGGCAGAGGAGGCCCAGTTTCAGAGCTGGAGGCGAACCACTGGATCAGAACCGCAAACAAGACGTCACGTCGGAGGGTCTGGAAGGCCAGGAGCCCATTTGGCCCTGAAGAGAGGAGCATCGGGAACTGCCACGGGCCGCAGGCGCTCGCCTCGGCTCTGCGCCCACCGTTAGGGTTCACAGCCACTCACCCAGCCTGACTCACCCTCCTCACTGCCCTGCCTGGCTCCTCCAGTGGCTCGTCCACTCCGGTCACCCTGGATGGTCTGCTGGCCCTCGTACCCCCTCGTGTCCCCACCTCTCTGCCTTTGCTTGTGCTGGGCCTTCTGCCTCCCCGGTCACCAGTCTCAGGACTCGGCTCCAATGCCGCCTCCTCCAGGGAGCATTCTGTGGTGCCCCATGAAAGTGACTGCTCTTGTCCTGTCCCCATGCTGCCTCCCGTCACGTTCTGGTGACACAAGCTGCCTGTCTGCCTGGGTTATGACCTCCACGGGGAGATGTCCGTGCTGTCCTGGTCTCCTCAGCACCTTCTGCTTGTCCAGCACAGGGTTCCACATCCAGAAACATTTTACACCCCTGTCAGACCAGACACGGCTTCACCTGGGGCGGGTGGGTGGGAGGGGCAGCTAAGAACCCAGAGAAGTGAACACTGCCTAAGAGGCCTCACGGGAAAGAGGCCTCAACTAACGCAGGGCAGGGAGGGGTGCTTGAGGATGCCGGGGTGCCCCAGGGCTGCCCAGCTGGGAGCCGGCTTCTGGAGTCGGTGCTGTGCTCACCAGCCGCACGGTCCCGGGTGAGTTCCCAAATTCCTTGGGCTCGGTTTGCTCACCCGTGAGGAGGGGATGGAGACCCTGCCTAAGGCGGGGATGTGATGTAAGGCTTAAGGGTTAATGTGCGTGGTGGCACAGGGCCCCGGGAGAGCACTGGGGTCCCAGATGGGGAACAGCATACGCCCTGGCTCTTACAACGTGCAGCCGCCTGCCTGAGAGCAAATTCTGTGTCCCAGGGTGCCCACACACCAGCTCAGGGCTGGAAGGACCCCCAGGACAGCCCCAACCCCAGCTGTAGATGGGGCGGCCCAGGCTCAGAGCAGGGAGGGTCCTGCCGAGGGCACATGGCCAGGGCTGGAACCTGGTCTCCTGGCTCTCCCATGGACCAGCCTGCATCTTCCCTCCCTCCCCTGGGCTCACACACCAGGAGACAAGGGCTCACTCAGGACTGGCGAAAATCAGACTGAGCCGGACCCAGCTCACCACTCACCAGGGGGACGAGACTGTGCTGGACCAGGGCAACCACTCACCAAGGGGACGAGACTGTGCTAGACCCAGGCACCACTCACCAGGGGGTCTCTGACCCTGCCACCAGAGCTCTGGAAGTCATGGCCCCAGAACCTGCAGATGTGGATGATTCAAAGTCCCACAGAAGTTTGGGGTTCAAGCGCTGACACCGACCACGACAGAGGGATGCTGACCAACGTCCAGGAGGGCTGTCTCAGCAGGAGGCCGTGTGTTTTGGATCAGGGAGCTGCCAGGCTAGATTCGCAGCTGGCAGGTTACCAACATACCACTCCATGTCCAGCCTCAGTTTCCTTGTTGGTAAACTGGGAAGAAGCAGGAGTAACATCCAGAACATTTACCAAGGGTCTGTGCAGGCCCCACCCAAGCAGAAGGGTGCAGTGTGTGGCATGCGCCCCTACTGGGTGTCCTGAGCCCCGGGGATGACCCCACACCCTGGGCCATCTGTGGCCTGAGTGAGCTGCCGTACGGAGCAGGGATGTTCCCAGCAACTGCCGGGTCCTCTCTGCCCACCTCCTCAGTGGGCCGTCCTCATTTGCTGACTGTGCACCTGCAGGTGCTCAGGAAACACCTCTCCAGGCAGAGGCGGCTGCAGGAGCAGGGCCCAGGCTGCACGCACGCACCGAAACCCCGCACCACACTGCTGAGTCGTTCCAGGACAATCTTCAGTTTGCAATGTTCCCACCTTGCTCTCCCTCAGCCTCCCTTACCTGGTGGGGAAGAGAGGGAAGGAGGGGTGACGGTCACCTGTCTGAGTGTCCTGTGGCTGCTGTGACACATGGCCACAGACTTGGAATCTTAGAGCAACACAAACATTGCTCAGCTCGGGAGGGCAGAATGTGAGACGGGGCTGCAGGGCTGGCTCCTCCTGGAGGCTGTGGGAGCATCCGTTCCCAGCCTGTTCCAGGCTCTAGCACCGCCCGAGCTCCTTGGCTTCTGGCACCTCCTCCATCCTCAGAGCCGCAGTGCAGCATCCTCCCTTCTCCCACTCTGCTTCCATGAACCCAGCTCCCCGTCTCCTCCGACCCTCCAGCCTCCCTCTCATGAGGACCCTTGAGATGACATGGGGTCCACCCAGGTAATCTCCCCATTGTGAGACCTTTAACTTCATCCCATCTGCAAAGTCCCTTTTGCCATGTATGGTGACAGATTCACAGGTTCTGGGGATGAGGACAGCAACATCTTTGGGGTGCTGTTATTCAGCTGCCCCATACCAACAGAGATGAGGCATTTCAGAGAGGGGCAGTGCCTAGCCCTGGGTCACACAGCAGCCGGGACCAGACCTAAGTCCTGAGCAGGAAACCCTGGCTCTATCTACTGCCCACCAGCTCCGAGGAGGGAGGGTGGGAAGGCCCTAAAAGGGTGGAGGAAAGCATCATAGAAATTCTGGAGTTCTGGTGGAAGCCTGGAAGATTGAGGAGGAGAAATTCCAGGATCTGGGGCCAGGGGGCAGATGGGAGAAAGTGGCAGGAAAAACACAAGCAAGGGTGTTTGGGGATCAGTAGCAAGGACAGCGCTTTGCACACAGTAGGTGCTCAATAAATAGTTGTTGAAAGACTAAATGAGCATTCTGGAATAGCTTTGAGCCTTTGAGGGGCTGCGGATGTCTGGGAAAAGAGGTGGCCCCGATCCAGGCAGAGGCTGGACCACATCTGGGCCCGTGGGAGCCACTGTGGGTGCGGTGGCTGCACAGTGACGCCTCGTCCCACTTCTAGATTGCTCTGCAGTGGCCATGGACAGTTGCCCACGGACCCCTGAGGCCTTCTCCAGCCTGTAGAAGCTTGCTCAGCTGGCCCAGGATGGTACGAGTTCACACTCCCAGGACCAGCCCTCTGCCCAGGAGGATAAAGACCCCAGCGACCCACCCCTCTGTGGGACGGTTCTGAGGAGTGTCCTGCATGGCCCCCTAGCAGGACTGAGCCCCTGTGGCCCACACTGGCTGCGCCCCCATCCAAGTGCCCCTGGCTCCCCCTCCCTCCCCGTCTCAGCCTCCTCACTCTCTCTTGTGCTCCCTGGGATCGCCTCCCGGGCCAGCCACCTGCACCCGAGTCCTCGTCACTCATCACTCGGGAACCTAAACTGACAGAGCTGCTGGGCGAAGGGGGTGGGTCATCTGAGGCCTTTAGGCTCAGCTGCCAAGCTGAAGTGGGGACACGCGATGGTCCTCGCCATTCTTCTCTCTTGGAACTTCACACCCAACTGCAGCACCAACTGGGACCTTGGAGATGTCATTTTCCAATAAGATCCTGGGGCCACTCAAGTCCAAGGAGAAGAGGGCCAGAGAGAGGCCTGCTGTGACCCTTGACCCGGAATGGCAGCACAGAGACAAGGACGCCATGTGTGACGGGGACTCAAGCTCCAGAACCACCCATCCTTCACTGGACAGTTGTTCACAGAATACGTGTCATGAGGCAGCACATGCGGATCCCCCGAGGGGAGCGAGTCCCGGTCCCAGGGGACAGAAGCCACGTGCTGTGCAGCGCAGTGACATTGGGTGTTGGTTTCTTGGTTTGCTGGCTGGAGTCATGTTGCCGGATCATCTGTCCAACCCCTTATTCTGCGCACGAAGAAGCCCAAGCCCCGGGAAGGACAGCGCGTGCTGCATGTGGGAGGCAGGTGGATGGCTGCTGGTACGGGGCATGAGGACGGCCCGGCAGGATGCAGCCACAGCGAAGCTCGGAGCTGGGACTGACGACCCCGAACACCGCGCCTCATGAGGAGGATGCCACTGCTAATAACCTTGGAGCTGGGTGGCTCTCTGGGGACTGCGCTTCTCCTGGCATGGGCCCCGGGCAGGAGGTGTAAACAGGACTGGGTCGGGCCGGGCAAGGGAGGGAGCAGAACCAGCAAGAGGAAGATGAGCTGCAAGCCCGGCAGATGGTGCAAATTGATGCCACCGTGGACCACGCAGGGTACAACCCCAGGTTTGCCCCGAGCTCTGGCGGGTCTGCACAGCTGTGATAAAGACCACTCTCCCCGCCTCCTGGTGTCCGCTGCACCCCAGGGCCTTGACACCACAGCCCATGAGCAATCCCAAAAAGCAGGTACTATTATCTCACTTTATAGGCGGGGAAATTGAGGCAAAGAGTAGTTAAGCAACCTGGTCGCAGGGACACAAGTAGCAGGTGACAAGTGGGACAGAGCCAGGTGTGCCCGACCCCAAAGCCACTGGCTGTACTTTCCAACGCATGAAGACTGCCACCCTCATTGCTTAGAAATCTTCAGCCGACGCAAAATGGCGCATGAAACCCCAAGTACATCATCTTGCAACAGGACCTGTTTAGCATATGCCTGCTAACCACCAGCCTGAAGGCCACCGAGGGCAGAAAGTGGCCAGGCCCAGCCCCGGCGCCTGCTGTGGCTGACTCAAAGGAGAAGCGAGCGTCACAGAATTCACAGCACACCTTCCACCGCCACAGCCGTTCCCCAGACACGAAGGACTCAGCCGCTCTCCTGGCTCAGGTATCGGGCAGACATCCACAGATGAGGCGTCCCTGGCAGGCTGCTGAGAAGCCCCCTCACTTCAGGGAGCCCTGGCCTAAAGGCCAAGGTGCTTCCTGCCGTGAAAACGTCAGTGAGGTCTTCATGGTAGAGAAGGCGGATGCGAGACCTCACAGCTAACAAAGGCTCAGCCTCAAGCCCAGACAATGTCTCTGGGTCAGTGGAGGGGACAGTGTTGTCAGAAGAAAGCAGGTCACACCCCTGAGCATGCTGGTGGCCCCCATTTTTACAGATGGGTACACTGAGGCCCAGAGAGGGAAGCAGGCTCGCCCAAGGTCCCACCGAGGTCCGGCGGGTGGGGCTGAGAGTCCAGGGAGTTCAGACACTGATGGGCCTGGTTGAGGCCGTGAGGCTGGGCTGGGAGCTGGAGGGGAGGCCGAGGAGCGCCAGGAGGGCGGCCTTCCAGCAGGAACAGACAGCCCTGAGAGGCTCCGAGGACATGGGGAGGGGTGGAGGGGGGGCCTGGGGCCAGAGGGTCTGGGTTACAGGGAGCCATATGGACTCCACAAGGTGACTCTCTCATGGTTAGAGGTGGGTTCCTGGGACCTCGCCATGACCCCAGGCAGGAGGCCCTACGGAGGCAGGGGAAGAGCACGCGCCCCCAGGGCAGACAGCGCTGGGTTTGGGTCTGGCTCTGCCTTCCTGGTCATGTGCAGGCAGGGGCCACACCTGGAGAATGGGAGCAATGCTTCACGGCCCAGGTGAGAAGACTCATTGTGTAAACCGTCCCACACACTACGAAGCATTATCATGATGCCCCAAAGGGGTCAAGCCTTAGCCATCCCAAACACTCTGCCACACATTAAGGGGGCAGTAAGCCACTGGCTAATGCCGGTGGGGACAGGGACGGGCAGCCCAGCCCACCCAGTCAGGAAGACGCGTGTCCAGGCACTCCGGGGTTCAATTCCAGCTCTGCCATTTACAAATGGTGTGATGCTGGCAACTGACGGGCCCTCCGGGGCATCCGTTTCCCATCTGTAAGTGGGGACACCCCTAACAGTCCTGAGAAGTGCTGTGAGGATCTCAGAGCATCTGGCCTGGGCGCGGGGCCCAAGGGAGCGCCCCATGAGCCGTGGCTGCTGTGACACTGAAGCAGGGCGCTGCCCGACACCCTAGAGACCACGGCAATGGAAACATCCCCGAGTAAACGGAGACGCCCCACTCAGGTTGCTCTGCCCCGTGTACCGGCAGCCTCGAGGCGTGGGCTTCAGGGCAGCCCGTCGTGGTTAGCACACATCTGGCTGGTCCCCTGAGCAGCTTGCAAGGTCGTCATCAAAAGATAGGAGCTGCTACTGAACACCTCTCATGTTCTCCTGTTGCAACCACTTTAACTGCCTTCTTGAGCCTCTTCCACGAGCCAAGCACTTGCACCCTCCGTCCCTAGGGAGGCCCAGGGGGTGGTGGCAATGGAAGCCCAGAGATGTTCGAGCGTTGATGATGCTAGCTGGTGACAGAGCTGGGGTTTGAGCCCAAGAGCCCCGGCTTCAGGGGATGCCTTACCATGTCCTGCCGAGGCAGGGGCAGAGAGAGGGGTGCAGGGAAGCCCCCGTGTCTGCACAGAGAAGGGGCCATGCAGTCTGGGCTCTGGGGTCAGGCGTCTGGCCAGTAGCCCAGAGTTCCAGCAGCTGCTGCTGTTGGCAACTGCAGCTGGCCTGGCCCTGAGGACCAGTGGCAGGACAGACCCCTCCACAGGCTGGAGCCCTCCCCACCCTCTGATGTCATCACCTGGACTTGCCAATTTCCTCTCGCCAGCTCACAAGTCCCATGACCCAGATGATGCTCTGGAGGGTCAGGGTGTCAGACAGGCGACTTCTCCGTAAATGAGGACCACGCTCCCTTTTCTGGGACAGTAAGGCTGGACTTTCCAGGAGCTCTTCAAAGTCAAGACTTGATTCTAGAAAATATACCACCTACCCCCTTACCGACAGAAGCCATAAAGAATCGAGGGGTCTTGGGTGGCAGGTCTGGAAGTAACCCCGAATATCAGGGAAAACCAGCTCAGAGCTCAGTGGGGCCCGTGCTGAGCCAGAGATCTTGGACGACTATTGTCCCTTTCAGATGCAATTTCGATGAATTTCTGGGTCAGGATGTTTGCCTTGGGCTGCACCTAATTCAGACCGAGTCACGCAGGGAAACCCAGCACCAGGGCCCTTGCCTGTGCGAACCTCCATAACGCTGGCAACTGGACAGCTCCATTCCGAGCAAAAGGACAGCAGCCCCCGCGGAACGGAATCGTCTGGACTCCTTGCCGAGTCAGGGACTTCTGAACTAGAGTGTGCCCTCCTTAGACCTGGAAGTGATGCTTGCTTGTTTTCACTGATTTTTCATTGCAAAAGAAAAGAACGATGCAGATGGGGGAAACCTGGCCCTTCGTCCTACCCGCAACAGACGAGGACCTCTGTCGACGTCGTGATGAATTTCCTGCTAGTCTTTTCTCCTCCGTTGTTTCTGTAGAGTTGAGATCATATACGACACAGTTTTTGCTCTCAGCTGTTTTCTAAATTAAACTTGTTTTCTTAAGCCTCTTCTCCTGACATTAAAAACTCCACTCATACTATTAACTAGAATGCTTTCCCCGCCCCCCAAACGTAAGGAGCTTCAGGAGGATGTGGAGTTTTGCTTGTTCTTGTCCATTGCTGAAGCCAGGGCCTGGGCAGAGCCTGGCACACGGCAGGTGTTCAGTAAACGTTTGTTGACAGAATGACTGATTGCAGGGCTGACTGACAATCCCATCGCTACCCCCCACATTTAGGTGGTCTTTAAGCTTCTGCTGTTCCTAGAGATGCTGAGGCGAACATCTTTGGGGCTCCGTCACTGCCCACACTTGGGTTAGGTGAAGGCCTGTGTCTCTCTGTTCCTGATACCGGGATCTTCGCCAACCAGAGCAGGGGACTAGGGCTCAGCTTCTGGCTCAGCCACACACTCTCCTTGACCGTGGACAGCCGCTTTTCCTTCTCTGGGCCTCAGTTTCCCCTCTGTTTGGGTGGGCGGGTTTGGACTGGAGAGTTCTCCAGGCCCCTTCCGGCTCCGTGATCCTAACCCAGCAGCCATGGGAACAGAAGATGCTGAGCCAGCCACCCCTGCTCTCCACCTGGCCCTGCACCCCTGCCGTGGGCTGGATTGTGTCTGTCTCCCCCTGATTCATATGGCACCTCCGAACATGAACGTATTTGGAGAGGGGTCTTTACAGGGCTGACTAAGGTAAAATGAGGTCGTGCAGGTGGGCCCTGATCCAATTGGAGGGACGTCCTTATACGAAGAGGAAACGTGGACACAGACATGTACAGAAAGAAACCCTTGTGAGGACACAGGGAGAAAATGGCCATTTATAAGCCAAGGAGAGAGGCCTCAGAAGACACCAACCCTGCCCACACCTTGATCTGGACTTGCAGCATCCAGAAGTGGGGAAGACAAATTTCTGCCGTTTAAGGCCCCTGGCCCGCGGTACTTCACTACGGCCCTGGCAGACCAACCCAACTCTCAGAAACCTGCAAGCACCTGGGGGCTCCTGCCTGCCAGGCCTGCAGCTGCCCAGGAAGGACACCTAGGCTCAGAGAGAGCACGGGTTTTGCTCAAGGATTCGGCGTTCACTGGCGGCAGAGCTGGCCCCGGAACCCCCTCCCAGCTCAGGTACTCTCGTCTGCCCCACCTTGCCCGGATGTGACCACGTGGGCTGTGATGTTATAAAGCCACCACACACTCATCATCATCTACCGGGCCCCACCACAGGTGGGCCAGCACTGCATGCAGAGCTAAGGGCATTCTTTCCATACAAGGGGAAACTGAGGCACAGGGAACCCACAGCTAGCACACTGGATTTGGATCCAGGCCTGTCTGACGCAGAATGCCATCTCCAACAATTTCCCTGGCCACTGGAGATCAATACACAACAAAACTAGTAGGCAAATGCCCTGGGGCCTTGATGCCACCCCTGAGCCATCTCAAAGGCGCCCTCGTAATCAGACTGAAAGAAGACACACCTGCATCGCCTGGCATAAAGGAGAGGGGAGTCTCCGAGCTGAGGAGGCTGGACAGGCTGCCTGAGGCTTTGACAATCCCGCCCATCGGAGCACCTGGAGACCAGATCCAGCGATGCCCAGCCACACCTGCTGGTGCCAAGCTCCGCAATGATGCCAACCTTCCATAGGGAGGGCCGTGGGGACCTTCCCTTGATGATGGAAGCCCCTGACCTGCCAGATGTGCACATGGCCAGACACTGGAGCCAAGTGCCAGGCACAAGGAGCCAGACTGCTCTCCCCCACCGTGGGCGTGGGTGAAAATTAGTGCTGTGCAAATAATGGGCTGAGGGGCTGGGGACAGGTCTGAGCGACAGGTGGACGGGAGAGCTCACTCGCTGCCAGTTCCAAAGGGCTGGAGTAACTCAGGGAGACAGGTGAACCCGACCACCCAGCAACGGCCATCTCGAGCTATTGAGGACCTACTGTGTGTGGGGTTTCTCACTCGAATCTCACCCCCTCCACGTAACCAGCAGCACTGCCTTTACATCAGGAGGCCAAGCTTAGGAAGGTGCCACGATTTGCCCAAGACCACAGTTCATCCACCGTCAGACCTCAATCCCCTCGCCCTTTCAAATCATGACCTCCCACGGCTCCCCGGTGCCCACATACCCCTTCTCCCAGGATAATCAGGAAAGGGGAGGAGCGGGGCAAATGCCAGCGCTCCTTCCAGGGTTCTCCCTGATTACAGGAGCAACTGGAGGTATCAATTATGGTCACAGAAAGCCTAAAATTACTCTGTGTGCATCCTGGCATTATCCCCACCTGCCATTAGATAAATGTGTCTGGAGGTTCTGCCAAGTCTCGGGGTGCCCTGCTCCCCAGCCACCTCCAGATAACAGGCTGGCCATTTCAGAAATCCTCTTCTAGAGAATTCTGCCTCTCACCGCCTGCCACTTGCTCTCAGCCACTCTCCCAACGCCCACTGCCAGTGTGGTCCCTCCTTCTTTGGTTGAGAAGGGGAGGGGACTGTTTCCCCTGGGAGGGGGGTCCTTGGAAACACAGCCTCCTCCACCAGGCCGAGAGCACACAGTAAGTGCTCATTAAATGCACAATCCCTCCTTAGTCCAATTTCCCCCCTAGGAAAGCAGCTGTCCCCATTGGTTTCTGCAAGGACCATACTGCAGTCTGTGGTGAGACAGGCTCAGAGGAACCAGCACAGGAGTCAGGGAGCACCAGGTTCGAATCCCGCCCCACTGGGCCAGCTGAGCAAGTGACACAAGCCTGGTGAGCCAAGCCTGGTGAGCCTCGGTCGCACCCTGAAAAATGGAGCGACGGCCCCTCCCTGCCAGGGAATGTACCGACAAGCTCTGGCCCAGTGCCCAGGCTCAGGGGACTTCAAAACAGGGGCTCTCGGGTGCACTCCAGTCTCTCATCCGCCGAGGCCTCCCCCCTGTAGATCTCAGTTTCCCCAAGCGCACTAGGCGCGGCTGGCTGGTGGCGATGTGGGATTTTCCAGCGCCGCACAGAGGCTGTCAGATCCAGTGGGTGCGGCGGGAGAGGCAGCAGTGGGGATGCGCAGGGGTGAGGGGCTTGAGACCAGGCGCGGAGATCCGGGCGGGGCCCACACACCTGCTGGCTCCGTGTCCCCAAACCTGCCGCTGGCGAGCCAAGGGCCCGGGGGTCTGCTTGACGCCCCTCATCCAGGCGCTGGGGGAGCCTCCAAGGGCGGCGCCCCCTGCCGCAAAGCCCCCATGTCATCCCACCTCTCCGTGGCAGGGTCTGGGCGGCTCCGCGCCCATCGGCCGGACCGGGGCCGCCTCCTGCAGCCTGCGGCGACCCCCGACCCCAGTGAGGAGCTAAGGAGTGACGCGTTCCAGACAGCGCACACAGCCACCTTCGGCCGGCGCAGTAGAAAGGGGTCCCCAGCCCGCGCTGCAGAGCTACGCGTTTGGAGCGCAGGGGCAGGGGGCTGCGCCAGACCCTCGGGACTGCCAGACCCTGGAGCAAAAGTTGGGTGGAGCCGCGGCGCGATTTTCCGCTGTGCTGCAGGTGCAGCACCCCCAGCCCTTGCTGCGCCGCGATCCTGCTTGGGGACGCGCCGGTCTCTCGGTCCCCGCACTCACCTGCACTCATCTCAGCGACAGCTCGGAGTCGGGCCGTCCGGCGCTGCTGCAGCCCGTCGCTCCTGCCCGCAGGTGCACGCCTGCCCCCGCGATCGTCCGCCCGCCCGCCCGCGGGTCGGCAGGTCCGCGCCCGCCCGCAGCGCCGCCGCAGCCCCTGTGCGCGCCGGTCCCGCCCCGCCGGCCCCGCCCCCGCCGGCCCCGCCCCCAGGGCGGCCCCGCCCCGCCCCGCCCCCGCCGGCCTGCGGGCGGGGCGCACCCTGGGAAGTGTAGGCGCCGCGCCCCCGCCGCTCCGCCTTCGCGCCCCGGCCGCCCCATGCACGGACTACAAGTCCCAGCAGGTTGTGCGGCCCGCGCAAGCGCGGGAGGGCCACGCCGCTCCGGCCCCCCGCAGCCGCTGGTGGGTCCCTGCGGAGCTGTCGCCGCGGCCTGGCTGGCGGCCTGGGGCTCTCGGGAGCTCTGGAGCGGAGAGGAAGGCGGCCGAGGGAAAAGCGAGCTTAGTGCAGCTCTTGTTGAGGCGTGGAGCTACAGGCGGCTGCAAGACCCTCTGGGCCAACCCTCTGTTTGCCCGGTTTGCAGAGGGAAACTGAGGCGGGGGCAAGGGCGCGCAGGATTGCCTTTCCCCTCGTGAGCAGGGTAGGATTCGGGCACGGGGCTCCTGACTCCAGGTCTAAGGCCGCACACCCCAGGCTCTGGCGCGCCGCCCCGGCTGGCGCCTTGGTCTGGCTCGACTGGCGCCCGGGGAGGGGGCGCGTCCCACGCCAGGGCAGTCCGGGCCCAGCCCCCGCTGTGACCGACTGCCCTCTGTGACGTCAGGTGCCCAGCACAGGGCGTGGGGCCGGGTACACGAGAGGGAAGGCCCCTGGGTGGGAGCAGGCAGATCCCCCTGGGTGCCTGGTACTGACAAATGCTGGGCTGTAGGGGTGCAGAGGGCCTGGCTGGAGGAGCATTCAGGAGGCAGAATCTCCCCGACCTGGTGCTGCATAGGGAGGAGGGGCCGGGGCTATTTGGAGATGCTGTCAACAGGGAAGAGGGCTGGCGGCAGAAAATGCCGAGTCTGCGTGGAATACTGAGGCAGGGGCAAATATTCTACCCTGGCCCCTAGCAGCGTCCCTCTACCCTGAAGAGCGGCCAGGAGCGAGGCCAGAGGACAGTGGCTCCTGGGGAGAGCTGAAGTCTTGGAGAAGTAGCCATGGGCAAGGCCAGTCGGCCTCAGCCACACACACCCTAGAAACCCAGAAGCCTTGGCTGGGTGGCTGGTCTGCAGCTGCAGGGTTCCAACGCCTGCCCACTGGGGCCTTGTGTCCAGAACACAGGTGTTATATGATGGAAGGAGCACTAGAAGGGGTCAGATATCCTGTTTCCCACCCAGCTCCCACTCTCAGCCGTGGGACCTTGAGCAAATCCCTTTGTCTGTGGGCATGGGGGCCCCATCTGTGATGTGGCTGGGTGAAGGATCCACCGCTGGCGGAGAGCATTCAATTTGGGTTGTTAGTCCTGGCAGGGCAGATGCGACCAGTAGGGGTAGAGGCCCTAGGGGTCT
Organism: Equus asinus; assembly: GCF_041296235.1. Taxonomy (NCBI): domain Eukaryota; kingdom Metazoa; phylum Chordata; class Mammalia; order Perissodactyla; family Equidae; genus Equus; species Equus asinus. Next base: position 158,304,052 of record NC_091792.1, read on the forward strand.
GACCGCCTGCCTGGTGGGGAGCCTGGTTTCTCCATCTGCTGGTGCAAGAAACCTCTGTCTCAGTGCTCAGTGTTGAGGATTGCACCAGCTGATGCATGCTGTGCCCCAGCGTGAGCTGAGATCAATAAATATATTTGATGTTATCCTGCTATTAGTATTACTCTCAGTGCCTTACATAGGGCCTGGCACAGAGTGGGTGCGATACAAATACCTGTTGAGTAAAAGAAGAGAAGGCTGGAGGGAAGGAGAGAGGGGCTGACACTCAGCACCTGGCCCCTCCGGACCATCACCCTGGGAGGCAGGCCGGAGCACCTCTGGGACCCTTTGTCCTCTTTAGGAAGCTCCCCACAGGGAGGTGGGGACCGGCACTTGCTTCCGAGTCCCTGTGAGTCAGAGGGTGGACATAGTGGCCCAGTTCCTGGCCAGTCCCAGAGCTTAGCCTGCTGTGTGGCCGCCTAGGCCTCCCTGTGGAGCCAGTCCCGCCTCTCCGAGCAACCACCTTCAAATGGGGCGGGCGCTGGGGAGTCACAGCAGTCCTCGGCTTGGAGGGACCTCAGGGTCATGTGGTTCCAGCACATTCTTTCATGAGGGCAGAACCTAAGGCCGAAGGAGGTCCTGCCCAGAGTCACCAGGCAGGTTAGCGGCAAGGGAGGGGCTCCAGCCGGGTGTCCTGTAGCCGAACCACCACCCCTCTGCCCTCACTCGGCCGGCTCCCAGCAGGGTGAACTGCCAGTGGGCCGGGCTGCTTGCTGCTTCCTCCCGGGCGTCTGTTGAGGGGCGTCGATTTGGGGAGACTGAGCCAGACTTTGGTTCCCACCCCAGTGCTGCAAAAGGGGTGACCTTGGGCAACTAGCCTGCTCTCTCTGTGCCTATTTCCTTATCCTTCCAACCCCAGCACCTGCCCCATAGGGCTGTTAGAGGACTGAATGAGTGATGCGAGTAAACCCTGCAGAGGGCCCGACGAGAAGTGAGGGCTCCGGAAATGACGGCTATTATTATAATGTTGTTATTGAAACCGACCAGGGAGCAAGATGTGCCCTCGCTTCCCCTCGGAGACTGCTGCCTCTTCTCACTGGTCTTTCATTTATCCATCCATCAACATTTACAGAACATCCCCAGTGTACTGGGCACTGTTCTTGTGAAGAAAACAGACAAGAATTTGTTTCGCGAGTCACAGGATCCATTGTAGAAAATGCTGCCACCTGCTTTTCGAGCAGACCCTGGGGGAGGGGGTGTCAGAGGGCCGTCGAGGAGCCCCTTGACACAAGGAGGCCCCAGACAGGCTAACAGTCAAACCAAGATCCTTTCAGTGTTTAAGAGTGCGCTCAGGAGAGCTGGCTTGCTGGTCCGGGTGCAGGAGGAGGAGCAGGAGGCGGGGAGGGGCGGCCCTTGCTGCCTCCCACCATCGTCCTCCTGCCCGGGCCACACCTGCAGACAGAGGGGACACCCTGCATCACCCAGGCCTCTCCTGCAGACAGGGCTCCTCAGGGTGCCCCATACCTAAAGCACTCATCAAACGGTCCCGTTGGGTTATCCCCCATCTCCTTTCACTGGGGGTTCCCTTCAAGCCCCTCACAGGTGGGTGCCCCAGGCAGCGGCCCTGCTGGCCCCTCCACCCGGCTCCATGCCCGCCCTGGATGCACATGCCTCTGCCTTATGTCCTGCCAAATGTTTCAATTGGTTTAATCCTGACGCGCCTGGAAGTAGGGCAGTGGGCTTCTACCCTACAGGCTTGGAGAGGGGCCGAGACTGGGCCAGGCCCTACTTGGGAAGCACAGAGGGGTGGTGCTTTCCACGGGACCTGCACACTAGGACCCTGGCTGGCAGGAGCCTCCAGCCTGCAGCGCTGGCGGCCTTCCTCCCTCTGGGCACAGGCCTTGGGCGCTGGGCCTGCCTCCTGTGCTCCCCGGCCACCTTTGGGATTAGGAGGCCCTCAGAGCGGGGCACCTCCACCTTCCCCCTGCTTTGTGGCCTGTGCTCTCCATGTCCAAACCTGGGCACCGGGGGGAGAGTGGTGTAACGGGGCTGAGATGCCCAAGCGCCTGGGTCATAAAGGAGGACGTGCCCTGTGCCAGCAGGCAGGGGCCAGGAGCTCAGGAGGCCAGGAGAGGAGGGTGGGACCTGGGGGAAACACGGGGCTCCACCCCACCCACCTCTTCTAAGTGTCCTCAGCACTTGTTATGGGATGTGGGTTGTTCCAGTGATGGAGGGAGCGGAGGATGGGGAGGCAGATCCAGACCTGTGGCCAGCTTGGTTCCAGGGTCTGTCTTCCTCAGCCGCGCTCTGCTCTCCCGTGGCACCGGGGTGTACATTTGGGGCTCCTTTCCTGGTAACTCAGAGGTGATCATAAAACAAAAAAGGAAATAAATGGGAATATGAGCTTTCGCAAACGTGTGCTAAGTATATACCCACCTGCTCAGGTTAAATGCACCGCCGTTCATGGTGGGTCTCTGGGGCTATTTTTCCCGTGGGGGCTGCACCGGGTGAGGAGTCCTAAGAAATGAGTCCAGTGACCTGCAGGGAAAGACTCTTCTTGTGATAAATGCCCCCGTGACAAGCACAGGCCCCTGTCACTGCTCTGTGGGCCTGCAAATTGCTTCAAAATTAGGGTCATTTGTCCTAAAAATGTTTCTTGCCGTTGTGGGGGCAGGAAGGCCTTGGGAAGTGTTGAACGGTGAGACCGAGACCGGGACCGGGAGGGCAGGGGCGGCCCCGTGCCGACCCCACACGCTCTGGCTCAGGCGGGGATTTATGTCAGGTTTCTTGAGGCTGGCGCAGGAGGAGCTGGGAGGGGGAGGGACCAGCGACCCAGGTGTCAGGGGCCTGCTCATCTGGGGCAGAAGAGCCTGGATGGGGGGGTGGGCTAACCCCCAGTGGGGCTGCCCTCACGTTCCAGTGGAGAGAGCCAAGGGCAAGCGTGGCACTGCTCCCGAGGAGGATGCACGGCCAGGGCCAAGCCAGGCGAGGCAAGCAGGCACCTCCAGGGCTGCCGTGTCCTGGGGCCGCCCTGTGCCAGAGCACCCTCCGTTATTATCATTATGATTATCATCGTCATCATCATCCCCATTGTAAAGATGGGAAATTAAGGCATCAGCTTACCCAAACGCAATCTACGCCCCAGAGGAAGAGCCACAGGCGCCCCCAGGCCCTTCTGCAGGGAGAGCCCGTGGGCTTTGGCACAATGGCCCTCCTGGATCTGTCGTCACCTCCTGGGGGCACGGGGAGGCCAAGTGAGGAGGCTGAGGGCTGAGCCGAGAATGAGGAGCACAGCTCAGAGGAACCCACCCCACTAGGTCCAAACCCTGCCGGGCCCTCTGCCCCCGCCCCCCAAACCTGGATAGCTCAGCCTCCACCTCAGGACTCCACTCCAGAGTCCCTCCTTGGAGAAGCCCCTGCTCCAACCCCTCAGCTCAGCCGGGCACCACCTTTGCTCCCAAGGCCTTGACTGTCACTGCCACATCACTCTATACTCTCTCCATTTGTCTCTTGCCTGGCTCCCTCAGCAGATGTCAGCCCTCCCAGGCAAGGCTAGATCCAGCTCATCAAGGGGCCTCCAGCACATCTTGGGGTCTCCAGCAAATCCCAGGGTCTCCAGGGCATCCTGGGCCCTCCAGCACATCCTGGGGCTTCCAGCGCTTCCTAGGGTCTCCAGGGCATCCTGGGGCCTCCAGCACTTCCTAGGGTCTCCAGGGCATCCTGGGGCCTCCAGCACTTCCTAGGGTCTCCAGGGCATCCTAGCATCTCCAGTGCATTCTAAGGTCTCCAGTGCATCTCAGGGTCTCCAGCGCAGAGGAGAGTAGCCCCTGAACTGTGGGGTCAGCATGCACCCCACCAATGTTCCCTTTGACCCTTCTCACTCAGAAAACCAAAAGGAAGAAGGTCAGACCCTTGAGCCCCTTCCCAACATTCCTGACCTCACTCTGGGACCGCTCAGTTGTCCTAGAAATTGCTTCTACTACAGAGAGTGCACAGTGTGGCTGGGCTCACCTGGGACCTGATCTAGAAAGGTGTCGCCCTGAAAACCCAGCGTGCAGAAGCCCGCAGTCGCAGGCACGCTGGCCCGTGGCAGCAGACGCATCCAGAGGCCTTGGGTGACCCCTGGGCACCTCTAGGCATCCTCTCACCAAAGCTGCAGGTTTCTTTGTCCTTCCTTCACCTCCAAATACAGCGTGGGAATTGATTTCTTTCACAGCCAAATGGAGAAACAAATGAAATATGATTTCATTGTGAGATCTTTCCAACCACTCAATAATTTAAAACTATGCCATATGAAACCAGGCGTAAAAATAACATGAGACTCACATCCCAGAGCCTCGCGCTCTCCAGTGCAGGTCCACACACCTGGGTGATTCGCTGATTCAGAGCCAGCCTCACCGCCACACCCCGGCAGCGCACTTGAGCTCCCCAGACAGATGGGAAGGGCGACCGGGCCGGCCCAGGCTGGACGCGTGTGGGTCCTCTGTAGCAGCCGCGCCTCTTCCGTAAGCTCAGCTGCCCCGTTGCCTCTAAGTGGCCTCCAGACTTGGCAACGTTTTGCCATCACAGAAAAATCCCGAGAGATGGTTCATTACAGGAGATGGAGAACCTCACCCGCAGAACGCACGGGCCCGACTTTGGAAGGGGCTCTCTCTGTGTAAGACGTGGACTTTTGGCTCGTGACCAGAAAGCCTTTCCTCTGATTAAATTTTGTGCCTGTGCAGCAGAAGCAGACAAGGAGAGCCAGGAGGATGTGAGAGAAATAGAGAGCGAGGGAGAAGAGCAGGCTGGGAGGTGGAGTGATTCATTTATTGAGCACCTACTGTATACCAGGCCCTGTGGGAAACAAGAGATGAAGAAGAGCTGGTCTGAGCCCTCGAGGAGCGACGAGAGCGTGCAGGTGGATAGGGTCCTGGGGCCGCATAGCAAAGTACCACAAACTGGGGGCTTAAACGTCAGAAATTTGTTCTCCTGCTGTTTTGGAGGCCAGACATCTGGAATTAAAGTGCTGGCAGGGCGGGGCACCCCGAGTACCTAGGGGGACCCTGCCTTGTCTCTCTCCCAGCTTCTGGGGGCTCCCAGCCGGTCTTGGTGTTCCTGGACTCATGGCTGCTTCACTCCAACCCCTACCACTGTGGTCACGTGAACGCTCCTCTCTGTGTCTCTCTCCTCTCTCATCAGGACACCAGTCCTTGGATTTAGGGCCCGTCCCACTCCAGCATGACCTCATCTCAACTGGTTACCTCTAAGAAGACCCCGTTTCCCATTCAGGTCACCTTCACGGGTCCAGGGGTTGGGACTTGAGCATATCCTTTTAGGGGCACAATTCAACCCAGTATCCCCACCTCCCCAGGTCCTGGGAGGAAAGCTGTAGGTCCAGGGGCTCCCAGGTGGAGAGAAGAAAACGGAGGCCCAGAGAGACAGGGTCACACAGGGAACCAGGTCCCCAGCCGGCTGGAATCCACTGGACTCTCCCAGCCACCTGACCCCAATTTCCCATGTCCCCACTTGTCCATGACAATGTGGGCACCCAGCCCCACAGTGCACTCAGAGGCAGTCGCCCCTGACAGTGAGACCAGCTCTTGTCCTGGGTGGATGGAAGGGTCCTGTCTGAAGCCCCATGCCGTGGTTCCAAGCCTCTGGTCCCCTGTTGCCACCAGACGCACAGGCCCGTCAAGGCCAGGCCGCTGTCACCCCTGAACACTTTATGGACCCGCTTTGCGTGTGTGCACAGTTGCGTCTCCTGGGGTGGGGAGAGGTCCCACACGAGAAGTGCGCTCCCTGAAGCTGTGTGGTAAAGGGATGCGCTTTGAGGAAGATTAATCATGAGCCCCGCCTTCCTAATTTACCAGGTGCTTTTCCCATGGCGCCTCTTGTCCCAGCGTGGCTTTGAGGACCTGCCAGTGGGTACCACCTGGTTTTATGGACGAGGGACCCTAGACTGACTAAGGCTAAGCGACGTGCAGAAGTCAGCGGGTGAGGAGAGGCTGGCTGCGGAGGGCCGGGTCCCTCTGATCACTAGCACACGGCAGTCTCCACGGGAATCCCTTGCTGGGGCTGTCACCAAGCTGTTGGGAGCAGAGAGCAGGACTGCGTGGGTCAATGGTAATGCCAACACCACCGGCCGGGGGAAGCTAGAAGATGCATGTTCTAGCATTCTCCACGTTAAAAACAGAACAGTGCCCCCAAGACTAACCCTGCCCTTCACCCCAAGACCTTCTCAGTCATGTTTCTTGAAAGAAGAGTCTACGCTGGCTGTCTGTGTGACCTTGCCTCTCGTTCACTCAGAAGCATTCAGTTAGGCCTGCTGCCTCCCACCCCCGCCCACGGCTGCCGGTCACACCTTGAGACCCGCCGTGTGACTCCGTCCAGCGGACGATCCTCTGCATTTACCCGATTCGCTGTCTCTGCAGGTCCCACGTGAGCCACCTTCCTGAGCCTCCCCCGTCTCCTGCTCGGACCTCTCCCAGTGCCTTCATTGGCTTCTCCCTCCCTGATCCCGTCTTGGGGGGTCTCGGGATCTTCTCTGTGGAGCCGTCCCCCTTCCCGGGTAAACCGACACCCTCACAGTGAGGAAGCCACTTCTGTGCTGACCACTTCTGCCACGGTCAGCTTCAAGTGTCAACTCGGCCAGGCTGCAGTCCCCAGGCAATCAACAAACGCTGTCTCAATGTTGCTCTGAGGTCCTTTCTGGATGTGGTGAACGTCCGTTATCAGTCGACTTGAGTAGGGCAGGTTACCTTCTAACGTGGGGGCCTCATCCAGTCCTTTAAAGGCCTTAAGACCAAAAATGAAATTTCCCAGAGAAGGAAGTCTGCCTCAAGATGGCAGTGTCAGCTCCTGCCTGAGCCTCCAGCCTGGCCCCTGCCCTACAGATGTCAGACTTGACAGACCCCGCAATCCCATAAGCCGATTCCTTAAAATAAACCCTATCTACCCACCCACCCACTCACCTACCTACCTCCCTCTCTGTCCATCCATCCTTCCATTCATTCTTCCTTCCGTCCTTCTGTCATCCATCTACCATCCATCAATTCATCCACCCATCCATCGTCTGTCCATTGTCCCTCCTTCCATCCTCCATCCGTCCTACTGGCTCTGTTCCTCTGGAGAACCCAGACTGATACAACTTCCAAAGCCATAACTTCCCTAGGCTTCCAGGCACCGCGACCACAGACCTCGAGCCAAGTTGGTCCTCAGCAACTCCCAGCTTCTCCCAGTTCCGGAAATGGCCCCTCCAGCCACCGCACTGTTCTCCCTGACAAGAATGCCTCTGGGGCCTCCCTCCCTGCCCCTTCATGTCTGTCCAGCACCAGGTCCTGCCTCCAAATCCTCCTGTTTATGCCCAGCTCCTCCGAGAGGCCCTGGCCTGAGCCCTCTCTCACCTGGACAGTCACAGCCATCTCCTCCTGCTCTTCCTGCTCCTGGCCCCCACTCAGTCCCTTCCCCCCCAGCCAGGGGCATCTGCTAAATCCAAGCAAACGAGACCCTGGCGCTCCCCTGCTCGAACCCTTGCAGGCGGCTTCCCGCTGCTCTCATTGTAGCATCCTCAGCACACCCTCCGTGGCCTCGCAGCCCTACGTGGCTGCCCTGCACCTCCTTGCCAGCCAATCTCCCTCCAGTCTCCTCCACTCTCAGTCCCCCTTCAGACCCTTGAACTCAGCCAGCTTGCTGCTGCCTCGGCCTTTCCACATCTGTCTCCCTGCCTGGAATCTCTGACCCCATCCTTCACCTGACGGGTCCCCCTGTTCCTTCAGATCTCAGATTATCATTGCTTTACTTGGAGGGGCTCTGTGGGACCCCACACTCCCATCTGAATTAGAGTCCCCCGTCATAATCTTTCCTCCCATCCTCACCCTTCCTTGATCCCACTTCGGACACGTAATTGTGTGTGTGCATGTGCGTGTTTGTATATGTGTGCATGCATGTGTATATTTTATGTGTGAGCACGTGTGCATGCACATGCAAGTGTGTGCGACACCCCCCCCCCCAGCGGACTGCAGGCTCCATGAGGACAGGGACTCCGTGCATCTTGTTTGCCGGCTTCATAGACCCAGACGCAGTGTTTGGCATCTAGGTGTTCAATAAATACTTCCCGAGTGAGCGAGGAGCCAGCGCTTCTGCAAAAAGAGAGGGTGCAGGCGGGGGAGTCAGGACAGCTCAGGGTGTCTCCACGGCAGGCTGGTGCCAGGGAAGTGACAGGCCTTGTGTCTACCTTCGTGGAGGCAGAGAGGCAAAGGGCTCGGCTCTGTTCCTGAGCAGTGTACCCAACCCCTCGTGGGGCAGCCCCTTTGCCTCGGGCCCCAGTGGGTCACGGGTCCAGCAGAGAGTCTGGAAATGCTCCACAGCCCTCCTGACTCACCCGCCGGCCCTGCGCCCACCCCCCGCCTCTCACCTCTGGACCTGGGGCCCTGCTCCTCCACTCAAAGGCCTCCCCCCCCCCCCCACCTGCCCAACGCCTTCCTGAACCTGGAGAATCAGGCCAGGCATCGCCTCTTCTGGGAAGCCCTCCCTCACCCCTGAGCTGAGCTGGGTATTCCCTGGGTTCCTCCGGGTGCTGGGCTCCCCCCGATTGCAGACCTGGTCCCATGGGAGTGTGGTTACTGTGTCGTCGTCCATCCCCCTCACTCACTAGATGGTGAGCTTTGGACACTGTGAGCTCCTCGGAGAAAAGCTGAGATCCAGAGGGAGCGGAGGAAGGGGACAGTGAAGGAGGGGCCGACAATCCAGGCGGGGACCACGCTTGATCTAACGTTTTAACTCTGTTCCTGGACCATTAGAAAATCGAATGGTACAACCTTTCCTGTTCTAAAGAGTATTCGGGGTGTCTTACAAAGAAAACCTTAGTGCAGAAAGATTTGGAAAACAGCAAATGAGAAAGTGGAGGATAAGGAGATCTTCGCAGAGAAGAGTCCAAGGAAGTTGGGGCTGAGGTCAAGCTCTCAATTCCCACCATGGTGGGGACCCAGCGGAGGGCAGCCCCTCGGCGCCAGCAGGGAGAGGACCAGTCACTGACACGATGCCCTGTATCCACAGCGTTAAAAGAAGTCAGTCGTTCTGAACCCTGAGACTCAGGGACCTGCCCCTCTGGGTCCCGTGTGGGAGGCGAGCCTGGCTTCCCCCGCAGCCCACAGCGATCGCAGGGAGCATCCCGGGGGCGGCTTCTCCCACCCTCCCTCCCATTCTGTCCCTTTGTGTGGCTGGACGCAGGGGCCTGGTGGCTTCCTGTGGGTCCAGGGCACAGGGGACCTGGCACGTGGTAGGTGATGAGCAAATGTTTCCTAGAAGGAACTTAGTTGTATCAATGAAGAAGCACGTTTTTTAACAGAAAGGTGACACATAATTTCACAGAAAAAGGTGCTGTCGTCCGTGCGTCCCAGGACCATCAGTCTCTTCGCTGCACCGCCCCCTGGTGGTGGGGTGCTCTCCCTGCGGGCACACACCAAGGAGCACTAAATCCTCCACCGCCCCAGCCTGGACGCCCAGCCCAGGACAGGCGGCCAGAGGATGCCCTCAGCAAAGAGCACCCCAGCACCTGCCTTCAGCCAGCGCCAAGGGAGAGGAAGGAGGGGACGACTCCGTACGCCGTCTCTAACCATCCCCCGCCCCTTCCTGGTATTTGAGGTATTTGAGGCTGTATGGTTTGTAGTCATGATCTAATTAAGCATGTGAGAGTGGAGGGGGGGGCGCAGCCAGTCAGGGACTCCTTAGTCTCTGTGTCCTGATAGGTGTCTGCCTAACTCCCATTTCCCTTGCTCCCTGCTTTTGCACAGCATCTGAGTTTCCGTTCAGAGGCCACCATCCCTCCGCCATGTGGCCCCAGTAAGAAGTCCCCCACGGACTTCCCAGTAAGCTGGCCCCAGCTCCGAAGGTTCTGACGGGTCTAAGGGTGACCCCATCCCCCTGGAGACAAAGATCAGCTACACCAGACAGCAGCCAGCATTCCCTGGACACAGGACTTTCTCCAGGAACGGCATACGACCCAGTTCAGAGCAATGGGATGTGAGTGGTGGCTTGCTGAGGAATGCTGGAGAGGATGCTCCTCCCGTTTAGGAGAGAAGATCCCCTGTCTCCTGGTTTGGATGTACACCACTGACAGCTGTTGCAGTTTTGTTTCCACACTGACAACCTGAGAAGGAAGCCAGCACAGAGAGGAAATCGTGGAGAAGTGGGGCCAGAGCCCCTGGATCGAGCCAAACCTGAGGCCCATCTACCTCTGGACTTCCAGGTCCATGAGCCAAAGAAGCCCTTGTTTGAGCCACTTGGACTTGAGTTTTTTGTTGTTTATGACACCCTAAAACCCCCAAGCCGTCAGTGTCGGGAGGCCTCCTGAGGAAGAGGTCTCAGACCAAGGGTCCCATTTTGCATCAAGGAATGTGTGACATTGACCCCCAGACCATGGGTTCTGCTTGTCCTGCCACAAACCACATCTCTGGGAAGCTGCCAGCCGATAGAATGCCCCCCCCCCAACCCAAGCCTCAGCGCAGGGACTGTCCACTGCGGGGCTGGGCTGTTTTCCAGGATGCAGCATGTGCACTGAACCAACGGGCAGTGCGCCGAGTCCAGAACAAGGGGTCAAAGCGCCATAGATCTCCGGGGGAGCAAGCCCCAGGAGTCTGCAGGGGTGGCCCACTCGATAATGCCACCGTCGTCACTGCCCTCCGCCTGCGGCCCTCTCCTCTGCCCCACTCCTGTCCCTGGGGTCACTTTCACAATCGACTTCCTCCTCAAAGCCCTGTCTGCCTTTCCGGAGTGAGTGGGGCTGGGGAGGGAGACCGGGCCACGACAGGGAGGGTCAGCGAGCCAGCAGAAGGAGAGGGGGCTGCCAAGGCTGGTGGGGCCCGTCCTGAGGAGTCGCGAATGCCAGGCACAGATCCGGCAGCTGGGCTTCTTGGAATGCTAGCCAACCAAGAGGCTGAGTCTCAGGCCTGAGCCATTCGAGGAACTGCAGTTGTGGACTTGACCTGAGAGAGACAGAGACGACAGAGACCCCGGACATCACACAGGCACAGGGAAAGAGAGAGAGAGGGAGGAAGGGAGAGAGAGATGGAGGAGGGGAGATACAGAAACAGAGAGAGAGACGGAGAGACCAGAGACTTAGAGAGATCATGGAGGACGAGCTGGGGTGGGAGGGAGAACAGAGGCGCTGGAAGGACGTGCAAGATGAACCCAGCAGCCTTTCTCAAGACGAGTTCTGAACTACAGGACCCAGAAAAGGATCGAGGGGCTGTTTTCTGGGTTCTCTTGGGGATGCTCAGAGCTGGAACATGCTAAGTGCCCGGGATGGAGGGGTGGGGCAGTTAATTCATTAGAAGTGGGGATGCATGAGGGCATGAGGGTTCCATTTCTCATGGAATCCTTGATGAGAAAGGCTGAAGGAAGAGAAAGGCAGGAGACGTTCCGTGGACACTAGAATCCTGCACCTTGATTATTGTTTTTTCCTTTTTTCCAGGCCTGTCCCAGGCTGTGGTGAAGGAGAAATGGGAGGGTTTGGGAATCTCGCTGATAATAAGTAATCCGACCTTCTCTCCACACAGCAGGCTATCTGCTTTCCTGCTCTCAGCTAGGGGGAGGGAGAGATGGAGAGACAGGCGGAGAGACGGACGGACGCTAGCGAGCCCTCAGCCTGGGCCTTCTAATCAAGGACAGTCCCGCACGTTGGTTTTCCAGAAGACCAGCTGCAAAGGAAACCTGGTGCTGCCATTCCCTCTCCGGGCCTCACTCTTCTCATCCTTAAAATGGGGACGTGGGGCCCGCCCCGTGGTCGAGTGGTTAAGTTTGCACGCTCCACTTGGGTGGCCCAGGGTTTTGCTGGTTCAGATCCTGGGTGCAAACATGGCACTGCTCATCAAGCCATGCTGAGGTGGCATCCCACATGCCACAACTAGAAGGACCCACAACTAAAACATACAGCTACGTACTGGGGGGCTTTGGGGAGAAGAAGAAAATTAAAAAAAAAAAAAAGAAGATTGGCAACAGACATTGGCTCAGGTGCCAATCTTTAAAGAAAAAATGGGGCTACCCATGTGCACCCCGCAGCTGGCTGGGACCGTCTGATGAGGCGACACAGGTGCTCCGTAACGGGGGTGAGAGGCCCTGTCAGAGCCCTCGGCTCTATCAGGCTTCAACAATTCTGGCCCGCGTGGACCTCCCGCCACGCACCACCCTGCTGGCAGAACCGCCACCTCTGCTGGGTGAGGCGCCCCTGCCCCCTCCCGTGCCTGGGAGATGAAGGAGCGGGCAGATCTCCCCAGAGCTGTGCGAGTGTTAGGGTCTGACCCTGACGAGGCTACTGGGTGGTGCTGGTCATTGAAAATCCAGAGCCAGTGGTGGTTAAAGCAGGCTGTATTCGGGACTGTTGTGACAGGGAGAGACATGAGGGCAGAACCGGGCTCAGTTCCGAATACAGCATGGACGAGCGGGGTTTACAGCCAAGGAGCAGGTGGGATCGCGGGTGGAAATTACGGGGAGAAATCATCAGGGGTGACGGGCTGTGAGTAAACCAGCTGACGGGCTCCCTGCTGAGCCACAGGTGACGGGACATCCGGGGTGGGGAGGCCACGGTCTGGTCAAGGAGGGTCTTGGTCATGCACCCGCGGGTTGGAGCCACACAGCACCAAAGGCTCCGGAAGCTGAACTGACGGAGGAACCAGGACGCAAGGCCCCAGCCCAGAGGACCCCCCGCCTCCTGGGGAAGACCCGACGTCGCGGCTCAGACCTTGTTGAAGAGAGGTGGGATTGTTCTGTATTTTTGGGGGGCGATTACACGAATCCACATGAGTGGTAAAACTTGCACAGCTGTACATACACCAAAATAAAGTAAACTTTACGGTATGTAAAATTTTTAGAAATAATGAAAACAACGAGAAGTAAGTGCCCTCCCTGTGCTGGGCACGCGGCACCCCCACTTCATTCGCTATCCTTCCCCACTCCTTGCCCCAGGAAGCCCCTCCCAGGTGTGGAAACCGAGGCTGACGAAGGAAGGCCGCACAGGGTCACTTAGTTGGAGGTGCTGGGACAGGGGACCCAGGTCCACATGGCACCCTGTAGGGGGCCACAGAGGGGACGCACGGACCGGTCTGGGGTCTGGACCGTCGGCCGAGCCCGTCCTGTCCGTCACAGGGTAAGGGTCGGCCGGCAAGCCAGGAGCACACACTCGTGCCTCCATCCTCCTGGGAAGCCCCTCCCCGGACTTGTTAACCGGGTTCTCCTGCCACAGAGCTGCCCCGGCCGTGACTGTTGCTGCCCACGCTGCCCAGTGCCCAGAGGACCACGCTACCGCGGCACTGAGCCAGCCTGGCGGAGGCGGCCCTGGGAGGCCAGGCAGAAAGGCAGAGTGGCCAGCACACCCCGGGGGTCCTCCCTCCCCTGCCTCTCTCTGGTCTCCTGGGCCCCACCTTGCCTGTGGCCCTGTCTTGCTGCGTTTCCTGGGTCCCTAAGGAGGTGGTGCTTGGGAGAGCCAGAGGCCCAGGCTGGAGCCTGGCTGGGTCACTGCCCAGCCGTGTGACCCAGGCAGGTTTCCTTGTCCCGCAGAGCCTCGATTTCCTCTTCTGTAAAATGGGGTGATGATGTTGGCCTTATATATTGGGGGATGGAGGGGTGAGTGAGAGAGAGGAAGGGAAATCTGCAGGGAGCCGTGTGGGCAGACAGGGCCTGTCCTTAGGAGCAGGATTTGGAGGTTTTGTATTGATTGATGACTGATTCAAAAAAGTCTAGGACTCCGATGAAAAGGCAGACTAGGGAAACCGAGGACTCCCAGCTGGACTCCCAGGGCAGGCAGGGGTGGGGAGGGGAGAACAAGGCAGAGCCACAACAGTCTGTGTGTCATCTGGTCCACACAGGACCCACTCACAGCTCGGGACACCCGGGCTCAGAGAGAGGGAGCCCCCTCCCTGAGGTCACACAGCCAGCCCTCAGCAGAGCCAAGAACACCACCAAGATCAGTGCTTTCTAACCCCAGCTGCAGTTCAGGGAGTTGTAGGGACAGAGAACCTGCCAGAGCATTTGCCAGATCACTCTCACCCTCGTCCTTCCAGAAGATCAGGCCCCCTTTATCGTTTGCTCTCCCCACGTGCAGCCAGACCCACGACCTCCGGAGTTTCTTTCTCCAAAGAAGGAGCTGACTCTCCAGGGACGGCCGGGAAAGGGCCTGGACGTTAACAAAGCAACTACTAGGTGCCAAAGGCTCAGCCCCAGGACAACGCACCGCTGTCCCCAAGGGCATTTTCTGCACTTCACCTGTGTGACCTCATTCAGTCCTGGAGGTTGCATTTCACAGATGAGGAAACTGAGGCATGGAGAGGCTGTGCCCTCCCCAGGGTTGACCAGAAGCCAGCAAATGGTGAGCAGGTAGATGCAGAGACCCGAGGGGGCCTGACGCCACGGCCCCCAGGCTGCACCACCTGGTGTACCTTCCACCATTTCGTCACCAGCAGTCCTTCCAGGTGGCGGGGATCCCTGTGGACTTTAGTGCCTACAGCAACAAACTGCTCCTATCACGCAGGTTCTGTGGCCCCAGGGCTCTGGTGAGGCTGCAGCGGGGTGTTGGCTGGGCTGCGGAGGGAGGATCACTTCTGAGCTTGCTTGTGGGTGAGCCCCAGTGTTGAGATGAAAAAACTGAGGCTTAGCGAGGTTAAGTGTCTGACTCAGAAAACACAGCCTGAAGTGGCAGAGCCAGGTGAGTCTGTCTCCCCCGACGCCCCCACCTCCTCTGAAAGGTGGGTGCAGCCGAGGGGCAGCCTGTGCCTTTCCAGGTGGGACGGCACTTGTGATTTGCAGGGGAAGGGTGCCTGATCTGTCCTGGATGGCAGCTGCCACTGCTGGGGGCCCACACGGGCCCTGGAGACGTTGCCGTGCCGAGTCCTGACATGGCCAGCTCTTCCTGCATTCCTGCCCTGGCTTCACGGATGTTACTTAGGCTGGACGGAGCATCTGCCCAGGACTCCCGCTGGGCGTCTGGTAGAGGCGAGACTCAAACCAGGTCTGCTGGCTGGAAGCCCCTGTTCCTCCTTTGCCGTCATTCAACTCCCTGTCTGAAGTGGCAGAGACAGCAGAGGGCTGGCACAGAGCTCTCACCTTGACATGGTCAGCCGCTGACCCCGGTCATCCCAAACATGGCACCACAGGCGGAAGCCACTTTGTGACTGGCCGTAAGTCCTGCCTGTGGGGTCAGAGCCCTGGGCTGTATCAGCACTCGTCCACTTATCAGCTGTGTGACCTTGTCTCACTCCGGCCCCTCTGAGCTCCTTGCTCTAAGCCAGTGACCCAGAACCCCTACCTCCTAGGGCTGCTCTGGTGACCAGATGAGGTGACCCATATGAGGGGTAACTAAAGTTAGCACACTCTGGGGACAATGCTGGGTCATTATAAGCGCCCTACACGTTACCTATCATTAAATTATTAATACTATTGTATGATTAAGATTCGGGGATCCATCAGGTGGACAGAACCGGGCGAACTCCAGCTCACCACTTCCTGGGGAAGCCACGTCCCTCTCATCTGTGGAGGGGGTGATCGTGGGAACACGGCCTGGGGCTCCGACCGAGGTCGCGCACGGGGGCCTTAGCCCCAGCCTGTCCCAGAGCCAGATCAATTAGGGACTTCGTGGTCTGTCTTCCGGCTTTCCGCTAGAGGGCGGTGGTGGGTGGCGGCAGATGCTCTGAGCGGAGGGACCTGCTCCAAGCTCCTCAGGGAGAGGACCCTGGGCTCATCCACACCTGTGTTCACAGTCGGGGCTGGGGGTCATAACACCAGCAGGTGATGGCACACTAATGAGTCGTAAACTCGGGGGGGAATCAGGGGATCCCGACCTCCAGCCGAGGCTCCAGGAGTCCCCGTTACCGGGGCCTGAGCCCCGTGTGCCGTGCCGGGGCTCGTCAACTTGCTCAGAAACGCCTTCCTTTACGAACTTCACCCAAAAGAGGGTTTTTATGATCACACTAAGTGCATTTTTTCTGACTATAAAAACAACCCTCTTTTGATTATAAAAATGCTATGGAAAATACAGAAAGGGTGTAATGAACATTTAATCGCCTGACCTCGTCACTCTGATGACCACAGCAAACGTTTTCACATTCTTCTGTCCAGTTTTTTTTCCCTCTAAAGAGCATTTTCAAAAGCAAAAATGGGCTCCATTTCAAAAGCACAAAAAAACCCAACAAACCATCCATGATGTTTTGAAATCCTTTCCCCAGCCTTGGAGACTCTGTTGAGAATATTTTCACATGAGCACTATCTATTCTGCAGCCGTCAGCACCTTCCTCCTGCCCCAGGCTGGGGTGGACCCCTCACCCTGCAGGGAGCCCCCGTGATCTGACAGGGGTGTGGTGAGGTCAGCCCCTGTGACCTTGTCAGGAGAACCCAGCCCCAGTCTGCTGGCCGTGGGGCGGCGCCCGACCTCCCGTTCAAGCCCGAAGCTGTGATTACCCCTAGTGAGGTCACGCCCATCCCCTCCCGAGCGGGTCGCAGCCTTTCTTTGCCCTGGTTCCGCTTATCCCAGAAGGAAACAGACCAGCACCGCCCATTCCCATGGACCTTTGCTCCCTGGCCGCAGGGTCTGGGCCCAACACACAGGGACCTCCTGCGGCCGTGGAGGACTGGACAGCCCCAGTCAGGTCATGCTCCCTCTCAGGGTTGATGGGGCGGGACGGCCTGGCCAGGTCTTTAGGGTCATGGCTGGTGGAAGGAAGGGACACTTGGCTTTACGTCTTTTTAAGCAAGATTTTTTAAATGGTCTTTAAAAGATGAGACAATAAGTTTAGGACAATACATTTAGGACCAGATGATTTGTTTGTAAGTGCATTCTGGGCTCCATAGCGCCCGTCCCAAGGCGAGATCGGCCCAGACACTTCCTGTGTTCCAATGAGGAAACTGAGGCCCAGAGAGAGGTGTGTCTTGTCTGCAATGGCACCGGGATTAAAAATACGGGGCCCCTGACACAGCTCGGCACCATGAGAGGCTGTGCCGGGCTTGGGGAGGGCAGAAGACCGAATCTCCAGCACAAGAGAGCTTCTAGACTCCGAGACTTTGGTGGTGGGAAATCCCGCAGTGGACCCCGGCTTGGGGACTCAGGGTGCGATTCTGTCCAAGCTGCTGGTGGCTTGGGAACTCGGTCTCCACACCTGGAAACAGGGACACTCTGCAGACCTGGCCGGGCGGCTGAGGCCCTGGAAATCCAAGGGCTCAGGGCAAGGCCGAACCCGGAGCCCGGCCCGCTGCAGGCCCTCCACCTGCGAGAGGACCCCTGGAGGAGAGAGGCCCAGGACCTGGCCATTTCTAAGGCCCAGGCCTGGCCTCACCTGGTCTAGTGACCGGCATACTCCCCTGGAAGCCACCATTAGCGCAGGCCCGAGGCGAGGCAGCGTCTGAGAGCCTGGGGCCCCCCAGACATTCCAGGACTCTGGGCAGGTTGCTGGGGACCGAGCCACCAGGGCTTGGCTGCTGGGCCCCAACTAGGCCAAGTGGGTCACAGCTCAGTCCTTACAGGGCACCAGCTAGTGAACCAGCAGCGCCCCTAGTGTGGCTGTGGGCCTTGGAGAGCTCGCCTCCATGAAGGGGCAGCAGGCCCTCAGCTCCCGCCGAGTGGGCCGGGTGGGATGGCTGCCCTGCGTGGCCAGGCTCCCTGGACTTTCCGGAACAGCAGACGTCTGGGTTTATTGTGAAATCTCTACCCTTTTAATTGTTGAAAACAAATTCAGAAGTCCTTAAGGCCCACAGCGGCAGGGCGAGAGCAGTCACCCTCACAGGGACATGGGCTCCAAAGACCAGGCCGTCCCACTGCAGGACCCTGGGTCCTGGGACAGCGCCAGACACCTGGCAAGCTCAGGAGGGTTTGTGGAAAGACGGCCCAGGTCTCTGGACTAGAGGGACCATGCCAGGGACTCCATGGCCAACCGTGACCAGAGATCAGCCAGCAGGGCAGCGTATTTGTGGTCTCATCGTTAAAAGCAAAGAAAAATGTCAGACATTTCGTCCCTAATTCATTCATTCCTCATAAATACGGAGAACAGAGTGGATAGCATTTCCTGCCTCCCCCCTGAGCCAGCTCTTCCCCTAAGACAGCACGAGTCACCCTGGGGTTATGGCTTAGAGTCAGGATCAGCAGGGTGCCTGATGACAAGACACATCTGGGCCGTGTGTGTGTGTGTGTGTGTGTGTGTGTGTAGGGCATTGTTCTGAACCCTCAACTCTTACCAACTTGTTTATTCCTCACAAACACAGAAGAGGTAGGCCAAGTATCTACTGTTCTTCTGTTTCAAAGATAAGGAAAGGGAGGCACAGAGAGGTTAAGAAACTTGCCTGAAGTCACACAGTCAGCCATGTGGTTCCGGGGTGTGCGGAGGGTCAGGGGAGGCAGTGACTGTCACGGGCCTCAGGTGACCCTGCCCACCTGTCTGAACATCCGAGGGCAGAAGTGCCATTTGGGATGGGGTGCTCAGACTCACCCGGTGACAAGGATTACTTGGGAACTTATTAAAAATCCAGATTTCTGGACCCTGCTCCAGGAGATCCTGACACCATGGGTCTGGAGTGGACAATCTGAAATTTAAGGATGCCTCAGATTACTGATCATGAACAAATTTGGGAACCAGTCTTTGGACAATCACAAGAGACCCTGCCCACCTTCTCGGACCCCCTGCTGGCCTCACACTGGGCCCAGCACACAGTCGGCGCTCAATAAGTGCTTGCCAAACTCCCCACCAGCTGCCCTCGAGGCCCAGCTACAGGAGCCAGGCTCCATCAGAGTGGTGAGTTCTCTTCAGCTCAGCTAAGGGGTGGCCCTAGCACCTGTCAAGGGCCCAGCTGCCCTCCTCTCCAAGGCACGGGGTCCAGGGAGGTGGCACTTGTCCCTCAGCGTCCCCAAAGCCCCAGGCCGGGTCTGGGAGCCAGGCTTCTGTTTTTCGTCCCGCCCCGATCGGGAATGCAGCTCCGGGATTGCTGACACTTCCGATGGCCGATAAGGAGGGGGAAGGTCAGGAGGAGGCCAGCCCCTTCCCGGGTCGGGGCGGGCCGCACAGGCGCAGCCAATGCCCGGGCCGGCGACTCAGGCCACCTGATTGGAGCCTGGAGGGCCGGGCGGGCTGAGAATGTGCGCCTTCCTGCCCTGGCCAGGCGCCACGGTGGGAAGCCTCCGGAGGGGCGGGTGACAGGAACGACGGTGGCAGGTGAGGGGCCCGGGGGGGCCTCCCTCCCCCACTCCTTCCCTTCCTTGGCAGCGTCTGCCCCCAGCAGGGTAAGTTCCAGACCACGGGGCCAGGTGTGCCCAGAGGAGCCGCCCCCATGCCGCAGCCCCAGCCCCGCGCTCAGGGTCACCTGACAGCTGGGGCCACGAAAGGGTGTGTGTGAGGGGGTCCACCCCCAAATCAGCCCTCCAGAGAGTGGGCGAGTGAGCCCCACTGCAGGCTGAGATTCCAGGGGCCGAGGAAGCGCCAGGCTGGCGTCCCCGCGTCTGGGAAAGGCCGAGCGCTGGACTGGTGGAGCCGGATATTGTCAGGGTGGCACTTGTGAGGTGGGGGCACCTCCCCGCCGTCCGGGGCCTCCTGAGGGCCCGGGCCCAGGAGGCCCTGGTCCCCCGGGTTCTGATCCTGGCTGAGAGCCTGCGAGCAAGTGACTCCGCCCCTCTGAGCCTCAGTTTCCCTGTTTGCAAGGTGGGAGTGCTTGTGTTGGGGGCCGGGCGTCCACACGTGGTCACAGCTGCGGTGGGTGCCGATGACCTTGCAGAGGAGCAGGAGTCCTGGGCTGGGGCCTTCCCTTGTCTCCAGTGCCCCAGTGCCACAGCCCAGGGGACGACCCCTCCTTCCCTGGGGGAGGGCCTGAGGGTGGGTTTTGCATGGGGAGGTGGCAGTGAGGAGGGCGACGGGGCCTGACGTGGAGGATGGAGGAGTGCTCTGCCCCCGTGCTTCTAGGACACTCACAGTGGACTTCGCACAGGCTGCGCCAGGGTGAGGGGGCAGCTCTGTGGCCCCGGGCGGCCCGCTGCACCTCCTTGAGCCTCAGTTTCTCCACGCCTCAGTGAGCTGGTGACCCTCCCTCCCTCTCCCTCAGGGGCAGCCCCAGGAAGTTTTGTTTATGAGATTCTCAGGTGACCTGTGGTGGGACCGTCCTCTTCCTCAATTTGCAGAGGGGACAGGGGGCTCAAGGGGGCAAAACTTGCCCCAGATCACTGACAGGCAGCAGCTGGAACTGGGGGGGCCCTGCCTCCGTCCCCTGGGGTTCCCCAGGTGCTTCGGGCACAGTAAGGAGAGCCGGGTTCTGCCCCAGGCATCCTGTCTGCACAGCTAAGGGAGGCGTGGCACAGAGAGGTCCCGGGGCTGGCCCAAGACCACACAGCACATGCACAGGGACATCGCCCGGGGCAGACGGCTCCAGGCCTGGGTCCCGCATGGTGTGCGCTGTGCCCTTGGTGTCTCTGGACAATGCTGGTTCCCTCTGCGCACACCTCAGCATGTGCCGCCTTGCTGAGGACTTTGACACACTTGATTCTTTAGACCAGGTCTCTGTTTACAAAACAGCTGCCAAGATGGTGTAGAGAGTTCTCACAGCCCCCTCCCATGGCCCATCACCAACCCCTGGCCTGCCCGCCGGACACTCGCCACAGCTGGTGAGCTGATGTTGAGCCGTTCTCGCTAAGTCAGGTCCACGCTTCATTCAGACGTCGCCGTTTCTACCCAGTGCCTTTTTCTGTCCCCGGCTCCGTCCAGGACACCACGTTACATTGGGCCTCCTCGGGCCCCTTGGCTGGTGACAGTTTCTCAGCCTCTCCTGGTTTTTCGTGACCTTGGCGTTTTCTGAGGAATCCCCCTCAGGTGTTCTGTGGAGCGTCCCTCAGTTGGGGTCCGTCTGATGTTCTTGTGACTGGATTGAGGTCCTGGTTCTCTGAGGAGGACCGCAGAGGTGAATGTCTTCTCCCCCGTTGCGTCAAGGGCACCTGCTGTCCACATGACCCCTCACCGTGATGTTGACCTTGACCCCTGGCCGAGGTCATGCTGGCCAGGCGTCTCCACTGGAAAGTTCCTCTCTCTCCCCCTCCCACACGGTCCCCTGGGAGGAGGTCCCGTCGCACAGCCCAGCCCTGAGGAGTGGGGGTTCCCCTCGTGGAGGGTGGGGCGTCCACACACGTTATCGGGAATTCTCCTGCACGGGGCGTGCGTCTGCTCCCCGTTTGTTTATTTACCCAATCGTTTATTTATATGTTAGACTCACGGGTGTTTATTTTGCACTTAGGTCTAATACTAATATAATAGTAATTAATCCAGTACTAATTAATTTTGCTGCTCAAATTGCTCCAGCTTTGGCCCTTGGGAGCTCTCTCTCTTGCCCCTGTGTTCCTTTGACATGACCCGTCATGGTGGGATTTCATTCATTCCTTCACTCATTCACCGCCTCACTGTTCCGGCACCACGCGCCAGGCTCATCTTGTGCATTTCCTGGCTCGGTCCCAGACTCAGGTGTTCCTCCAGGAGTCCTGGCCCCTTTGGTTGGAGAATGGGCTTAGAAACCGAACCTGTCTGTGCTCTGGGTGTGCTTGTTGCTACCTGGGTGGCTTTTCTTTTAGGACTTCTCAGCTGGCAGAGCATGGAGACATATATATGGATGCTAACCTGTGTATATGCACATAAGGACACTCACTCATGTACATACACGTATCTACAAGGACACTCACCCGTGTGTATGCACGTGTCTACAAGGACACTCACCCGCGCGTATGCACGTGTCTACAAGGACACTCACCCGTGCGTATGCACGTGTCTACAAGGACACTCACCCGTGCGTATGCACGTGTCTATAAGGACACTCACCCGTGCGTATGCACGTGTCTACAAGGACACTCACCCGTGCGTATGCACGTGTCTATAAGGACACTCACCCGTGCGTATGCACGTGTCTATAAGGACACTCACCCGCGCGTATGCACGTGTCTACAAGGACACTCACCCGCGCGTATGCACGTGTCTATAAGGACACTCACCCGTGCGTATGCACGTGTCTACAAGGACACTCACCCGCGCGTATGCACGTGTCTACAAGGACACTCACCCGCGCGTATGCACGTGTCTATAAGGACACTCACCCGCGCGTATGCACGTGTCTACAAGGACACTCACCCGCGCGTATGCACGTGTCTATAAGGACACTCACCCGCGCGTATGCACGTGTCTATAAGGACACTCACCCGTGCGTATGCACGTGTCTATAAGGACACTCACCCGCGCGTACGCACGTGTCTATAAGGACACTCACCCGTGCGTATGCACGTGTCTACAAGGACACTCACCCGCGCGTACGCACGTGTCTATAAGGACACTCACCCGTGCGTATGCACGTGTCTATAAGGACACTCACCCGCGCGTATGCACGTGTCTACAAGGACACTCACCCGCGCGTATGCACGTGTCTATAAGGACACTCACCCGTGCGTATGCACGTGTCTACAAGGACACTCACCCGCGCGTATGCACGTGTCTACAAGGACACTCACCCGCGCGTATGCACGTGTCTATAAGGACACTCACCCGCGCGTATGCACGTGTCTACAAGGACACTCACCCGTGCGTATGCACGTGTCTACAAGGACACTCACCCGTGCGTATGCACGTGTCTATAAGGACACTCACCCGCGCGTATGCACGTGTCTACAAGGACACTCACCCGCGCGTATGCACGTGTCTATAAGGACACTCACCCGCGCGTATGCACGTGTCTACAAGGACACTCACCCGTGCGTATGCACGTGTCTACAAGGACACTCACCCGTGCGTATGCACGTGTCTACAAGGACACTCACCCGTGCGTATGCACGTGTCTACAAGGACACTCACCCGTGCGTATGCACGTGTCTATAAGGACACTCACCCGCGCGTATGCACGTGTCTACAAGGACACTCACCCGCGCGTACGCACGTGTCTACAAGGACACTCACCCGTGCGTATGCACGTGTCTATAAGGACACTCACCCGCGCGTATGCACGTGTCTACAAGGACACTCACCCGCGCGTATGCACGTGTCTATAAGGACACTCACCCGCGCGTATGCACGTGTCTATAAGGACACTCACCCGCGCGTATGCACGTGTCTATAAGGACACTCACCCGTGCGTATGCACGTGTCTACAAGGACACTCACCCGTGCGTATGCACGTGTCTATAAGGACACTCACCCGTGCGTATGCACGTGTCTACAAGGACACTCACCCGTGCGTATGCACGTGTCTACAAGGACACTCACCCGTGCGTATGCACGTGTCTATAAGGACACTCACCCGCGCGTATGCACGTGTCTACAAGGACACTCACCCGCGCGTATGCACGTGTCTACAAGGACACTCACCCGCGCGTATGCACGTGTCTACAAGGACACTCACCCGCGCGTATGCACGTGTCTACAAGGACACTCACCCGTGCGTATGCACGTGTCTACAAGGACACTCACCCGTGCGTATGCACGTGTCTATAAGGACACTCACCCGTGCGTATGCACGTGTCTACAAGGACACTCACCCGTGCGTATGCACGTGTCTACAAGGACACTCACCCGCGCGTATGCACGTGTCTACAAGGACACTCACCCGCGCGTATGCACGTGTCTATAAGGACACTCACCCGTGCGTATGCACGTGTCTATAAGGACACTCACCCGCGCGTATGCACGTGTCTATAAGGACACTCACCCGTGCGTATGCACGTGTCTACAAGGACACTCACCCGCGCGTATGCACGTGTCTACAAGGACACTCACCCGCGCGTATGCACGTGTCTACAAGGACACTCACCCGCGCGTATGCACGTGTCTATAAGGACACTCACCCGTGCGTATACACGTGTCTACAAGGACACTCACCCGCGCGTATGCACGTGTCTACAAGGACACTCACCCGTGCGTATGCACGTGTCTACAAGGACACTCACCCGCGCGTATGCACGTGTCTACAAGGACACTCACCCGTGCGTATGCACGTGTCTACAAGGACACTCACCCGCGCGTATGCACGTGTCTACAAGGACACTCACCCGCGCGTATGCACGTGTCTACAAGGACACTCACCCGTGCGTATGCACGTGTCTACAAGGACACTCACCCGCGCGTACGCACGTGTCTACAAGGACACTCACCCGCGCGTACGCACGTGTCTATAAGGACACTCACCCGCGCGTATGCACGTGTCTACAAGGACACTCACCCGTGCGTATGCACGTGTCTATAAGGACACTCACCCGCGCGTATGCACGTGTCTACAAGGACACTCACCCGCGCGTATGCACGTGTCTACAAGGACACTCACCCGTGCGTATGCACGTGTCTACAAGGACACTCACCCGTGCGTATGCACGTGTCTACAAGGACACTCACCCGTGCGTATGCACGTGTCTACAAGGACACTCACCCGTGCGTATGCACGTGTCTACAAGGACACTCACCCGTGCGTATGCACGTGTCTACAAGGACACTCACCCGTGCGTATGCACGTGTCTATAAGGACACTCACCCGTGCGTATGCACGTGTCTACAAGGACACTCACCCGTGCGTATGCACGTGTCTACAAGGACACTCACCCGTGCGTATGCACGTGTCTATAAGGACACTCACCCGTGCGTATGCACGTGTCTATAAGGACACTCACCCGTGCGTATGCACGTGTCTACAAGGACACTCACCCGTGCGTATGCACGTGTCTACAAGGACACTCACCCGTGCGTATGCACGTGTCTACAAGGACACTCACCCGTGCGTATGCACGTGTCTACAAGGACACTCACCCGTGCGTATGCACGTGTCTACAAGGACACTCACCCGCGCGTATGCACGTGTCTACAAGGACACTCACCCGCGCGTATGCACGTGTCTACAAGGACACTCACCCGCGCGTATGCACGTGTCTACAAGGACACTCACCCGTGCGTATGCACGTGTCTATAAGGACACTCACCCGTGCGTATGCACGTGTCTACAAGGACACTCACCCGTGCGTATGCACGTGTCTACAAGGACACTCACCCGTGCGTATGCACGTGTCTACAAGGACACTCACCCGTGCGTATGCACGTGTCTACAAGGACACTCACCCGTGCGTATGCACGTGTCTACAAGGACACTCACCCGTGCGTATGCACGTGTCTATAAGGACACTCACCCGCGCGTATGCACGTGTCTACAAGGACACTCACCCGTGCGTATGCACGTGTCTATAAGGACACTCACCCGTGCGTATGCACGTGTCTATAAGGACACTCACCCGCGCGTACGCACGTGTCTATAAGGACACTCACCCGTGCGTATGCACGTGTCTACAAGGACACTCACCCGTGCGTATGCACGTGTCTACAAGGACACTCACCCGTGCGTATGCACGTGTCTATAAGGACACTCACCCGCGCGTATGCACGTGTCTACAAGGACACTCACCCGTGCGTATGCACGTGTCTATAAGGACACTCACCCGCGCGTATGCACGTGTCTACAAGGACACTCACCCGCGCGTATGCACGTGTCTACAAGGACACTCACCCGCGCGTATGCACGTGTCTACAAGGACACTCACCCGTGCGTACACACGTATGTGTACCCATGTATACACACATCCTTAAGTTAGTACATGTGTATTAACTCACGTAGAGAGACGTCTCTAACCAGTGCTTCCATATGTACCATGTGTATCTGTATTAACTGACACGTGAATTCACACTGTGTCACCAACTCTAATCCATC
Source organism: Equus asinus (assembly GCF_041296235.1). Lineage (NCBI taxonomy): Eukaryota > Metazoa > Chordata > Mammalia > Perissodactyla > Equidae > Equus > Equus asinus. The sequence goes on from NC_091792.1 coordinate 158,329,732, forward strand.
ACCACATGGGTCATTCCAGCTTCTTCCACTAAGTTTGCTGTGACTTCCACGCCAACGGTGAGAAAACTGGCTTTCACCATCACCACCCACTCACTCAATTGTTCACGTTTCAGCTCTTCAATACACATACAGAAGTGTGAGAATTTGAGAGCCCTGCCCCGTGGGGAGCAAGGTGGTCAGCTAGAGCCCAGTGTGTGAGCGGCTCCTGCAGGCCCGGCTCATCACCAGGACCTCAGAGGGCGGCCGTGTCCCTGCGCTTCAGCGCGGTTGTCAAGCCTTTGTAATGCAGCGCTCTGTTTGGCACACCGGCCTCCACCCTGGGATTCCGTCCCACTACAATTGTTTTATTTGCATACACTAAGTTTCGAGCTCTGTGCTGTAGAGTTTAACGTCTTTTGACAAGTGGGGAGTGTCGTGTATCCACCGTCGCGGTGTGGCAAAGGAGCGTCTCCCCAGCCTGACCAGGCCCCGTGCCACACCTACTCAGCCCACACTGCTGTGAATTTATGTATCCTGCCGCAGCCTCTTCTCGCGAAGGAAACCAGATGCGAAGGCATCCTCACCTCTCACAACACGGAAGGTGGCACAACACGCGGATCCCTCTGCGTCTTGCTTTTCCCCCTTAACGTGTCTCAGAGATCTCTGCCTGCTTGCGGGCAGGGACGTCCTTATCCTTTGTCACAGCTGCGTGCCATTTGGCGCACGGCTGGAGTGTGATGTGTTTGACACCTGGGTGACTCCCAAGGTGTTGCTGCTATAAAAGCCATTTGCACCTTGTGGCCCTGCCATCTCAGAGGCTGGCCAGCGTCTGTGCAGTGAATTCCCAGAGGTGGGGCTCCGGTCAGAGGGTGAGCACAGTGCGGGATCAGCACGCGGTTGGTAACCTGCCCTCGGATTGGCCTGAACACAGCATCCCAAGCAAGTCTCTCTGTCTCTTTTTTTTTTGGTGAGGAAGATTGGCCCTGAGCTAACATCTGTGCCCATCTTCCTCTATTTTGTATGTGGGGTGCCGCCACAGCGTGGCTTGACGAGCGGTGTAGGTCCACACCTGGGATCTGAACCTGTGAACCCTAGGCTGCCAAAGCAGAGCGCACAAACTTAACCCCTGTGCCACTGGGCCAGCCCCCAAACAAGTCTCTTGAACCAGCCATGTGCACCTACGCCCTCGTTTGAAACCTCGGCACCATCCTGTGGACGAGACTGTTGTCCCATCTCATGGGCGGGGTGAGTGAGGCTGAGAGAGGGACAACAATCACCCTGTTAGCAAGAGACCAATCTGGAATCGGGGCAAGTGAATGGGATGTCGGCTGGGCACCCGCCATGTGCCAGGCACCAGGTTATTGGGCAGAGCTCCTGTCTGCGCAGTGCTGGCTCTGACGAAGGGGCCGGAAAGCCTGGGAGGTGCAGTGAGGGGCATCAGGGAGAGGGTCGGCGGGGCCCAAGTGAGGCCCAGAGCAAAAGAAGAAGCAGTTCCCTCCCCTCCTCCCCCAACCCCTCCCAGAAGTGGGAGCAATCCAGGAGGGCTCCCAGAGGAAGTGATGGCCGAGCAGGGTTGGAAGGATGCATAAGAGTTTGCCAATGAGGAAAGAAGGCATTCCAGGCCTGGGGGCAGCCCGAGCAGAGCCCTTCCCTTGTGGCATGGCTGGGTTTGGTGATGTGTGGACAGCTCCCTGTTTTCCCTGACCAGCTGGTGGGGCCGGCAATGATAGGAGACCCAGAGGCAGAGGCCCAGCTGAGGAGATCCTGAGACCTCTCCCTCTGTCCATGCCGTGCTCACAGCCAGCCCCCGGGCCTCGCCTGCTTGTCCCAGTGATTCATGATCAGAATCTAAAACCCAGAGATGGGGGGCCGACCTGGTGGCACAGCGGTTAAGTTTGCACGTTCCGCTTCTTGGCGTCCCGGGGTTCGCCGGTTTGGATCCCAGGTACGGACATGGCACTGCTTATCACGCCATGCTGTGGCAGGTGTCCCACCTATAAAGTAGAGGAAGATGGGCACGGATGTTAGCTCAGGGCCAGTCTTCCTCAGCAAAAAGAGGAGGATTGGCAGTAGTTAGCTCAGGGCTAATCTTCCTCAAAAAAGTAAAATAAAACCCGGAGATAGGCTGGGGTGGGGGTCGACTTTGGCAGAAGCCTGGTCAGCTGCACAGAGCCCACCACCTGTGGCCTGGGTCCTGAGCTCTGGTCACCGGGGCCCCCAGCCTGGAGTGCTCTGTCTTCCTTGGTCACTTTTGGCCAAACATTGGTGCCCTGGTGAGCTCTGTCACCCCGTCCTGTCACGCGGCCCCCTCCGTGGGCCACGTTCCTTCTCCTTTCTGGTAAGGGAGGGCCGGGGGCTGGCGGTGCAGACCCTCTCGCCGTGGCTCCCCCCACACCCTACCCTCTGCTCCTTTGCCTGCGCTGAGCCTTCTGCCTGAACCTCCCTTGCCCTCTCTGATACCTGCCCATCCTTCAAGGCCCTGTTCAAACATCGTCGCCTCCAGGAAGCTCTCCATGACTTCTCAGCAGAGTTAATGCCCTCCCTCGTCTCCCTGCCGCCCTCCCCCACCCCCCTCACACTCAGTCTGTGTTTGTCTGACGTTTTTCTCGGGGTGACACTGGGGTTATGGGTTTTGGGAGGAAGATCGCAGAGGTTAAGTGCCTGTCTCCTCGTATCACACCAAGGGCACGTGCTATGGACACGACCTATCACTGGCGTTGACCTTGGTCACTGGGCTGAGCTGGGTGTGTGGGGCTCCCACCCTGGAAAACGACGCTTTCCCTCCCTCCACTCGGTACTCCTGAGCAGGACGGACGGCGCACAGCCCGCCCGAGAGGGGAGGGGGTGGGTCTCCCTCCAGGGGCGGGGCGGCTGCTTCCATCATTTGGGATTCTGCACCGGACACTCGTCTCTTCTGCATTTCCATGGTTATTCCTCACTGATTTACGCTGGGGTGCGTCACGGAGGTTTGGTCTACACGTTGGGTTATAATCTAATACTGCTTTATTTTGTTGTCAAATTGTTCCAACTTTGGCCACTGGGAGCTCGTTCAGTCGGCCCCGGTGTCCCTTCGACATAGTCTCCTCTTTGTGGGGATCTGTCTGTCTGTCTGCGCATCCATCCATTCATCCATCCATCTATCTTTCTCTCGTCTGTCTATCTGCCTATCTGTCTATCATTATCTATGTATCTATCATCTATCTGCCTATCATCTGTCTGTCTATCTATGTATCCATCTATCTATCTGTCATCTATCAGTCTATCTATCCATCTATCTATCTATCTTCTATTTTTCTATTAATCACCTATCTGCCTATCTATCTATCATCTATCTATCTATTATCTATCTATCCATCCCACTTCCTACTTTCTGGCACCAGAAGATGCTCCAGGCTCTTTGAGTATATTTTAAGCCAGGAAATATATTTCACATGCCAAGCCCTGGCTCAGAGCCCCTCCTCCAGGCAGCCTCCCTGGCTGTCTCCAGGCAGGATCGGGGCCTGTCTGGTGGCCCTGTCCTCTCTGCCTGTCCTCCGTCACAGTTCCTCTGGCTGTGCTGTCTTGTCTCCATCGTTTCCTTGGCTGTTGTTGCCACTAGGCTGAGAGCTCTGGAGGGTGGGCCGTCTGCTTCATCCACGTCCCTGGTGCCCGGCACTGGGCCAGACACAGAGTAGGGCCAGCAAGTTTGGAGCTGGGCAATGCTGCCGGCCCCCTGATCCGGCCCCCATTGAATAATAATGGTAATAATTGCTCTCCTTTGTGGAACCCCCTTCTCCACACCGGGCGGGAGCTGGGCCTGGGCAGACAACGAGACGGGAGCACCAGAATCCACGCTCTTCATCGCCCTGTCACCCCTGGGCACGTACTGCAGGGTCAGCGTGGGGGTGAACGGGAGTGGGTGTGCAAGGTGCCTGGACCATGGAGCTGTCCTTTGTGAAGGAGGAAGGTTATGCCAAGGAGAGGAGGGGGATGTGCCCATCCTGCAGCGGGTGGGGGGAGGGCATCCTAGCGGTGGGGGCTCTGACCACGCCCCCGAGACGTGCCTGTGAAACATGGTGGCGGGGTGAGCGGCCCAGGGGTGGGCGTCGCCCGCAGCGGAACCCTGGATGGGGCTGCAGCCCTCACCCTGTTCTCCAGCATCCCGGTCAGAGGGCAGAGAGTGCGGCGGCCGGGCCCCGCCAGGCGCTGTCTCACCAAAGGAGGATGGGAGAGGTCACGGGGCCCCCGCCAGGCTGGAGCCTGAGAGATTCCCCTGCCGGCTGTCTCCCTGGAGAGCCAGGAAGAGACCTAGTGACTGGAAAACAGGCAGGGAAGGGGGTCGGCGTCCCACACGACTCCACCTAGTCAGAGGCACGGGTCACTCATGTCAGGGAGAGACACATCTTGTGCACTCGGGCTCCTGTTCAGGGCCCTGCGTGGCTTGGGTGGCCCACTCCCCACATTGCTGGTGCCTGTTTGTTGGTCATTCAACAAACGCCTGTGGAGCGCCCTATCAGCGCCCTTGAGGGACTCATAGTTGTGGGGTCCTCCCTTGTTAACCAAGCGACAGCCTACAGGGAGACCCTAGTTACAGCGTGGATGTGCTCAGGGCCTTGGGGCTGGGGAAGGGCTGGCTCGTCCTTGGGAGGAGGCAATGGGTGAGTGAGACATGTGGGAAACAGACAGGAGGCGCCTTCAGAGCCTGGAGGAGAAGGGGACCCGGGAGAGAGATGTGCAGATGCCAGGGGGCGTGGGGGGCACCGTGTGGTCAGGGAGCTGAGGACCCCAACTGTGTGGGGTGGGCTTGGATGCACACAGCGGGGGGAGTAAAGCAGCAGGCGCTGAGGGACGGAGGCTGGGAGGCAGGGTGGGGGGGGGGTGGCCATTTCCTGAGATGCGGGGGAAGGCGAGGGGGTGGTGGGCAGGGGGCAGCCGTCCAGTTCCACCGAGAGGAATGCCCCACAACGCTGGCTTGACCCCCAGGTGGAGTTGCCACCCTGGGTGGTCAGTGTGGGCAGACGGCTCTAGAAGTCCCCGACCTGTGCGCTCACACCTGAGGCCGAGTGTAGATGGAGGGCGGGGGTGCGGGGGGAGGCGGGTAGGAGGAAGCACGGGGGCAGGAGGAGGGGTCTGGAAGTAGGTGTGGTCAGCTGCGCAGACAAAGTGGCCGCTGAGAGGCCAGTGAGACTAGGACTGGGCGGTGACTATTGGATTCAGCAACGTGGAGGGTGCTGCTGCCTTGAGGGGGCGTCTGGGGGTGGGGCTGAGGCGAGGCTGAGAAGGGGGGCATAGACCCGGCAGGGGGGCCGCTCTGGAGGTTTCTCAGGAGGGAAGCAGAGAAGAGGAGTAGCCAAGCCAATAAACTGGGGGCTCCAGCCCCTGAACTGAGCCAGTGGCTGGGGATTGACAGCGTCCCTGCGCCTGCGTCCTTGCACAGCCGGGATGACGGGGAGGCCTGTGCGCGTTCCGGCCTGGGCCCCGGCCCGCCCGCCTGCAGTGACCTGGGCCTGGTTTCCAGGGAGACGGTCCTGGCTGGGACTCTCGCTCCCCGAGCGGCCTCCAGGCAGCGTGTGCTGGGCCGGGTTAATGTTTGCGTGAGTCCAGTCCAAGATCCGCCCCTGGGTGACCGGGCTCCAGGTGTGTCCGGAATTCTGGGGGTGTCCCACACCCCAGTTCAGGAAAGTCGGGGCTCTGGGGAGTGAGGGCCGATCAGATCGAGGTGTCCCCGGGTCTCCTCTGGAAGCTGGGTGACTTCCCCAGGATGCCAGGGAAACCGGCAGCCAAGAAGCACCCGCCGTGTGCCCCGCCATGCGCCCTGGCTGGGACCTCCTACTCCTGTCTCCTCTGCTCTGCCCTCCTGGTCACCCCACGACTCAGGGGCCAGACAGTCCAGGGGGTGGGACGTGCCTGTCTTATGTGGGAGAGGTGACAGTGGGACATGCTGGCCCTGGCCTTGCTCCCTATGGAGGCTATGAAAATAGCCTGAACGCCTGTCTGACCACCTTCCTCTGAGGGCCCGAGGCGCATTATTTGGGGTGTTGAGGGGGCACCCCTCTTCTGAAACTCCGTCTGTAGAAACACCTTGCCGCCCTGACCGCCCTAGATGAAGGAGCACTGCTGGAGGAGTCCCTGGCATAAACCTGCCCCAGCACCTGGCCAGCTCGCCTGGCCGGCCCAGCCACCAAGGAGCCACGGGGGCCGCAGAGTCAGCAGTTCCCCTGGCTTGAGGGCGACACCAGCCCCAACAGAGCCGGACTGACCAAGGCCGAGGTGAGAGGGGGTGGGCATCTTCGTCCCGGCCCAGGCGCAGGAACTGCTGACCGCTTCCTGCAGGCCTGTGACCCAGCGCGGGGTGGCCATCGGTCATCAGGAAAGCCTGTTTGGCCCCGATATCCTTGTTTTGCAAAGAGGTGTTCCTGAAATTGCGGGGCCCTGCTCTGCTCATCCTTAATCGGGGCCAGAAATAACAAACACAGGCCGAGCCTAGCTGAGTACAGGCATAGTTCTAGCCCGTTCCGTGTGTCCAGTGCCAGCCGGGAGCCGGGCTCCAGGCTGGCAGCTGCTGTCTCTGTCCAGGGATGTTTCTGTTCTCAAACAGGAATCAACCCCTAGAGGCAGCTCCAGGCTGATTTCTGCCCTCACGTCCTCCAGGCCGGTTTCTGCCCGCGTGTCCAGCTCCTCAGACCTGGGTGGGGCTCAGGAATGCGGCACCTTGCAAGATGTGCCGCTGCGTCTTTGTCCGTTTGTCTTTCTAGGAAACTGCGTTAAGTTGGGTCCCATCTGCGTCCTCACAGACATGGAATCAGAGACCAGGGAAGACCAAGGGCTGCTGCCTGGTGAGGAGCCGGGTCAGCCGTGGGCGCATTCACCAGGCAGGGCCTGGGCTGGGGGCCACCTCCCTGGTACTTTTAATATGAAAGGACCTTGAGACCTTGGGTGAGGGGCTTTCTCTTCCTGAGCCTCAGTTTCCCCATTTGTAAGCCTGAGGAATCTGCTTTGCGACCTTGCTGTCCAGTGCCCTGTCTGAGTTTGGAGCTCATCTCCTATACTCCTAGTGTGGGTACCCGGGAACGCTCCATCGTTGAAAGGCCTGTGTTTGTAGCTGCAGCATCACCAGTGGAGAAGGGAGGCAGGACTGGCTTCGTGTGGTGTATCCCGAGTCTGCTTCAGGCACTGGACGCCGTCAGCTCTGGGCGTTACTTCCCGTCCCACGCACCCCCACCTCTGCCCACTCCCTGCTGAGACAGCCTCGATGTGTTGGTCTTTGTGCGTCCCGGTTCCAGGGTGGCCGGGCACCTCTGCGCTGACTCCTTCTTGCATCTGTGGGGTGGTCCTGAGGTGCTTCTCCACTAACATGCCCCTCCCGAGGCCCAAACCAGCCCCCGTTTGTAAGTGAGGTTTCATTGGCACTCACCAGGCTCGCTCATTTGCTAATATGTCTGCTTTCACGCCGTGATGGCAGGGCTGTGGCAGAGACCCACTCGGTGGCCTGGAAGCCAGCTCTCTACCCTCAGGCCCTTTACAGAAGACATTTGCCGTCCTCTGCTTCGGGATCAGCCATGTGGCTCTGGCAGGCCTTGTTTCTACTACACAGGACTGTTGGAAAGAACCAGAAGCCTGGTGGAGTGGAAAGGGGTCATATACCTCCCTCCCGGCCTGCATTCCTGAGATTCACCATTTAAGGCCTGTTGTAGATTAACCCTCAGGGCAACAGGGTGACCTGGGCCTCTCCAGGGCTTCCATTGTCCGCAGTCACCTGGAAATGGAGTTAGCAAGCCGCGTGAGGCCAGGCTTAAGTGCTCTTCTGAGCTGACCCTGTCCCCTGGAAGGCCTTTATACCTAGCTCCCTGCCTAGTCCCTCTTCCTCCAAGACGCAGCCCGGGAGCCTCCAGCTCCAGGAAGACTTTCTGGATTTCACCCTCCTCTCCTTTCCCTCCCAGGCTTCCCTCTGTCACTGCATGGATCGCGCTTGGTCATCTCAGTCTGTCTCCACGTCTGTCTCCCCACTTGTCTGTGAGCCACCCGTGGGTGGGGACTGGAAGGTGGAGAGGGGTTGGTGGGGCCGCAGTCGCTGGGGGCAGGGGTGGCTCCGAACCCCAGGAGCAGAGCTGTCTAGAGGTGCACTGCGGGCTCCAGCAAGAGGCCGGCGCACGTGCCAGGGAGGCTGTGCAGGGGACCCCAGCGTGGCGTGGGGGGCCTGGCTACCTTTCCAGCTCCGAGGTTCTGTGCGGGTACAGCTCCTCACCGTCCCAGAGAACTGAAAGCGCTCTAGAATGACATTACGTGAAGTTCAAAATCGCCTTTTGTCTTTATATGACCGCAATTCTTGCCGTTTCCCCATGAGCCAAAAAATTCAAAATAAGCAGAACCCGGAAGGCGGGGTGCCCCTCTGGTCCCTGTGATCCGGGAAAGGGCAGAGGCGGGTCATCACTTGACAGACTGAAATTGGGGTTGGGTTCCCCAGAGAACCCCAGACTTGGACAGGACTTGCTTTCCAGGGGTTCCTGGGAATCGGGGTGCTTGCATTTAGCACCTTATTGGCAAGTGACAACTGGAATTTGTTACAACCGTGTCAGAGCTCAGAGCTGCTGAGCTGCGAGGGCACTTAGAGATCTCTAAGCTCTACTTTGTTTGAAACGGGGGAAACCGAGGCCCGGCAGGCGACACGCCCTCTCGGAAGGATCCCCAGACGGGCCTCTCTCAGGCGGGGCCGTGTGGGTCTGCCCCGTGCGCAGCCAGGAGGGCCCTGTTTGGAAAGCCCCCTGACCTAGAAGCTCGTGCTCTTCCTGTGAAGGCTCTTGTGTGATCTAAGGAAAGTTGGGACGTGCTTGCAGAGCTGGGGTGCATTCTGTGGAGTCAAGGTGCAGTGTGCAGAATTGGGGTGCTCTGTGCAGAATTGGGGTGCAGTGTGCAGAATTGGGGTGCAATGTGCAGAATTGGGGTGCTCTGTGCAGAATTGAGGTACACTGGCAGAGTTGAGGAGCACTGGGCATGATTGGCATCCTCCCGGAAACCCCCCTGGCCTCGGGTCAAGGGCGCAGCTGCAGAGACAAACAGGATGCGGGGTCTCCGGCTGCAGTGGGGGACAATGGCCAGGATAGGAAATGTGTCCAGACCCTTTATGGATGTGGAGCCCGTCTGAGGCCCCTTTCAACACTGTTTCCAGAAAAACAAAGGGAGCAGGAGCCACACATCTCACATCCTGCACAATGTGGGGTTCCAGAGAGTGGGCTGGAAAACTGGGGCCTCTGCTCACAGGCGTGAGGGGCAGGGGGACGTGTCTAGGGCACACAGCAAGGGAGGGAGGGAGGTCTCAGTGCCCGGCCCAGCTTCTCTCCGCAGCCCCCGGGGCCTTACTGAGCAGTGGGACAGGCCAGCCCAGGGATGCATGCAGGTGTACTGTGGGGTGGACGGCGGGGCCAGGGCCCTGGTCGGCGTGCCGACCTTCCAGACACGTTCCTCGTTCTTCACATGCCTGCAGCTCTGTCCCCTGCTCCTGGGGGTCCGAGGCCATGGGAGAGGACCAGTCACTGGCATTCGTAAGGAGAACAGACACCTAAGTTTGGCTGTGTTAGGCACTCTGTGCTTGGCCTGTTAGAGAATTCTCGAACCTAGTTTAATCCTCATAATGGCCCAGAGCAAGACCACAGGACAACCCCCAATCCCACGTGGGGCTTCTCTGAGGTCGTGTGACCAGCACAGCAGAGCTGGCCTTCAAGGCGGTGTCAGTGGACGTGGGAGCTGTTGGCTGGCCCAGGTCCTACCCAGAGTGACCGCCTGTCCTGGGGATGATGGGACCTGGAGCTTTACCCTCTGGTGAGAAGGCCAGGAAGGGGAGTCACAAGGCTAGAGGGGGTGCAGCAGGGGTGGGGAGAAAAGGACCCAGGCGGGGCTGGTATTGGCCCATCTGTGGGCATCCACAGGTCCTGGGGCCAGTGCAAAGGGGGCTTGAGTGCCTGTCTCTGGATGGGGGAGGCAGCTCGCCCAGGAGGTGGCCCCAGCAGAGGAGCAGCCGTTCTGCGAGCTCAGGGGGAGGTGCAGGAAAATCCACCCCCCCCCCCACGGTGCTGTGGACGTGGCTGAGGGACCTTTGCTGGGGCGGGCACCATCTGTGCCAAGGGCTGCGAAGGGGGAGGTGGAGGGAGCAGGACAGAGGCCCCCGACCACTGGGCTGGGCGGGATGGAAGCTGAACAGGAGCCCACAGGAGGGGTGGGGAGGTGGAGAGGCAGGTGTCCGTGAGGAGGAGGGGCGGCTGGACCTTGTTTGGGCCCAAAGGCCTGGGGCGTGGGCTGGGAGGACATGGGCAGTGAGGACTGAATGTCGCCGAGGCCCAGGGCAGCTTTGGCGGGAGGGTGCCGTGGCCAGGCAGGCGGGCGTTGGCGTGCACTGGCCCCCTGTCCTGGGCCTGCTTCACTCCCCCGTAGGGGTCTGGGTGTGCTGACCGGATGACGGCCCCACAGGGATGCCCAGCGGAACCTCGGAACATGACGTTGTTTGGAAAAAGGGTCTTTGCAGATGTAATTAAGGTGAAGATTTGAGACGAGATCATCCTGGATTATCCGCTGGGCCCTAAATATGGTGACGATGATGAGGGTCCTTGTAAGAGAGAAAAGAGGAGGTGCTCCGAGAAGCAGGCCATGTGACGAGGCAGGCGGAGGCTGGGGCGATGCAGCCACGAGGCCAGGGACGCCTGTAGCCCCCAGATGCTGGGAGAGGCAGGAACAACCCTCCCCTGGAGCCTCAGGGGTGAACGGCAGCCCCTCCCACACCCTGACTGGGGACTCCTGGCCCCCCGACTGAGACAGCATTTAATCTCTGTTGTTTTAAAGCCCCTAGGCTGTGGTGCTTTGTGTGGCAGCCCCAGGACACTGACATGGTGACCACGACAGCTATCCTTCCAGAGAGAGGCCTCTGTTCCCACTCCACAGAGGGGGCAGCCGGTGGGCAGAAGAGCTGCTGGTGGGAGCAGCTGCCCCTCTGCTCTCTGGCTCCCTGCTCCCCTGGGGCCCACGGGACGGCATGAGATGCACAGCTGGCACTTAGCCTGTGGTCATGGGAGGACTGTGAAAATGTCTGCCTGGCCCCTCTGGCTCCCTCCACGTGGTCACTAAGCGTGTCAGTGGTGTGCAGGTGGGGCCTGGGCAGGTTGGGGGTGTGCGGACGCCAGGTGCTGGGCCCCTCACGGGAGTGGCTTGCCTGCTCCGGGATGCAGTGGCCCGCTCTGCCCAGGGAGGGGCTTGGGCCTCACGTTGGACCTCAGGAGTTTGTGACCTTGGGGGTGGCAGTGCAGAATTCCAAGAACTTGATTAGAGAAAAGATGGACGGGGTGGGAGGGTGAGGACCGAGCAGGCCCTGGGTGGGAGTGGTGTCACCCAGGAGTAGCGCAGCCTAGACCAGCGGTTCTCAGCCTGGGGTGACGTTGCCCCCAGGGGACAAGTGTCTAGAAATGTGTTGTTTGTCACAGCTGGGGTCGGCATCTAGTTCCTAGAGGTGAGGGATGATGCTAAAACCCTCAGTGCGCATGACAGGCCTCTTCCCACGACAAAAAGCAATCCCCCCAAATGTCAGCAGTGCTGGGTTAGAAACCCTGGTCTATGATGGGCTGCAGTGCCCATCACACCTGGTTCCGGGCTCGTCTTCTAGTTGTCACTAGCCTTGGTCGTGTCACTTGAACTCCCTGAACCTCAGTTTCCGCATCTGTAAAATGGGCACGTTACCACTTAATTTAGAGGTTATTCCTGGTGTTAACTCAGGCCGCGCGTGAAAGCCGGGCCTATCCCAAGCTCGGATGGAGAAGAATGTCACCCTCCTACTCTTGATTCCTGCGGCTGGGCTGCCCCAGCCAGGTCATGAGAGCAAATGGGAGGGTGGGGCCACAGGGCCGACCCTAGTTCAGCTCCTGATTCTTGTCGGAGTCCCCAGGGGACCCAGTCCAGGCTCCCCAGTGAGCAAGCCTGAGATTCCTGCTCTCAAATCCAGGTCAGGCCTAGAGGCAGAGGGAAGGCAAAGAAGGCAGGAGAGCTTGTGGGCTGGTTCCCGCCTGTCCCCTGCACGTGTCTCCATTGGTTGGGCCAAGGGGCTGGGACAGCACCTGGGCAGAGGGAAGGAACTGCCTGTGTCTGTGTGTGTGAGTGCACATGTCTGCCTGCGTGTGCTCTCACGTGTGCTTGTGTGTGTGTGTGTGTACAGTAAGTGAAAGAGGAACAGAGAGCAGAGCTGAGATTGGCAGGGCGAGAAGGCTGGCAGCTGGTGGACTTCCGCAATCCCAGGGCCGAGGTGGGAGCCCGGGTGCCCCTGGCTTCCTGCTCAGAGCTGGGGGCTGGGCGGTGGGCAGGCAGGACAGGGCCCGGAGCTGGTTGAGGAAGGAGCTAATAATCGACGGGCCTTGGCGGTGTCAGCGCAGCGGCACTGGGCCTGCCTCTCGCCGCCAGGCCCGGGCGCAGGGAGGAAGTGGGGCAGGAAGCCGGGGGCGGTAGTGCGCCATGCAGTCAGCCGGGCTGTGGGCGGCCGCCGCCTGCCCGGTCGGCAGAGATAGCCTGGCGGGCCAGCCAGCGAGGAGCCGGGAGCAGCCACCTGGGGCCTGCGGCCAGGCGGCCTGGGAGCTGCCTCTGAGGAGTGGGATGCAGGTACAGGGGCTCTGGGACGGGGGCACAGGGAAGGGGGAGCTGGGACAGGCGGGGCGTGGACTGGCCAGCAGGCATTGTCCTCCGAGCTGGGTCCTGCCACAGTTGGATCTGAGAGTAGACTCTTGCCTCTCACTTTCTCGAAGACTTTTCTGACACTTTAGCATTGAGGGGAGCAGCACTGAGGAGAGGGGCGGCCTGGAAAGCGTGGGCACCAGGCAGATGACCCCGACCCGAGCTCCGGAAGTGTGGCCAGCACTGGCCAGCAGCGATGGTGTGGTAATGATGTCGGGTTTGATAAAGCACCAGAGCTTCTGTGGTCTCACTGGACTTCTCCTCCACGGGGCGCTCGGTGAGTGTGTCCCGAGGGTCTGGACAAGACGCAGGGATGCAGGCAGCAATAAGAGATTCCAGGTCTTGGGGGTCTCTCAGGTGGGACCCCACCCTGGGTTGGAGCCGCAGCAGGCAGACACCACAAGTCCCAGGCCAGGGGGACCCTGCAGCTGTGACCCGGCCACTCTGAGGTCACTGCTCCTGGGCCTCTTTTCCAGCAACAAAACGGGACAAGAGACCTGCCCGGGGGCACCAACCAGAAAGTTCCGGGAGGATGCAGACCCGGGCCTTCTAACGCGGGGTCCTGCCCTGGGCACGTGGTCCAGGCACACGGCTGTGACCTCTCTGGGAGCCCCGGCCCTGTCTCTGGGGTGTCCGACCTTTTGCAGTTGGCGGGTTCATAGAAATCACAGATGGCCAAGTGACAGCGGGGAGTTAGTGGTGCTGACCGGAGCCGGGGCCAGGGGCAGGGGCGGCCTGCACCCTTGCTCGAGGGGTGGCCTCCCAGTGCCCAAGTAGGGGGAGCTGTGGCTGGACTCGCTATTGGAGGCAGCGTGAGAGCCCGAAGCGGGGTGACCATGCTGAAGGGTGGGTGCTTGAAAGCTGGACTCGGACCCACCGGGGTTCAAATCCCACCTGTGTCCCCGTGGCCAGGCCGAGTCACCCCAGCTGCTCCCTGAGCCTCAGAGTGCCCATCTGTGACATGGGCACGGTCATGCTTCCTCCTCCAGGCAGCCAGGAGGGTTAAAGGAAGGTGCTTAGTTAGCACCTCCGGGTGGGGGCTGTGCTTCTGTGATTGCCGACACAGCCGTCGAGAATGAGGATGCTTCCTGTGTGGGCATGGTGCCGCGCTTGGGCGTTTGATAACCCTCACAAAAACACCCCACTTCACAGCAGAGGAAGTCGAGTGCAGGGTTGCGGGGTGGACGAGTGTCCTGGGGCGGCAGTGACAAAGCATCTCCCCGGGGCCACCACAGCAGAGACGGATGCTCTCCAGTCCTGGAGGCCAGGAGGCCGAAGTCGAGGTGTGGGCCGGCTGGGCTCCCTCCAGGGCTCCGGGGAGCATCCTTCCTGCTTCTTCCAGCCTCTGGCAGCTCCAGGCGTCCCTGGATGCGGCTGCACCCCCCCGTCCCCGCCTGCGCCGTCACACAGCCTCTTCCCTCTGTGTCTGTCTGCGTGTCCCTCCCTTTCCTGTAAGGACACCAGTCACTGACTTGGGGCCCACCCTGCTCCAGTGTGACCTCATCTTACCTTCATCTGCAAAGACCCTATTTCCAAATAAGGTCCCCTCTGAGATTCTGGATGGATGAGAATTTGGGGGGCACTGTTCACCGTGGGATGGGGTGGCCAGACAACCCTCAGGAGGTGCTCCTTGGTGAGGTGGATGAGGTCCACAGGGGCCCTCAGAGTATTTGTTGGGCCCGAGCCCAGCGACAGCTCCAGCCAGAGCCCCCCAAGCCATCTCCTCCCTTCGTCCAGCCCCCATTTATTAAGTACCAATGGTTCCCGGGAGCACCATCCATTCAGTCCTTTGACCTCCGACCTCCGAGTGGGGCGGTGTTTTCAGTCTCAGTCTCGGGGGCAGGAGGCTGAGGCATGGAGAGGTCTCCCTGCCCACTGACCCCAGGTCTCCGGGTTCTGGTCCAAACTCCCGTCCCCCTGGGGTTGGGTGCTGGGCTGGGGCCTGGGGCCCGTTGCTGAGCCACCAGGCAGCCCACCTGGGTAAGCAAAGAGGATAAAGGCCGGAAGGGAGAAGAGTTTCTGGGGCTCCGTGATGGTGGCCAGCAGGCTGCCCTTGGGGGCACCGGACGCCGCCTGGCTGGGGTCAGGGCAGCCCCTTCTACAGCTGGGAACCCACAGCCTGTTAGGCCCAGCAAGGCCATCTTAGGAACCAGCGGGGAGGGAGCCCTCCGTGGAAAGGACGCCCACTTCCTCTTTGCCAGCAGTGACTGGGAGCTCCACGCTTATGGTTGTCACCTTCTCACCGCAGCCTGCTTGGGCACGGCCAGCTGCAGGGCTGCGTGGCCCTCACTGAGAGGGTGGGCGGTTCCCCAGCGCTGGAGCCTCCCTTCTTCAGGAAACCGCCCCAGAGCTGCCCGGGGCAGGCCTGAGGGGGCCCGACACAGATGCAACGGGCTGGTTCTGGCCTGGGGACGGCAGGCGGGACCACAGGCAGACCCCTGGATGTGGCACCTGCTCCACTGGAGGGGGGACATTGGCCCTGAAGGACGAAGTGGCAGAGAGGGGAGGGCAGGACCCCGGGGAGGAGATGGGGGCAGGAACTGGAGGCTCCACAAAGAGGGGCCATGCAGGTCGATGGCTGGATGGTAGCGCCCCCCTGCTTCCCAGGCTGCAGAAGGGAGGAGCTGCCGGGAGGGCAGCTAGGGTCAAAGCCCTGCTTCCCGGTCCAACTCCGGCCTGGGGCCAGGCAGCGGGGCAGGTGCTGAGGGGCCGGATCGCAGGTCCCAAAGTGCAGAGGAGAAGAAGCAAACTCCCAGACGGGGCTTGCAGCCGCGGGGGGGGGCGGGCCGGGACAGGAACTGCATCCTGAAAGATAGACGCCCAGTGGTCTTCACCGTGACGAGGGTGGAGACGGCACCCCGGGACCAGGGACCAGGACATCCGGGGCACCAGGGCCTCAAATGACACACAGGCCGTTTAACTGAGGCTGTGTTGGGAATTCCACAGCTGTGCCGCTCCTGCTCTCTGCGATCCCGGTATCCGGATTCTGCGTGTGGTTCTTCCTCTAGAAAAGCCAGCGGCCTCGGGCCTGCTCCCTCCTCCCTGGGCTGAGCAGCTTCCCTGGGGGGAGGGGCTGTCTCGAAGGGTGCCCCAGGTGCCCCTAGGGGTCAAGTGCCCCGTTCACCCACCCCCAGTTTGTGTCCGTGCCCGTCAGAGGTGATTGGGGGATGGGAAGCACAGTTGGGCTGGGGCGGGGTTGGAGGGGGCTCCTTGAGGCCACTTCCCGGCATTGGGCTGTCTCTTCTGCCCCACCCCAGGATCAAGGGGTTTGCAGCCTGGGGGGGAGTCTGAGACCCAGTCATTACTCCGCAGCTGCCTGGCTGTGTGGCCACTCTGAGGTTCCCATGCTTCACCTGGTTGGTGCTGACCCCTTGGGACAGGCAGAGCTAAAGTGACCGCACAGGCGTCTGGCAGTCTCTCAGCTCTGCCTCGGACGCGTTGTCGTCTCTGTGGATGGCCACTCCTCCGCCCTCCCATTCCCTCCGTGCGCTTCTCCCTCACTCAGGGATCCCGCCTCCCCCAGGGAGCCTTCCTGACTGTCCGCCTCTCTTCTCTCCTCCTCTGGGGTCAGGAGAGCCTCTCTTCTCTCCTCTCACAGAACTTGCCACGGAACCATCGCTGCCCATTTCATTTCTGGACCCCCAACCACCACAGGCCTGGGTTGTCCTCCCTCTGTCCCCACTGCCCAGTGGGGAGCCAGCCGTGGGGTAAGGGTCAGTGGTGTTTGTTGAAACAACCAAAGACTTCAGAGCCTAGGGGCTTGCCTCCCCCATTCTGCAGACTGAGGTGGTGAGGGAGGTGCCCAGGCCCGGCCCTTGTGAGCTCGGGGTCAAGGCCAGTCCTCAGGGGAGAGCAGCATCCATGGGGAAGTGGGCTCAGGCTGCACTGCCCCACTTCTACCTGTCTCTGTTCCCCATCCAGGCTTCTGCACCCTGCCCTGAATGCCCCCGTGGTGTCGCCAGTGGTACCAGGGAGCGGTGTCCTGTGAAAGCCCCTCGCCATGGGGCGGTGGCCGGTCTCCCCAGCCGAGGACTGTGCCGGGCGGGAGGGAGGTCTGGGAGTGGACAGAGGGCGGGAGCTGGAGTTTCTGCATTTGCCCTTGTAAAGATAAGGAATGGCAGCACTGACGGGTGTGTGTGCATGAGTGTGTTAACGTGAGAGTGTCTGAATGGAGAGTGTGTGTGTGTTAATGTGAGAGAGAGGCCTCTGGTCTCCGTCTTCAATGCTTTCTGCCCAGAGCCTCGAATGAACTTTCCACAACATAGAACCCTTGCTCCAGGTTTAAAATGCTTCAAGGGGCTTGCCTGGGGCGCTCGATGCGACAGGTCCCCCGCCTCGTCCGTCACAGCCTGTGCCCGTGTCCTATACGCCTGACCCATGGCGTCTCTACAGCCGCCCCTGCCTGTCTCCCTGTCTGCCTGTTCCCCACCTCAGCACCAGGTGGAGCTGGGAGACGGGACTGCGGGGGCCCTTGGGTGGTCCAGGCCTGGCCTACACATCTGAGCTTTGAGGCCCCGCTGCTGGCCCCGGCGTTCTCTGGGTTTGCCCTGCTCCCCAGCATCCACCACAAAGGGGGCAGGCCAGCAGGCGGCCAGACTTGCTTTTCGACTGCAGTTTTCTCCCCAGAAAGGGGGTTGGAGGTGTGCTTTCCTGTCTGTGCGCTCCACTCCACGCAGACAGAATTCCCGCTGGACTGTTCTGGGTTGAAATCTCACAGTTTGCGATCAGAGAACAGCGAGGCCCAAAATGTGGGCCTTCCCTGGCTCGTGCATCCCAGTCACGCTCTTACTGACCTTCCTCATGAGTGAGGAGGGCCATTCCTCGTCCCCTCTGTCCCTGAGGCTGGACGTGGCAGATCCTGGTCCCTGTGGCCACGGTGGGGGTCTTCCCTGGCTCCTCGGCCCTGGCCCAGGCCGCCCTGCCCGCCCTCCCCGTCGCCCTAGGGATCAAGGACTGAAAGGGGACTCTGTGCTGTTCTGTGTCCTCTAATTGGGGACCAAGACGACCCCAGGAAAGAGTGAGGCACAATGACCGGCTCTTGGAGGGAGGCCTGAGCAAACCTGGGTGGGGAGCATCTGCCAGTTCCGTCTCGGCCACTTCCTCCTTCCCCGCCCTCTGCCAGCTGCTTTCCTCCCTCCCTCCAGGGCAACCTGGGACCTGGCCCGTTTCCTGACCAAGGGGACAGCGTTTTGGATACCCCGCTAGAGCGCAGGCCTCTTCCAGCTCGGAGTCCCCCAAGCCAGCTCAGGCCCCAGGGTTATCAGGAACCACAGGGTCTCTTGGGACTCACATTGCAGCTGAGGCTTGTGAGAAATGAAACAAATAGTGGCATCTCGGGAGACGAGGTGTCTCTGGGGGAGTCTTCATTCCGGCCCTAGCTGGGCGGGATGTGTGGGGGCCTAGCTCAAAACCGCGGTGCCACGTGTCCAATCAGGGTGTCGGCTCTGCCCCGTTCCCACGCAGTCTTCATTGCTCACACGTCGTCCAGACATTGACAGTGACATTCTGGGCATGTCAGGCTCTGAGCTATGTCCTTGGGGTCTGTTGAGCAAGAACAGGTACCCCACCTGCCCACAAGGACATCCAACCCAGTGGGCTAGGTGGGCATGGGCCAAATCACCACGTAAATGTTGGCACGTGGCTCTGAAAGATTCTGTTCCAAGGAGAAGTGATGGGTGAGCAGAGCGCTGAAAGGATGCACCAGGCAGAGGGGAGCCATCCTCTCCTCTTGACCCCAACTCTGGTAGCAACATCTGTGTTGACCCCAGCGGCCTGTCTTCTCAGAGGCCATCACTGCTGACCACCAACCTCTCCTCTCTCCACAGGGGCCAGCTGGGCATGCCGAGCCCTTGGCGCCGAGGCCACTGACGGTCATGGAGGGCCCAGCCCAGGTGGCTGCTGTGGAGCCGGCCCCAACGAGGACGGGGCCTGCGGGGCCCTCGGGAGGCAGTGACAGTGGTGACAAGGTCCAGAGAGTGGCCATGAGCTTGTCGGTCAGCTGGGAGCGAGCAGGGCCTGAGGAGGCCGAGGCCCCCATCAGAGGCGGTGAGTTCGGGGTGCACGGTCCACCCCATCGTCCACCCTGCCCACGGGTGGAGCGGGCGTCTGTGCTGTCAGCGTGCGTGCTGACGGGGATACTGTCCAGTGAGCCATCTGCGAGAGAACTGAGGGCCGGTCGTGTTTTTCTGGGGGCGCATCAGTGAGAGAAAGGGGAGGGCTTGGAGCCTCTGGAAGGGCTCCCGGATGCATTTACAGCTCCCTCACAAAGCTTTGCACTCCCGCAGTCCTGCTTTGTCCTCAGGACATGAGCCCCAGGATTACTCAGGATGGGGCATCCCTCGTTCCCCCAGGAGGCAAACTAAGGCCCAGAGAGGGAAGGGACCAGTGGCCAGGCCAGGACTGGGGCAGGGCCACCTCCTGGATGGAGGAGGAGGGGCAGCTGTGATGTGGACATAGACACCTGCCAGCTGGCCAGCCCAGGTACCGCACAGGAGGGGCTGTGATGGGGAAGACAGGCTGGGCTGGCTGCCATGGACCTGGTTCTAATCCTGATTGTTGCTGGGCCACTACTTGACTTGGGCCTCAGTTTCCCCACTTGGAAACCTGAGGGGTGGCCTAGATGATCTCCAGGACCCCTCTTTCCACCTCCATGGGCCCTGGAGGACAGGAAGGAAAGATGGGGGAGACTGAGGTGCGCCCAGGCCCCTCCAAGGGCCAGGGACAGCCTGTGGCCCCTGTCCCTCCTCAGACGCCCCCATCGTTACATCGTCCACCCTCATCCCGGTCACCTGCCTAGCTGCCCGCTGGGCCTGTAGGGCTTGACACACAGTAGATGCTCAATAAATATTTGAATGATCAATGAATGATTGATGCATTGGAGAATGGGGACAAAACCTCACACAGGGCCTCACACGGTCCGTCCTTGGCGATTGGAGGTATTTTTACACCTGTTGCCTTGGTCCTTCCAGGCGTAAGTGGAGATGGGAAGGGCCTGGGTGGCCCTCCTGGGTGCCGACTCACAGCCGGAAGTGGTCCTGGGGTCAGACGCCTGCCTGGCCAGGAGGAGGGGCTCGGAGGGGCAGTGGGCGGCCTGGGCTGGGGAGCCCACCGATGGCATGGCATCTGCCCCCTCTGGAGCACGCCAGGACCGGAAAGAAGGAGCTGGGGCCTACTGGACGCACGTGGGCTGGACCAGCCTCCCACAGGGTAGCCCAGCCCCGGGAGGGGCAGCAAATCTTAGAGCCGGGGATCCTTGGTGTCTGGTGCTGCGGCCTGAATGGGAAGCGTTCTGACCATGTCACCAGGCTTCCGGCCCTATTGGCCCCACAACACACATGGGCATCGGGATGGGTCTGAGAGCCCAGCCAGTGGGAGTCGGCGAGCTTCGCTTTTCCTGGGAGGCTTGCCCGGGCCCCGGATCCACACAGAGCTCCTTCACCTTCCAGTTTGCTTTTGAGGATTTCGGACTGACAACAAAAATCACAATAAATAATACAAATAATTGGCACTTACCCTCACCCAGGTCCTCAGATGTTAACATTCTACTTCATCTGCTTTGTCTCTGTACTTATACATATTTTTCTGATCAGTTGCAGACAGGGCGCCCTTTTTCCCCAAATACTTGGGCGTGTGTATTTCCTAAAACCAGGAGATGCTCTTACTGAACCGCAGGGCAACCTGCTTCCAACATTAACTTCCTGGTTTGAATGGTACTGTTTCCTGATCTACAGACCTCATCCAGATCTTGCCATCTGTCCCGACAATGGCCTTGACCGTGAAAGAAACCCCCGGGGCAGGGCTTGGCTCTGTGGTGGTGTCTCTGTGGTGCCTTTAACCTGGAGGTTGACGGTTTGAAGAACGCGGGCCAGTTGTTCTGTAGAACGTCCCTCAGTGGGGCCTCAGCGGATGTGTCTCCCGGGTTACAGTTGGGTGCTCTGGGCAGGAATACCCAGAGGTCATGTGTCCCCTCAGCACCGCGCACCAGCAGGCCCGTGACGTCGCTTTGTGTCCATCCTGGTGACGTGCGATTTCATCACTCTCTTTGACCGTTTTCTCCCCTGTAAAGTCATCATTGTCCCCTCTGTCGTTAGCAAGCAGCCTGTGCGAAGACCCTGTTCCTCTTCAAGCTCCTAGGGCCCTATTTTTATCATCCACGTGTGGTTCTTGGCTGAAATGATAGCTATTATGATGGTTGATAAACGGGGACATTTCACGCTTTGTTCCTCCTGCATCTACTGATTGACTTTCTACGATGGTGAAGAGCTGGCCTCCCCCCCGTTTTTCACTTGTCCTTTTAGTGTGGGCTCGCAGGTCTGTATTCTATTCTCTGGGCTGTAGCAGCTGCCGTCATTATCAGAATTTACTTTGCTGTTCACGTTGCCCAGATCCCATCTTCTGATGCGTCTCCACCATTCTGTAGCGTATCTAGTTTCTGGGACCACGAGATGCTCAGGTCCCATCTTGCACTTCCCCTGCCCCAGCCCTGGGATTGGCCATTTCTCCAAGAAGCCTGGCTTCTGAATTGGAGGACGGCGCTTAAAGCCAAGATCTGGGTGCCACACGTTTCTTTGCATTTGACAGGCATTTCTGAGCTCCTGCTGTGTGCCTGGCTCTGGGGAGAGGCCCTGGGGATGCAGAGCAAGCAAGGCCTGGATATAGGCTCTGACCACACAGGCAATGTCACGCCACGGGACTGGTAGACCATAGGTGGTCAACAGACGCTGGTGGGAAGAGAGCAGAAATGAGCATCACTGTGTTGTACAGTCCCAGGCCGATGTGGCAGTGTTGCGCCCGCCCCTCTGAGGGGGACGTCCCCAAGATGATGAAGACCAGCTGCAGTGACGTTCAGCACGCCCAGTGGAACCACAGGCCTCCCCAAGTCAGATCATCCTTGATCCTAAGGCCCCGATGGCTCATCCCATTTTACAGATGAGGACACCGAGCAAGGCAGAGGCGAGGTGCCCTGGCCAGGATGCAAACCGGGAGCTGGTCTCAAGGATAAGGGCTGGGGGATGGGCATGGCCAGTAGAGGACTGAGCTGCCCCTCCTCTGAGCCTGCACTTCGGGGTATCTCATTAACCTCACCAGGCTGTGAGCCACACCCTGCCAGCCTCAAAGGGCCTAGAGGGCACATGTCACCCCCAGCGAGTGACTGGTGCAGCGGGATCTGGATACAGCTCTGTCTGCCCCAGACCACAAGTTCCCCCTGGGCTGTCACCTCCCTGCTGTGGTCAGCAGAATGATGGCAGCCAGAGAACCGCAAGTCTCCATGCCAGAACCTGTGCATGCTGTGTGACCTCCCACGGCAACAGAGACTTTGCAGATGGGGTTAAGGTAAGGATCTTGAGATGAGGGGATCATCCTGGGGTCAGAATCAGAGACTGAAGATGCTGCGCTGCTGGCTTTGAAGATGGAGGAAAGGCTACGAGCCAAGGAGTGCGGGCACCTCCAGAAGCTGGAAAAGGCAAGGGAACAGATTCTCCCCTGGGACCTCCAGAAGGAACCGGCCCTGCGACACCTTGACTTTAGCTGGCGAGCCCCTTCTCAAACTCCAGAACAGCGGGATGAAACACTCGGGTTGTTTGCGGAAGCCACGAAGCTCGGGGTGACTGTTGCAGCACAATAGGAAACCCCCACACCTCCCTCCTTGTTGGGCTTCTGTGACGGTGGTTGGTAGGGGTGTGGACACAACTCTTTTCTGCCAGAAATTTCTGGGGGTCTGGGGCCTGCATAGCTGAGAGTTGCTCCTTTCACCATCACACAATCCTACTCTGTTCCAGAAGCCGCTCCTCATCCCGGCATCTCTCCGACGGCTGCCAGGACCCCTCCTGGCCGGATGGGAGCATACCCCACAGGTAGGCATCGGGGGGCATCCGTGGGCACTACGTCGAGTGGCCGGGTTAAATCTGGCCTGGGGATGTGAACGTAGGGTCCCCGGCATCCCCTGTTCCCTCCAGCCTCGACTGTCCCACGGACTTTGAGTTTAGGAATGCCTAACCCAGGGCTTCTCGGAGTGTGACCTCCAGACTTCCTGCCTTGAGATCACTGTGGGGGTGGGGAGGGGCTTGTTAAATGCAGGTGCCCGGGTCCTGCACCCAGGTTCTGACTCAGCCAGTCTGGGCTGGGCCCAGGACTCTCAGGGCTGGAAGGCCGGGGTTCCTGCAGTTGCAAAGGGCCCCCCTGGACTCTGTGTTTGCCCAGCCCAAAGAGGGGACATAGCCCTGGAGGCCACCTGCAGGGGAAGGGAGACCCCACGAGTGACACTCTGGGGAGGGGTCCCAGGTGGGATGTGGTGAAACTAGACCAAAGAGCCCCTGTGCTGTGGGGGGCTCAGAGGGAGGGGCAGGAACCTCGGGAGAGGCATCAGGGCTGGCTTCTGGGAGGGGGCTCTGAGGATAGGGGGGATTTCCACGGGATGTGGATGGCGGAGGCAGCCCTGGGCCCTGGGGGCAGCATCCAGGCTCCAGAGGCCCTAAGAAGCCCTCCACCCTGGAGGCCCCCCACCTGACACTCAGCTTGGGGGGCACAGAGACCCCAGTGTTGTTGGCAGTCCACCTTTGTCTCAATGCCCATCTGTCCTCCACCTTCCTCTCGGGTGGTCAGCGCTGCCTGTGGTCACTTGGGATGACCAGGATGCATCGAGAAATGTGGCAGGTTTTTGGGTTGGACCATGCGACCCCACCCTCTTACGGGAGTGGGAGGGTCACATCTCAGAGCTGGTTGTGAAATACTGGCCAGCTGAGCTTCCGGCTGGGGGAGTGGGCCTGATTCCAGATCCCAGAAGTCTCTATACTGCTCTGCCATGGGCCCTGCCCCCACAGGAGGGGGACCCCGAGCCCAGCACCCCAGGGCTCTGGCGTTATGGCTGTGGGTGGGGGCTCATGGAGAAGGGACAGTACCCCTCAGATCTTGTGGCCTGGGCCGGGCAAACCGCCCCGCCTCGATCTGCCCCTCCCAGACCTGACCTTGCAGCTGCTGGCCGTGCGGAGGAAGAGTGGGCTGCCCGACCCCAGCCTGCAGCAGACCCTGCGGGGCCGGCTCCGCCTGCTGGAGAATGACAGCCGGGAGGTGGCCCGCGTCCTCGGGGTGAGCCTGTCTCTCTGGGGGTCCTGGGGAGGGGGGTGGGAAGAGCCTGGGTGAGTGAAGGTGCTGGGGCTCCTCCCTTGACAAGGGGAACAGAGGAGGACTGTGGGAGGTGGGAGGACCCGGGGGGTGGGGGGGGTCCCTGATGTACAGGCCTCTAGGGGCCAAAGCTGTCCTCTGACCTCGCCTCATGGTGGCACTGTGACCTGTCCCCCATCTGCTGTCCTGGATGCCTCACTCCAGGGACCACTGATCACACCCTACAGCCCCAGCCACACCTGGGCACCATGTTCCCAATGTCCCCCCATCCCTTTCTCCGTGTGCCCTCCACCCTCCTAGGACTTTTAAAGTCTCCTTTACGGGGGCTAAAAAGAACTGTATGAGCTGATCTTATTCTTTGATTCTGATGGAGTCACACCCCTGCTGGACTCTGCACAGAGCGACGGTCTGGCAGGAGGGTGGCGGAGGAGGGGGCTGGGCCGGGTGACTTCACTGCGGCAGAGGTCCTGGGCCTTCGGGCTGGATGGTCACTATCTGACCTTGCAGTCAACCTGGCCTGACCTTGGCCAACGCACCTCAGCCTCTGTGAGCCCAGCTTCCTCAGCTGCATGTTGGGGACGCTTAGAATGATCACCCCATATCATGTGAGGGTCCTGCGAATAGCATGCATCAAGCACGCTGCCCAACTGTGGGGGTGCCTTTTACTACACCAGGCAGGAGTGCTGTGGTTAAATGTGCTGCCCCCATGGCAGAATCCCGCTGTGCCACCCGCTGAGGGTCAGACCTCAGATGAGAAACGGGGTCTTATTCTTTAACCCTTCAAATGGAGACGACAGCTGTACCTGCTTCCCCAACACACACACTGTGTGAGCTCCAAGGGCTCCAGGGTCAGCTGGTGTTATCTTTAGTGTCCCGTCACCACCAGGAGTGTTCACGGGAGGAATGTCAGAGGAGAGGGGATGCTGAAGTTAGAACTGAAAGCTGAGTGGATGCTGCAGGAGGGCCCCGAGGCGAGGTTGGGGTGCGCAGGGCTGAGAGGGCAGCCTAAGTGGGAGGACCCGCTGTCCCTGGTCGGTAGGAGCTGAGGCAGGCGGAGCGGTTGGAGGAATCACAGAGGGCACCGGGCCAGAGTGTGGAGGCCGTAGAACTCTGGGAAAGAGCGGGGCTTGCTCCAGGCACTGGGGAGCCACGGCTGGCTTGAGAGCAGGAGAGGGGGAGCCTGGGCTGTAAAGGAATCGGCTCTGTGCTTGCCACCCCACCAGGGTCACTTCTGCAAGATGTTTCTGTCGTGTGGCCCTGCCCTCCGGGTGGTCAGACTCCCCAAAGCTGCTGGAACTGTTTCTAACTTCTGTTTCTTCCCCATAAGGAGCTATCGGCCAGGCTGCTGTCTATCCACAGTGACCAGGATCGGATTGTGGTGACATTTAAGACTTTCGAAGAAATCTGGAAGTTTTCCACCTACCACGCTCTCGGTAAAGTGGTGACCCTCCCAGCACAGGTTGCGAGGGCCTCAGAGTAAGCTAGCTTGCGTCGGCCTCTCCCGCAGAACCTGGGGGCTAGTGTGCCCGCGGCTCAGGGAGACAGGGCACGGTGCGGGCAGGGCTACAGGCACTCACGGTCTGTGCCGTGAGCAGGGACTGGGCCTAGTTTCTAACTTCCTTCCAACGCTGTGTCGCGGACTTGCGTGGCCAGCCCTCAAGGGAGCCTGAGCTCCACCGGCCGAGCACAGACCAGGAAACTTACTCCAACCTCGACCCAAGTGCTTTCTTTCTGAAACCCTCCCGTTCCGCGGGGAGGCACTCGCAGGGGCCACCTGCGTCTCCTTGGGAAGCTTGCCCCACCAGCTCCAGTGTGAGGCCCAAGGAAGCGGAAAGTGAGGATCATAGCAACAATGTCTTACACACCTTGATCAGGGTCTGTGCCACCCCACAGCGTGCATAATCTCCTTGAATGCTCTTATCTCATCTCACGGAAGAGGAAACTGAGGGTCCTAGAGGAAGTAACTTGTCTTCACTCAACCTTCCCAAGGCCTGGGGAGGTCAAAACAGTTGTCACGGTCATGGCTGGTCCACTTCCTGCCTGGATGGTCAGACAGGAGACCTGCCCAGGTTGTGGACAGTACCCTGAGTCCCCAAGGGCAGGGCGAGGAGTGTCCTTGTGCCTGGTCAGTGTGGGGTTCAGCCAATGCCCGGCCAAGAGAGCTTCCCTACCTTGCTTCGGGAGCCCGCTGGTGACCACGGCCCGTCTGGCTCCCCCAGGCTTCACCCATCACTGCCTGGAAAACCTGCTGGTGGACCAGGCCTTCTGGCTGCTCTCGCCCACTGAGGACGAGGAGACAGCCGTCCAGGTCCACGTGGACGAGGCGGCCCTGAAGCTGACACACGAGAGCCTGCTCCTGCAGGACGGTGAGTGCCAGGCAGCTGGCGGGACGTTGGCCAGCTGCACGCTATGCGGGGCGTCCAGGCCGTGGGTGGGCACACGAGACCTGAGTGGGCTTTGGGCAGGGAGGGGTACGTGGGTGACGCCGACAGTAAATGCCGGGCCCTGTCCCTTACTTGTAAAGACCCTGGTCAACCCCCAAAGAAGTAATTGAACTCGGCTGTTGGTCAGAGCACCATGGTAGCCACACGGCTGGGCTCCAAGCCTGCAGCAGACAGCGCAGAGCCCCTGTCCTGGCCTGGCCACGGAGAGGAAGAGGCAGCCGGCTATGGAAAGACACGCCCGAGGAGGTCCAGGCAGAAAGGGCCATTGGGATCCCCTCAGAGCTCAGATGGGGAAACTGAGGCCCCGAGAATCTGAGGCTGAATGAGGCTCACAGGGCAAGCCCGGCCAGAGCAGGGACCCAGCCCAGGTCCAGCCAGTCTGGGCCCCCTGGGCCTCCAGTGTCTGTGGGGGACGAGCCTGGCGTGGGGAGATTCCTGCAGAGGCTGCCATCACATGGGCCTCCTGCTGGGGGATGGGCAGGTCCCACCTGGCAAAGCTACAGCTGCCCTGTGTCCAGCCACGCCGGGTGACCATGCTCTGTCACTTCAAAGGGCCTTTCTTTGTCCTGTGTCCTGACCGCCACGTGAGAGCGACAACTGGCCCCTGGGGTACAGGGAGGGGCCCTCAGCCCCTCAGGCGGGCTTCGGGGGCTCTGCAGGGAGAGGCCGTCCCGGCAGTGGGCTCGTCAGCCGCCAGCCCCAGCACATCCTCCGAGGAGGCGGCAGCCACGGCCACTCCGGAAACTTTGATTCCATTTCATCAGTAGGTACCGACCTTCCTTTTGTTTCTCTGCTTCCTGCATGTCCTGCACACTGTCAGGCTTCTCAGAGACCAAGCCCCCAGCCCCACCGACCCTGGTCTGTCACTCGGCCAAGGGAGGTGGATGGAGCCGCAGACAGACCCGGCCACAGTATCTTCTGCTGCTGCCCAGCGTGTGGCCTTGGCAAGTCGGGCCAACTCTCTGGGCTTCAGGACTGCCCCTGGCACGGCAGGATCCTGACCTCTCCCGGCAGGGCTGTCCTGGCATGACACGGCACAGGAGTGTGCGACATGCAGCTCTTGCTTCGTATTCTGGCTTATTCTGGAAAGCTTTCGAGGAAGCTACGTAATGTGTGTGCCCATAGCGAGGAGGCAGACAGGAATCTGTACAGATAACCAAGGCGAGAAAGCCTGGGGAGGCGAGGACAGGTGACACCCAAGCTCCTGCTCACGTGCTGAGCATGAGGCGTAAACCTGGCTTAGAGCTTCCTGGTAGTCAGAGCAAAGAGAGAAACTTGATCTCCTGATGTGCAGTGTCTGTGGAATAACCAGCCCGTGCCTCAGCTTCTCTGCCTGGCTGATGGAGGGAGGTCCCCAGGGATGCCAGCCTGAGGAAGGGCAGAGGCACCCGGGCTGGGGGCATGGGGCTCCTTGGAGGCAGGGCCACACACCTGAGCTTGAAGGCTGCACAGCTGGGCAGGTGTGTGCGTCTGTGTATGTGTGTGTAGTGGGGACAGATGTTGGAAACCGCAGGGGTCCCTGGGTGCTGCTGGCTCGTCCAGTCTACACACAGTTTCAATCGGCCCCAAATCTGAAATCCTGTCTCATTCCACTCCAGGTGGGCTCTTAGGGTCCCCTGGGACCCCATCGATGACTCCTTGGGTGGACCTGTGGCGCCAGACGCCCAGCTGATGGGTACGTGTTTCCACTGGCCTTTCTCCCCTGGGAAAGAGGTGGGTGAGGAGGGGCAGGCACCAACATTCTGGAAGTTTCTGCGCTCACCTCAATTCCTCCCCAAGCCAAAGGAAGGAGCTAGAATCTTCTCCAGTTTGTGAGTTGGTAAGTGAGGCTCAGAGAGGTCTGTTGGCTGGTCTAAACTCACACAGCGCACAGTGAAGCCGGACCTGGGTGCCTGGTCACTCAGCCTCAAAGAGCTCCCTGGTGCAGCTCCCACAGACCGTCGACAGGCGCTTCCTCAGTCTCCACGCTCTTTCCGGCACCACTTTGAGCACCTCGGAGGACCCCTGGACCGGGGAGCTAGGCTCCGGCTGAATGCGCTGCGTGCACTAATGGGGCACCGTGAGGCATAGACAGCTTAGGTTCCCGGGCCCGTGCTTTTTGCTCTGCCCCAGGCTGGCTAGTGTTGGGATGACCTTGTGTACTTGTTAAAGGACTTGAGGCCCCATGGGAGGAGGGATGGGGGGAGTTCAGCTTGCAGCTGCATTCGCCCTGGTGGGCTCTGACCGGGCCTCGCCTGCGTCGGCTGGAGGGAAGAGCCCGGCCTTGAAAGCCAATGGCCCTAGACCAGGTTAATTAACATCTCTGGGCCTCGGTTTTTCATCCTCAGCATAAGGATAAAGCGCCCCCTCTGAGGACCACGTAGATGTCCAGCCTCTCGTGTTGGGGGCCAAGCTTCATTGCAACCCGACAGACACGAGATGAAGTCCTTAGCAGGACCGTCCCTGGCCAGGGACACTAACCATGTGGCTGAGGGCCATCCGTCTGCCCACCCCGGCCCCCAACCCCCAGCACTGACCATGTGACCTCCTTCCTGCAGCCACGGGCCTGGCCTCAGCAGTCACTGACTGCCAGGGCTCAGGGCCTGAAGAGATGACCTTCCAAGGCGGTGACCTCATCGAGATCCTCGGCGCCCAGGTGCCTGGCCTGCCTTGGTGCGTGGGCCGGCACGTGGCCTCGGGCCAGGTCGGGTTTGTGCGGACGAGTCTCATCAGCGTGCAGGGCCAAGTGTCTGAGTGAGTGGCTGAGGCCCCCCCTTTCTCGAGCACGCCTCTCCGCCCCCATGGGAACCCTGCCCATCCCCAGATTCCGGTGACAAACCTGGACGTTGTCCTAACGGGTTCCCCCACCCTTCCTCCTCGTCATCAATGAGTGTGCTCCCACATCTGTCCCCAGGGCTGGGCCCGGCCTGGGCTGCCATCCCCTGCTCCCCAGGCCCGACTTCAGCTTCGCATCTGGACTGCTCCTGTCCTTCCTCCAAGTACGGCCAGTGGTTGTTCTCAGAAATACCAAGTGGTCCGTGTGCACCAGTGTCCTGGGGCAGCTGTGACAAGGCACCACGCCCTGGGGCTTCAAACTACAGACGTGTGCTCTCTCGCAGTCTGGAGGCCGGAAGTGCAAAATCAAGGCGTCAATAAGGCCGAGCTCCCTCCGGGCTCTAGGGGAGGGGCCTTCCTTGTCTCTTGGGTTTCCGGGGGTCTCCAGGCGCTGCTGGGCTTAGGGCTGTGTCCCCAGTCTCTGCCTCCATCTTCAGACGGCCTTCTCCCTGTGGGTCTGCGTGTCCCCCCCTCTTCCTACAGAGACACCAGTCGTTGGGTTTAGGGCTTCTGTAGGACTTCATCTTAACTTAACTAATTACATCTGCAAAGGGCCCTTTTTTTAAAAAAAATTTTTTTTTATTAAGATTATGATAGTTTACAAACTTGTGAGATTTCAGTTGTACATTATTGTCAGTCATGTTGTGGGTACACCACTTCACCCTTTGTGCCCTCCCCCACCCCCCCTTTCCCTTGGTAACCACCGATCAGATCTCCTTGTCTATGTTAACTTCCACCTATGAGTGGAGTCATACAGAGTTCGTCTTTCTCTGTCTGGCTTATCTCACTTAACATAATACCCTCGAGGTCCATCCATGTTGTTGCGAATGGGACGATTTTGTCCTTTTTTATGGCTGAGTAGTATTCCATTGTGTGTATATACCATATCTTCTTTATCCAGTCGTCAGTTTCTGGGCACTTAGGTTGGTTCCACGTCTTGTCTATTGTAAATAATGCTGCAATGAACATAGGGGTGCACGGGACTCTTGGAATTGCTGATTTCAGTTTCTTAGGATAGATACCCAGTAGTGGGATGGCTGGGTCATAAGGTATTTCTATTTTTAACTTTTTGAGAAATCTCCATACTGTTTTCCATAGTGGCTGCACCAGTGTGCATTCCCACCAACAGTGTATGAGGGTTCCTTTTTCTCCACAACCTCTCCAACATTTGTCACTTTTTGTTTTGGTTATTTTTGCCATTCTAACAGGTGTAAGGTGATATCTTAGTGTAGTTTTGATTTGCATTTCCCTGATGATTAGGGATGATGAGCATCTTTTCATGTGTCTACTGGCCATCCTTATATCTTCTTTGGGGAAATGTCTGTTTATGTCCCCTGACTGTTTTTTGATCGGGTTGTTTGATTTTTTGTTGTTGAGCTGTGTGAGTTCTTTATATATTATGGAGATTAACCCTTTGTCGGATAAGTAGCTTGTAAATATTTTTTCCCAATTAGTGGGCTGTTTTTTTGTTTCAATCCTGTTTTCCCTTGCCTTGAAGAAGCTCTTTAGTCTGATGAAGTCCCATTTGTTTATTCTTTCTATTGTTTCCCTCATCTGAGGAGTTATGGTGTCAGAAGATTCTTTTGAAACTGATGTCAAAGAGGGTACTGCCTATATTCTCTTCTAGAAGACTTATTGTTTCAGGCCTAATCTTTAGGTCTTTGATCCATTTTGAGTTTATTTTTGTGAATGGTGAAAAAGAATGGTCAATTTTCATTCTTTTACATGTGACTTTCCAGTTTTCCCAGCACCATTTGTTGAAAAGACTTTCTTTTCTCCATTGTAGGCCCTCAGCTCCTTTGTCAGAGATTAGCTGTCCATAGATGTGTGGTTTTATTTCTGGGCTTTCAATTCTGTTCCATTGATCTGTGCACCTGTTTTTGTACCAGTACCATGCTGTTTTGATTACTGTAGCTTTGTAGTATGTTTTGAAGTCAGGGATTGTGATGCCTCCCGTTTTGTTCTTTTTTCTCAGGATTGCTTTAGCAATTCGGGGTCTTTTGTTGCCCCATATGAATTTTAGGATTCTTTGTTCAATTTCTGTAAAGAATGTCATTGGGATTCTGATTGGGATGGCGTTGAATCTGTAGATTGCTTTAGGTAGTACGGACATTTTAACTATGTTTATTCTTCCAATCCATGTACATGGAATGTCTTTCCATCTCCTTTGTCGTCATCAATTTCTTTCAAGAAAATCTTGTAGTTTTCATTGTATAAATCTTTCACTTCCTTGGTTAAATTTACCCCAGGGTATTTTATTCTTTTTGTTGCGATTGTGAATGGGATTGAGTTCTTGAGTTCTTTTTCTGTTAGTTCATTGTTAGCATATAGAAATGCTACTGATTTATGTATGTTGATTTTATACCCTGCAACTTTGCTGTAGCTGTTGATTGTTTCTAATAGTTTTCCTATGGATTCTTTGGGGTTTTCTATATATAAGATCATGTCATCTGCAAACAGTGAGAGTTTTACTTCTTCATTGCCTGTTTGGATTTGTTTTATTTCTTTTTCCTGCCGAATTGCTTTGGCCAACACCTCCAGTTCTATGTTGAATAAGAGTGGTGAAAGTGGGCACCCTTGTCTTGTTCTGTTCTCAGAGGGACGGCTTTCAGCTTTTGTCCGTTGAGTATGATGTTGGCTGTGGGCTTGTCATATATGGCCTTTATTATGTTGAGGTACTTTCCTTCTATACCCATTTTATTGAGGGTTTTTATCATAAATGGATGCTGGATCTTGTCAAATGCTTTCTCTGCATCTATTGAGATGATCATGTGGTTTTTGTTTCTCATTTTGTTAATGTAGTGTATCATGTTGATTGACTTGTGGATGTTGAACCATCCCTGTGTCCCTGGTATAAATCCCACTTGATCATGGTGTATAATCTTTTTGATGTATTGCTGTATTCGGTTTGCCAGAATTCTGTTGAGGATTTTTGCATCTATGTTCATCAGTGATAGTGGCCTGTAGTTTCCTTCTTTGTGTTGTGCTTGTCAGGTTTGGGGATCAGGGTGATGTTGGCTTCATAGAATGTGTTAGGGAGTGCTCCATCTTCCTCTATTTTCTGAAATAGTTTGAGAAGGATAGGTATTAAATCTTCTTTGAATGTTTGGTAGAATTCTCTAGAGAAGCCGTCTGGTCCTGGACTCTTATTTTTGGGGAGGTTTTTGATTACTGTTTCTATTTCTTTACTTGTGATTGGTCTATTCGGATTCTCTATTTCTTCCTGATTCAGTTTGGGGAGTTGTAAGAGTCTAGGAATTTACCCATTTCTTCTAGGTTGTTCAATTTGTTGGCATATAGTTTTTCATAGTATTCTCTTATGATCCCTTGTATTTCTTTAGTATCTATTGTGATTTCTCCTCTCTCATTTCTAATTTTATTTATTTGAGACTTCTCTCTTTTTTTTAGTGAGTCTGGCTAAGGGTTTGTCGATTTTGTTAATTTTTTTGAAGAACCAACTCTTTGTTTCATTGATCCTTTCTACTGTCTTTTTTGTTTCAATATCGTTTATTTCTGCTCTAATTTCTATTATTTCCCTCCTTCTACTGATTTTGGGCTTTGTTTGTTCTTCTTTTTCTAATTCTGTTAGGTGTCGTTTGAGCTTGCTTATTTGACATTTTTCTTGTTTATTGAGGGGAGCCTGTATTGCAATGAATTTCCCTCTTAGGATTGCTTTTGCTGCCTCCCAAATGAGTTGGTATGGTGTGTTTTCATTTTCATTTGTCTCCAGGTAATATTTGATTTCTTCTTTAATTTCTTCAATAATCCATTGTTTGTTCAGTAGCATGTTATTTAGTCTCCACATTTTTGCCCCTTTCCCAGCTTTATTCTTGTAGTTTATTTCTAGTTTCATAGCATTATGATCAGAAAAGATGCTTGATATTATTTCAACCCTCTTGAATTTATTGACGCTTGCTTTGTTTCCCCAGATATGGTCTATCCTTGAGAATGTTCCGTGCATACTTGAGAAGAATGTGTAACCTGCTGTTTTTGGATGAAGTGTTCTCTATATATCTATTAAGTCCATCTGGTCTAATTTTTCATTTCATTCTATAATTTCCTTGTTGATTTTCTTTCTGGATGATCTATCCATTGCTGTTAATGGGGTGTTGAGGTCCCCTATTATTATTGTATTGTTGTTGATGTCTCCTTTTAGTTCTGTTAAGAGTTGCTTTACAAATTTTGGTGCTCCTGTGTTGGGTGTGTATATATTTATAAGTGTTATGTCATCTTGGTGGAGTGCCCCTCTTTGTCTTTCTTTATCTGTTTTACTTTGAAGTCTACTTTGTCTGATATTAGTATAGTGACACCTGCTTTCTTTTGTTCATTATTATCTTGGAGTATTGTCTTCCATCCCTTCACTCTGAGTCTGTGTTTGTCTTTGGGGCTGAGGTGTGTTTCCTGGAGGCAGCATATTGTTGGGTCTTGTTCTTTGATCCATCCTGCCACTCTGTGTCTTTTGATTGGAGAGTTCAATCCATTTACATTTAGAATGATTATTGAAATGTGGGGGCCTACCACTACCATTTTATTGCTTGTTTTCCGATTCTCTTGCATTTCCTTTGTTTCTCGTCCCATGATTTTTGGACTACTAATTCAGGTAGATAAAATTCTGTATTGGCTTTCTTCTTACTTGTAATTTGTGTCTTTATTCTTGTTATTTGTTTAGTGGTTACCAGGTGGTTTGTATAAAACGTGTCATAGATGAGATAGTCCATTTTCTGATAGCCTCTTATTTCCTTAAATTAAAATGTTCCATCCCTTTTCTCTTCCCCTTCTAGGTTGTTGTTAGATTTTTTTTTCTCTTTTTTCTTGCGTTGCGAGTTTGTGGTTAAAATGACAGGGTTATATTTATTCTTGGTGTTTCCCTTCCTTTTATCTTTAATGTTTTATTTAACTTTTGCTAACCTGTTCTGATGGAGAGCTGCTACTTTCTGTTATTGTCCTTCTACTTATCTCCTTTGCTCTGGGTTTTGTAGCCCCTTTCCTTTTTTTAATTTTTCAGGTATGAGGGTCTTCCTGAGCATTTCTTGAAGAGGAGGTCTTGTGGCAATGAACTCCCTTAACTTTTGTTTATCTGGGAAAGTTTTTATTTCTCCATCATATTTGAAGGTTATTTTTGCTGGGTGGAGTATTCTTGGCTGCAGGTTTTTATCCTTCAGAGTTTTGAATATATCAGTCCGCTCTCTTCTAGCCTGTAAGGTATCTGTTGAGAAATCTGCTGATAGCCTTATGGGGGTTCCTTTGTAGGTTATTTTCTTCTGCCTGGCTGCCCTTAGTATTTCCTCTTTGTCGTTGACTTTTGCTAGCTTCACTACTGTATGCCTTGGGGTTTGTCTTCTTACACTGATAAAGTTTGGAGAGCTATTAGCTTCTGTCACATGAAGTTCCATCTCTCTCCCCAGGTTTGGAAGGTTCTCAGCCATTATTTCTTTGAACAGGCTTTCTGAGCCCTTCTCCTTCTCTTCTCTCTCTGGTATACCTATAATCCTTACGTTGCATCTCCTAATTGAGTCAGATAATTCTCAGAGAGTTTCTTCATTTCTTTTTAGTCTTAGTTCTCTCTCCTCCTCTGTCTGCAGAATTTCTATATTTCTATCCTCCAAATTGCTAATTCTGTCCTCCATATTATCGACCCTACTGTTCAGAGAGTCCAGGTTTTTCTTAATCTCCTCCATTGTGTTCTTCATCTCCAGTATTTCTGATTGGTTCTTCTTTATAGTATCAAGCTCTTTTGTGACATTTCTCCTGAACTCGTTGAGTTGTCTATCTGTATTCTCTTTTAATTCGTTGAGTTTTTTAATAATGGCTGTTTTGAATTCATCATCATTTAGGTTATAGATTTCATTGTCTTTGGGATTGTTTTCTGGGTACTTGTCATTTTCCTTCTGTTCTGGAGATTTGATATATTTTTTCATACTGCTTGATGGCATGGATTTGTGCCTCCACATAGAGATAGAGTTTGGTTACTGCTTCCACTTGTTTCTACTGGTGAGGGGGAGGGAGCAGCTGTTTAGACTGCACCAACCAGGAACCCTGTCAGCTGTTGCTACCTGGACCTGGGCCCCTCCTTGTAGTCACAGTGGTCCTGTGGGGTCCCTCGTCAGCTGTGGGGGCAATCGCAAGGGGGCTTCAGGCTACTGGTGCCTAGTGTTGCAGACCACCTAGACATGCTCCCTCCTTGGGGTCTGCAGTGGTGTTACGGGCTTTCCCAGCAGCTAGGAGCGGGATCACCTATATTCACAGCTCTGTCACTGTCAGAGCCCACAAGATCTCCCTTGTCCACTATAGGTCACAGCAGAGCTATTGGTATCTTCTGCAGTCTGTGGTTAGCTCACCTAGCTGTGCTACTTTTGCCCCAGGGCCTTCCAGCTTTGTGGTTGCCAGGAGGGGCCTCTCCACTAGTGCTGCGCAGAGGCTTCACTGAGGCTGCTGTGAGACTGTAGAGTTTCCCCCTGGGCCACGGAGCCGGGCTGCTGGAGCTCCACCAAGCCCCAGTCCTCTCCCCTGGGATCTCTGGGAGCCCCTTGCCTGCTCTGGGACACAGCCGGAGTCCGTGAGTCCAGTGGCAGCTGGCGGGCTGCTGCCCTGCCCGGGATTCTCCTCTTCGGGACCCTCCTGGCATTCTGAATGCTGGGTGGGGCCTCTCCACTAATGGCGAGTAGAGGCTTTCCCTGCTGCCAGTGCAGGACCCTGGAGTTTCCCCCTGGGCCATGGAGCTGGGTTGCTGGAGCTCCACCCAGCCCCCGACCACGCCCATGGGATCTCTGGGTTGCAAAGGCCCCTTTTTGAACAAGATTACCTTCTGAGGTCCCAGGTGGACACGAGTTTTGGGAGACACTATTCTACCCAGTATACCATGCCACTCCCCTTGATAAATTCCTTCAAAGCTTCCGGGCCTGGCCTTCAAGGCCCCCCCACGACTCAGGCCCTGGTGACCCCCGATTTCAAGGGCCACCACTAACTGTCAGTTCACTGTGTAAGTCCAGATATGTGGGTGGGCTCTATGCTTCTAGAATGACTCTGGGTTGACGTGTGCGCCCCCTGCATGAGATGTCCTCCATCCCGCTGGCCCGTTTTCCTAGGGACTCTCACTGGCCCCTGAGTCCCGTCTCCAGCAGCTCATCCCCAGCAATGCTCTCCCTGGCCCTGGTCCTCTCCCCGTGTGACCCCCCCCCGTCACCCGCTGATGACATGCCTGCTCCTGTCCCATCGGCGGAATGCTGAGGGAGGGCTGTCTGGGCACCTCCGTGTCCCCACTGCCCAGCCCTGGGCAGCAGCAGGCGGTCTTGGGAGAGTGGCTAGCGAGCACAGCTGTGTTCTGGACCTTCCATTGGTAGGACCTCAATCAAGGAGCCTGGAGAACGTCAGTGTGTAGAACGGACCCTTTACTGGGCCAGCTCCCGCCCACGAGTGTGAGGCGCTCGTCCCCAGGGGCCTCTCCGGCACTGACATCCTGCCTCGTTCTTGGCTGGCGCTGCAACAGACCAGCACTTTCCAGACCACATCTCAGAGGCCGCTTTGGCCTCGTGACGCGTCCAGCGGTCATTTTGTTCCCTCGTTTAAGTGTCTCTGCCGGTGCCCCTTGCACCTGTTCGCAGTTAGAGGCTGGCTAGGCCTGGATGCTGAGAGCGGCAGTTAGGCCAGGGTTTCCCAAAGTGTGTTCCCTCCCAACCTCTGTCACAAACTTCATCATGCTCACGTGGGTGGAGAAGTGCTCTCCACGTGCCCTAGTTGGTGGTCCGCAGGGATCCCAGTGCCAAGAAGGCATCTGACGTCTAAAACGTCTTTTTTCCCCCTTGAAATGTGTTTCCACACTTACTCGACCTGCAGAATCCTTTTTTCACACAACCCTATTAGCTGGTGTTCTGTGGAACCCTCTTGGGGGATCCTCGGTCTAGGCAATTTCTCCATCTCCAGGGAGATCACCACTTCTCGGCAGATGGCTGGGGCCCATGTGACTTAAATATGTCTTGAAATCACCAAGGGTCTGAGCTGGAGTTGCTGTGGGTTGAGCTAGTCTGTTCCCCTCCCTTAACCCAGAAGGGTGACAGGGCCCAGTGCCATTGATCTTGATGACAGCTGGGGAAGCCCTAACGGCTTCCTGCGTTCACTCAACAAACGTTTCCTCAACATCTTTCCTCTTTTAGACCCTGGGTCTTCGTCTTTTGTTTAATGAACAACCTGCTGGCTATTCTTTTTTCTTTAACTGTATTTTGACATAATTTCAGATGTAGGAAAATTTGCAAGAAGAGCCTAGAGTTCCTGTATATCCTTCACTCAGATTGCCCCAATGTTTGCATGTTGTGACATTTGGT
Source organism: Equus asinus (assembly GCF_041296235.1). Lineage (NCBI taxonomy): Eukaryota > Metazoa > Chordata > Mammalia > Perissodactyla > Equidae > Equus > Equus asinus. The sequence continues at coordinate 158,367,086 of NC_091792.1, forward strand.
TTCTCCTTTTTTCTCTCTGACTTCTATTTTTTTCTAAACCCTTTGACTGTAAGTTGCAAACATCATGCCCTTTTACCCCTAAATAACGCACTGTGTGTTTCCTAAAACCAGGATGTCCACTTGCACGACCACAGCACACCTGTCAAAATCAGGAAATTGACGTCGACACGGTGTTGTGGTCTGCAGACCTTTCTCAGATTTTGCCGGGGCCACAGTGATGCCCTCGACAGCCAAAGAAAAGTCCAGACCATGTTACCAGTTTCTTTAGTTTTGTCTCCTTAATCTGAAACAGTTCCTCAGTCTCTGTTTTTTCTGACACTGACATTCTTGAAGAAGACAGGTCTGTTGTTTTCTAGAATGTTGAATGCCACAAGCCGCTCTAAGTTTTTCTTTAACTTCTCAAAATAGCTTCTCTAAGTTCCAAAGTACGTTTCAAAGTTCCCTGTTATGCTGGTGACTTAGTCCTATGAGCGAAACTTGCCCCCTCCCTCCCTCCCTCCCTCTTCCCCACTGACCCTGCCTGTTTCCCTCTCCCTCACTGTATGGAGCACGTGGGGGCCCTGTGTTCCTGTTGGGCGCCGGGGGAAGCAGAGGTTGTATGAGGAAACGGGATCTTACCGTGTCGTGGGATCGATTCTGCCTGCAGCTGCCACAGCCAGCCTCACATGGGAAGGGACATACGAGGTGGGGCTTTGCAGCCCACCCAGGAGCTCATCCTCCCAGGCTGCTGTGACCCGCTGAGTCTGTCACAACCTCTCCCGCTCCTGGGCATCTGCCTTTGGCCAGACGAGGCCTCCTTGGGGGCAGGGTTTGGTTTTTTATTTGTTATCTTGGTGTTTTCGTTTCTGGGTACAGAGTGGGTGCACAGGGACTGTCTGTCAAATGAGGGAAGGGAAATGGTCTGACTGTGAATTATTTGCCCTGGAAACAAGCCATCTTAAATAACGCACTTTATCTTTCCAGGTTGGAAGATGCGATTTTTCTCAATGAGGAAGAAAGGTCATTCTTCAACAACGAAGGGCACTTTTCAGAGGAGGACGCCAGGCAGTTGCTGGGCAAGACGTCCAGCAGGGACGTGTGCACTGTGTACAGCTTGGGTAGGTGTGGGTGCTGTGGGTGGGCGGGAGGCCCTTGCGCCGGCTGTGGGGCATCCCAGGACCTGTGGCTGATCGCATCCTCAGCCGATCGTTCAGGACAGGTTGTTGGGCAGAGTCCTGGAGGACGACGAAAGGTTTGGAGCCAGCTGCTTTCCTGTGGGGTGAACCCACTGCTATTCCATCGACTCCATGAGGCCGCTGCCTCAGTCGGCCTCACCCACATGGGCTTCTGCGAGTTTTTGCTGCCTGGTCAGTGGGACGTGGACTAGTTTTGGCTTCCATCCACCATGCACAGCAGCCGCCCTTTCCCTTTGGGAACGCTCTGCTTCCTCCATCAGTCGACAGTAGTGAATGCCGGCCACTGGGCACTTGAAGGTCCTCTGACAGATGCTGTCGCTGCGTCCGGGGCATGGAGGGGGTGCAGACAGGCCAGACACAGCGAGAGGAGTAGGCAAGGGGCCAGGGAGACTCAGAAAGTGGCCCCAAGCCTCCCTGCTATCTGAGGATGGGGTCTTAGCACCGACTCCAGGCGCCAGCCTAAGACCATCTGCTCGGCCGGAATGGTGGCGGGGTGGAGCTAGTGGTCCTGGTTCTGTGTCAACCAGCACTGGTGGGGCCTGCTCCGGCCTGGCCCAATGCCCATTGTGACAGCCTGGGTAAGAGTGACATTTCTCCCCGTCAAAGACGAGGACCCCGGGCCCCTGCAGCTGTGATCTGGCCTGGGTTGCCTGGCCACTAGGGGGCCAGGGCTGGCCCCCAGGGCTGCTACCTCCTAAAGACGATGCTGTTCCCTTTTCACCTCAACACCCCTGAACTCAGGAAGGAGCTCTCTGAGGGCTGCAGTGCAAAGCACCCGCGGGAGCATGTCCCTGTCCGCAGGGGGGTAGCAGCAGAAGCCAACCTCTTGTGGGAGGAAGGAGTCTGACCTGGAGGCGGGAGGGTGGAGCAGACCCCGGCAGACGCGGCTTCCCAGACCTTCACTGCCCACTTGACCCGGTCGCAGAGGGCACTGGCCAAGGGTGATGCCTTTCATCTCCCTCTTTTCAGACCAATTAGAAGAAGCTGAGTTTGAGCAGCCAGAAGAACACGGTAGGTTCCCCGACACAGGCGGGCTCCTCTGGCCATGGGACTGGGCCTCGGGGTGATGCTGGGCGAGGCGTCACTCTTCAGGGGGGAGGGCTTAGGGGGAGCCCACCTGGGAGGGGAGGTTGGGTGAGTGGAGATGAAGGTCCCCTCCCCAGCAGCAGTGGGTCTCCAGCAAATGTGCCAGCCTCCCGCACTGTCCCTGCTATGGTGGGCTATCCCCTCCATTGCCTGAGCCCATCACCGGCCCTCCCACACCGTCCCCGCTAAGGTGGGCCATCCCCTCCATTGCCTGAGCCCATGCCTGGTCCTGCACTGTCCCTGCTAAGGTGGGGCGTCCCCTCCATTACCTGAGCCCACGCCTGGTCCTGCACTGTCCCTGCTAAGGTGGGGCGTCCCCTCCATTACCTGAGCCCATGCCTTGCCCTGCACTGTCCCTGCTAAGGTGGGGCATCCCCTCCATTACCTGAGCCCATGCCTTGCCCTGCACTGTCCCTGCTAAGGTGGGGCGTCCCCTCCATTACCTGAGCCCATGCCTTGCCCTGCACTGTCCCTGCTAAAGTGGGGCATCCCCTCCATTGCCCGAGCCCATGCCCGGCCTTGGGTTCCTGTCATGCAACCTAAAGCAGCGGAACTCTGCCTCATGCTCAGCTTTGGAGAGCTGAGGCTGGTGCAGGGGAGGCTGAATTTGGAGACTTACGTTGGAGAAGCCCCTGGAGGGTCTGCTCCTTCCCCCGGGTGCTGGTTCCAGGAGGCCCCTCCTCCTCCCTTCATACCTCCTTCTCTTCCTCCCACAGAGGGTCTGCATCGGGGAGGTCCTGGGGGTGAGAATCTCGAGGACTCTTTGAGATTCCCTGGGATGGGGTCCAGCTACGCACCAACAGGGGAGGCCACGTTGGGATGTCTGGGAGGAGGCCAGGAGAGGAGGCCTGGAACCCGCCTCCGGCCCCAGGGCTGTTCAGGGCCCTCCCCCCTCCCTGGCCCTCTGCTGGGTGGGGACAGGGAAGGACGCTGCAGGCTTGCCCCCGACCCTGAGAATTTCACACCCTGCCCAGTCCCCCAGCACAGGCTCCTCCTGGGGTCAGGCGGCTGCTTGACACTGGCAGCCTGGCCTGGAGAGGCACCTCAGCTGGTCTGACGTGGGTCAAGTCGGACATGCACTGCTAAACCGTGTCTGATGTTTTTAATTCCCAGACTTTGCAGACTAATCAGGAGACAGTTCTGAACTTTTTTACACGTGAACTCGAAACAAGAGAGGCTTCAGATCCTGGCTCTTTCCTTCCAAACAAATTCCTTTTAGGCTCGTGTTTTCCCAGCAGGAAGTGTAGCTTGTTTGCTCCTCGAGGCTGGACCTACTTTTGGGGACAGACTCCAAGCAAAGCCAACAGTCGGGAAGCAGGCAGTGTGGACGGCACAGCACAGATGCCCCTAGATTCTCCAGCACTTTTTTTTAACACTTTAGTAACCGTGGGCCTCAGATTCTCAAACCGGCCAGGAGGAGGGTGGAGACCAGGAGTCTGGGGACCATTCCCATTTCCCTGGAAAGGGCCCCAGGCCAGAGCTGGGCAGATGGACACCGCGTCATGTTCCTCCTCAGCGGCTGGTTTGACCCATTCTGTAGGGGGCTTTGCCGCTCAGGCTGATCAATAGCTCTGATTGGCTGTTGATGACGTCATGGGATCCTGCAGCTGGCTGGAGAGTGCCAGGTGCTGACGGTCAGACGTAGGCGGTGGTAGCAGTCAATGTGGACATGTCCCGTTAAGTGGCTTTGATTCTTTCTAAAGGGAAAAGGAATCTCAGAATGATCACTGAGCTGTGACACATAAGGTCCCCTGAAACTGTGCCTTCCACAGGGGAAGAATGGGGAAAGGAGGGGTGCTTGGTTATTTGGTCAAACTGACCTGTATTCTCCCAGACCCATAGTGACCAAGTTCCTGCCATGTGCTGGGCATGGTGCTTGGCATTCAGATGCTCAGGGCCCCCAGGAGGGCAGGTGGCACCCACACAGTGCTCAGGGATGGATGTCCCCACTCCAGGCTGAACCAGGACTCACGTCAGACTCTAATTCATCTGGGGGTTTTGGTGACTTGCAGAAATGCCTCTGCCTTGCCTCACCCTGGAGCCACGTGAGACCCTGCAGAAGGTGAAGATTGTTCTAGAACAGTGCAAGTCCTGCCAGGGCCGCCCCAAGGAGCCAGAGTCCTGGGGTCTCCACACGGCATCCAGTGGTTCGAGCTCACCGGATGCCAAGGAGCCCTCCTTCCACCTGGACGCGGGGGACGACTGGGCCGACATGGAGGCGCTAAGCTCGCTGTTGCTGTTCTTGGACACGCCCGGGTACAAGGCCTGCTTCCGTGGCCTGTACGACCTCTCCCTGCCCGGCTTGAGCAGCATGTTCTGTGCCTTCTCCGACAAGGAGGAGCTGGCGGGGCACCTGGCGCAGGCCCGGGCGGCAGCCAAGAAGGCCGGCCTCCCCATGGCCCTCGCCAGGCTCTGCTTCCTCCTGGGACGGCTGTGCATGCAGAAGCTCAAGCTGTCCCAGGCCCGCGTCTACTTGGAGGAAGCCCTGGGGGCCCTGGGGGGCCGCTTCAGCGACCTCTTCCTGGTGGCGGCTGTGTACGTCAACCTGGCCACTGTCCACCTGAAGCAGAAGAACAGGGAGAAGTGTGCACAGCTGGTGCCCAAGGCGTCGGCCCTGCTCCTGGGCACGCCTGGCCTGCCCTGCAGCACCGAGGCTGAGGCCGCGCTCCTGAGGCACGCTCTGCGCAGGGCCATCAGCGGCCACAGCCCGCAGGCCGAGGCCCGGGCCTGCTTTCTGCTGGCCAGGCACCATGCCCGCCTCAAGCAGCCCGAGGAGGCCCTGCCCTTCCTGGAGAGGCTGCTGCTCTTGCACGGGGCCCTGGGGTCCCCTGACGCCTCCTGGCCCACGGCCTGCTCCCTGCTCCTGGCGGACACTTACGGCCGGAAGTGCCTGCCACACCTGGCGCTGGGCTGCGTGCAGGCGGCCACGCTGCAGGCCCGGGGCTCGCTGGGCAGCTGGCTCCGGAGCGTGGACCTTGTCCTGCGGAACAGCCCCCAGCTCCCACGGCCCCCCGCCCAGATTGCCCACTACCTCAGGCGGGCGCTGGCCTTGGGCACGGGGCACGCGCTGCATGGCCCTCTCTGCGCCAGCCTGGCCCAGCTGCACAGCCACCACGGGCAGCACGGCAGGGCCATCTCCCTCATGACACGGGCTGCGGAAGCTGACGCTGAGGCCGGCGGCCACCTGGTCGTGGACCACCTGGTGGCCCTCGCCTGGTTGCACGTGCTCCATGGGCAGAGCCTGGTGGCCCTGGACATCCTGGAGTCTGTCCTGGATGCGGGGGTGGCCAGCGAGGACCAGCAGGGTGTGATTGCCAACATGGCGGCCATCGCCCTGCAGAGGACGGGCAGGACCCGGCAGGCAGCCGAGGCCTACTACCGCGCCCTGCGCGTTGCCCGCCGCCAGGGCCACCTGCGGAACCAGGCGGTGGTCTTGGCCAACTTCGGGGCGCTGTGCCTGCAGGCTGGTGCCAGCGGGCTGGCCCAGCACTACCTCCAGGAGGCCGCGAAGCTCTTCTCGCGGCTGCCGAGCAGGGAGTGCGGCCACGACTTCAGTCGGGTGCTCCTGCAGCTGGGCCACCTGTGCACCCGCACTTGTGGGGCCCGTGCCCGCCAGGGCAGGTGTTTCTACGAGTGGGCCTTTCTGGTCGCCATGGAGACGGACCACGTGGAGAGTAAGTGCGTTCCTCCCGCTCTGCGCCGCACGACTTCCCAGAAGGGACCTGTTTTCTTTTGGTCTCTGCGCCCAGCGCACCTGGCGTGTGCCACTTTGGAGCGAGGGGTGGCTTCTGCCGTGGAGAACGCTGAGTTTGGAAACCCACAGAGGGTCTCGGGCACCGCTGAGCAGGTTCCCATGCTGGGCCTGCACCACCCGGTGACCAAATCGGCCGCTTGACGCCCTGCTCTGTGCCATGAATGTCCCCCGGGCAAACAGGCAGTGGGTCGCCCTGGACAGAGCCCAGGCCAGGTGCGGGCAGCTGGGCTGAGAGGGGACCTGAGCACGGAGCACCGTAGCTGCTGTTTTCTCCTCAGCATCTTGCGACAGCCCTGCACACCAGACGCCTCCCGGCTGCACAGAGGGTGCAGAGGTGGCTGGTCCCCAGGGTCGCAGAGCATGAGCTCCATTCCACAGCGGCTTGCTGTGAGAGTGCACCAGGCTCGTGCAGGGCTCCACCTGCAAACGGAACCCGAGTGGTTTTTGCTGGGGGCTGGCAGCCAAGGGTGGGAAACAGATGCTGAGGTCACGAAAGCCACAAAAGGGGATGCTGGGCATGATGACAGGTGGCTCCTGGCCCTGACTTGTGGTCAGGGAAGTCTGTGGACCTGAGGGTTGAGGAGAGTTTAGCTATGCATAGAGTGGGGGGCCGGCAGAAGGTGGAGCCTGTGCAAAGGCCCTGGGGTGAGTGGGCTGGCCATGCAGGGAGGTGCAAAGTTTGGAGTGGGTGGGTCAGGTGGTGGGCTGTGAGAACCTCAGCTTGGGGGCTAGGCAGGGGCCAGGGAACCCAGGCCATGGTTTGGCATTTTCCCCAAGGGCACTGGGGAGCCAGTGAGGGATGGAGAACACTCACTGAGGCTGGAAGTGGACCCTCTAGACTCCCAGGAAGAAACAAGAGCTGTGTCCCCAGGCCTGTCCTGTGGCCTCAGGCAGGTCCTGGCAGTGCTCACCAGTGGCATGTGGCCCCCTGTGGGCCTCTGAGAAATCTCCTATGAGCCCCCCTCAGGGTGCTGGGGGAGTCAGACTTGGGAATGCCAAGCTGGGGGACCCAGGGCATCACGTTGTTTCCCCCTCCCCCATATCAACTAAGGGCTGGGGTGACACTCCAGGGTCACCCGTGCTTGCTGTTGGTCATTTTTTAGTCCATTTCAGGAGTTTATTTCTTTTTAGGATTTATCCATTTCATCTAAATTATCTAATTTACTGGCGTATAATTGTTCATAGCATTCTCCTAAAACCCTTTTATTTCTGTAGGATCGGTAGTAATGTCTCCTCTTTTGCTTATGATTGTAGTAATCTGCATCTTCTCTCTTTTTTTTCTTGGTCAATTTTGTTAATCTTTTTTTTTTTTTTTAATTTTGCCTTTTTTCTCCCAAAGGCCCCCGGTACATAGTTGTATATTTTTAGTTGTGGGTCCTTCTAGTTGGGGCATGTGGGATGCTGCTTCAGCACGGCCTGGTGAGCAGTGCCATGTCTGCACCCAGGATTCGAACTGGCGAAACCCTGGGCCACCGAAGCGGAGTGCATGAACCCAACCACTAGGCCATGGGGCCGGCCCCCAATTTTGTTAATCTTTTCATTGAATTTTCTCTATTGTTTTTCCATTCTCTATTTTATTATTTTATCATTTCTGTTTGAATCTTTATTATTCCTTCCTTTTGCTTGATTTGGGTCTAGTTAACTCCTCTTTTATTAGTTTGTTAAGGTGGAAGTGTAAGTTTTTGATTTGAAGTTTTCCTTCTTTTTCGGTGTAGGCATTTACAGCTATAACGCATTGCTTTCTCTGCATCCTGTAGGTTTTGGTACGTGGTGCTTTTATTTCTGGTCATCTTAAAACACCTTCTAGCTTTCACTGTGATTTCTTCCCTGGCCCACTGGCTATTTAGGAGTATGTTGTTAATGTTCACTTACTTCCCTTTGCTGTTGATTTCTGATTTCATTCCACGGTAGCTGGAGAACACACTTAGTATGACTGCAATCCTTTTACGTTTATGAGAATTGTTTTCTGATCCAACCTCCGCTCTGTCCTGGAGAATGTTCCCTGGGGGCTCGAGAAGAACGTGTGTCCTGTTGTTGGGTGGCGTCTGTTAGGTCTGGTGGGTTCACGGTGTCGTTCAAGTCTTTGCTCCCCTTCTTGATCTCAGGTCATTTTCGGCAGTGACAGCTCTCACCTTGTCCCAGCCCCCTGGGTTCAGGAGAGGCAAGTGGGGCTGTGGGTTTGGACCCTGGCTTCATGAGGGAGCCCTGGCTCCGAATGCCGGAAACCAGACGCGCCATGTGCTCTGGACTTGGTACTCAGCTTCGGGCTCAGTCTGCCCATCTGCAACCTGGGGATGCCAGTGCTCCCTTCTGCATCAGCTCGGTGTGAAGGCAGCCCCTGTGGGCTGGGTGGAGCTTTGTGAAGCAGAAGCAGGCAGCCTGGTGTGGTGGGAGAGCTTGGCCTGGACCCCCAGCCCCGGGGGATGTAAAAGTGATTGGTTCCATCCTTCAAGCGTCTACAACGTGCCCTGGCTGGCCCCGTCACGGTGTGCAGGTTGGCTGTGTGACCTGGAGCGGGACACTCAGGCTGTCTGGGCTCAGTTCCCCACTGCGATGACCTGGCTCACAGAGGCACGGAAAAGGCGGGCACACAGCGGGGGCCTTTGAGCCCTGCAGATGTCACTGTGATGTCATGGTGACGTCTTCCTTTTGTCTCCCCTGCAAGGCCAGCTGCGTGCGGTCCAGCGGCTGTATCACTTCTACAGCACGGTCATGCCCAGCGAGGCCCAGTGCATCATCTACCTCGAGTTCCAGCTCTCACTGGCCCGCAGGGTGGCCAAGAAGGTGCTGGAGGGGCAGCTCCTGGAGACCATCAGCCAGCTCTACCTCTCCCTGGGGACTGAGCGGTGAGGGCCGGCTCCACAGGGTGGGAGGGGGTGGGAGGCTGCTGGGCCCTGTCCTGGGGCAGCCTCTCCTTGAGGCCATTTCCTCCCTCAGCACCAGATAAACTCAGAGCTGGCAGGTCTAGGGGTAGTCCCCACCGATGCTCGCGACATATGGGTCCCACGGCATGTGTCCTCCAGTCTCCACTCACGCACCTCCTCAACAGGCATCTCATGCCCAAGGGAGGCAGAACTGGCATTTCTGGGCTGTTCTTCCTGCCATGGTGCCTTTTGTAAGCTGACTGCTGCCCACCCTGAGTCTTTTCCCGCTGGCCCAGGTGTGGGCCAAGGCCATCTGGTCCTTGTCTGTCTGCTCAGATGTGAGGACAGTGGCCACGTGTGCCCAGAGGATCCTTGTCCACAGGAGACAGAGCTGGGTGTCCCACCTGCTTCCCCAGGGGCAGGCCTTCAGGGTGCATGTTCCGTGTGAGACCCACACTGAGCATCCCAGCCAGGTGCTGCAACAGATGGCCTGGGCCCTGCAGCCCGTGGGGCCCGGAAAAATCATGATCACAACTCCCTCCAACGTAGGGACTCACTGAGAGAGCAGGGAGGGGCTGGATTTCCACAAAGACTCGGAAAGTGGGCTAGTCCTGGCTTCCACCCCTCCCCCTTGGGCCTCGGTTTCATGGCAAAACCGATGGGCCAGTGCCCTAGATCAAAGCTTCTCAAAGTGGAGTCCCCAGACCAGCAGTACCCACATCACCTGGGAGCTTGCTGGAAATGCACATTCTCGGGCCCTACCCCAGACCTACTGAGTTGGAAACCCTGGGAGCAAGGCCCGGCAGGCTGCATCTAACAGCTCTCCGGGTGATCCGATTGCGCACTTAAATTTGAGAACCACCGGCCTAGGTAATCTCTGAATTTCTGCCCAGCGCTACTGTTTCCCACTGCCTCTGGAGAGGCCGTGTGCCCGCGTTTGGGGAGGTGGGCAGAGTGGACAGAGGCGGAATAGCGCGCTCTTCCCGGCCACATGGCTGTTGCCCTCTGACGGGCCTCCACGATCTTTGCTGGGCGAGCAGTGCTGTGTTCACCCTGTGTGCGCTGCTCGTCAGCCCGGAAGGGCAGGGTCTGTGCCCGCTCCGCGGGTCGCAGGTCCATCGTCTCCAGACCCACACTGGGAAGAGCTGAGTCCGCCCGCACGCGGCGGCCGCCCTGGGAGCGCTCGTCTGACCGCCCGCGTCTCGTTGCAGGGCCTACAGATCCGCGCTGGACTACACCAAACGCAGCCTGGGGATATTCATCGACCTGCAGAAGAAGGAGAAGGAGGCGCACGCCTGGCTGCAGGCCGGGAAAATCTACTATCTCCTCCAGCAGGACGAGCTGGTGGAGCTGTACATCCAGGTGCGAGGGCCCGGGGCATGAGTGCACACCCACTTTCTCGCTCATTCGCTCACTCAGTCATTCATTCCTAAACCGTGTGGACCACAGCTGCATGCCGGGTGCCCCTGCCCCCCCTGCCCTGGACCCCCCCACTGCCAGCATCTTCCACAACTACCTGAGCTCTCAGGGGCCAGGCGTGTGCCAGTCGCAGTGCCCTGCACCACCGTGGTGGTACACAGCAGGTGCTCAATAAATGTGCAGAGTTGACTCTCAGTTGACACACAGAAGAACTTGCTTCTGCAGCATGTAGCACGTCTCCGTGAAAACGCATTTATCACAGAAGCTCCGTTTTTAGACGCTTTCCCAAACGTGAGATGATGTGGAAGAAACTGAGAGACCCGGGCGCTTTGTGAGCGGACGGAAGCTGGCCAGGAGGTTCCCGCCGGTGGACAGGGCCACCTTGCCCTGCGGGCTCTGTGGGTCTCATGAGGGTCTCTGCATCCCACAGGTGGCACAGAACGCGGCCCTGTACACGGGGGACCCCAACCTGGGGCTGGAGCTGTTTGAGGCGGCCGGAGACATCTTCTTCAATGGGAGCCGGGAGCGGGAGAAAGCCGTGTCCTTCTACCGGGTGAGCCGGCCCCTGTGGGTTGACTCGGGTGGGTCTTAGGGGCCTCTCTAGAGACAGGCCGTGGAGCAGGTGTGGCGAGGCAGGCACCTCCCACCCAGAGGCAGGACTGCCCCGTGGACACGCCTAGTTTCCCAGTGGTTTCTCCTGGCATGGTCTTGATCTCCACCCCCAACCTGGGAAGGACAGAGAAAAGAAGGACTGTTTGAGGCCAGAGGCAGCCTGAGGCTTACAGTGTGCATCCTGATGCTCTCAAACAACCCTGGGATGCGAGTCCTGTCCCCGTTTTACAGATGAGGAAACTGAGGCTCAGAGAGGCATAGGGGCATTTCAGAGGACACAGAGCATGTCAGCTAGAGGACAGGGCCCAGGGCCGAGGTCTGTACATGCCTCCCCGGAGAGTGACTTCTCCCTTCCTCTGTCAGCCCCAGGGCACAGATAAACGTGGCATTTTGGGAGCACCAAGGGGTATTGACCCTTTCGGTCAGGCCCACTTTGCCCAGGAGGGGAGGGGCTAGTCTAAGGTTAAGCAGGGTCATGGGGTGGGCTGCAGGTCACACCCCAGCTTGCTCATGGCCGGGTGGCCCTGGGGGTGTCACGACCTCTCTGAGCTGACCCTTCTAAATAAGGATCCCGCAGGACAGTGGGGGCGGGAAGCTCCCAGCATGCGTTTGGGGCCCTGAGGAGGGTACTGGGCTTGGGCTGGCGGTTGCGGGAGGAGGCCTGACCCCCGTCTGTGTGGGCAGGACCAGGCACTGCCCCTGGCTGTGACCACAGGGAACCAGGAGGCAGAGCTGCGGCTGTGCAACAAGCTGGTGGCGCTGCTGGCAGAACTGGAGGCGCCTGAGGAGGGCCTGGAGTTCGCCCACGTGGCCCTGGCGCTCAGCATCACCCTGGGTAAGCCCCCCGCACTGCCGGCCCACCGGGCCTCCACTTGGAGATCCAGGGGTCAGGAGCAGAAGGCTAAAGACAGGCTGACCCAGGCCAGCTGCCAGCTGGCTCCTGCAGTCTGCAGGCCGCCCTCCCCTGTGGGCCACCCTCCCCTGTGGGCAGCCCTCCCATGTAGGTCACCCTCCCGTGCAGGCCACCCTCCCGTGAGGGCCGCCCTCCTGTGCAGGCAGGCTGAGGTCTGCAGCGAGCCTGCGCAGTCCTGGCCCCAGGGGATGGCTGGGGGTCTCTCAGGAAGAACCTTGCTTGCTGTGTGGCTGGACTTTCTCTGCCAGCCCTGTGGCTTCCTTTGCCTCCTCTTTCCCTTGCTTACCACGAGGGCCAGGCGATGTGCTCTGCATCCAGACCCTCCTGGCTTCTCACTGGACCCTGGAGGTGCCAGCCTGAGTCCCCAGGCCTTTCTGCGGGCCCTTCCTTCCCTTCTCCCAGGCAGCGCCTACTGTCCTCTAGCTGGTGAAATCCAAGCCCCCTTTCCAGAAGTGGGACCAGTGATACTCGCACCCTCTGTGCCAGCACCTAACTGTGCTGTTCCAGGCTGTCCGTCTTCCCCCAGAGACAGGGAGCCCAGTGAGGGCTGGGCAACACTGCACACCCCAGGCCCTGCACACAGTAGGTGCACAGCAGGGTTTGCATGCAGGCCCCACTGTTCTGGCCCTGGAATGGGGGGAGCCTGGAGACAGGCTGGTCTGGCCTCTCCCTGAGGAAGGCACGGATGGACAACCGAGGATGTACCCGGGAGGGCCAGATGTCACGTGCACGGCTTGACCAGCGCTCTGGCACCTGGAAGTGCATAGGCTGAGTGACTTTTGGGGTCTCCTGGTCAAAACCAGTAACCAGAAGCAGCCCGTCTGGGCGGCTCTGCGCAGGCACCGAGCTGGGGCGTCCAAATCCACGACTTTGCCACATCCTCGAGGCGGGGCAGCAGGCGCTATTCAGTCCACTGCACAGAAGTGGAAGTGCAGCTCGAGCCGGGCTGTGACCGCCTGGAGCTCTGAGACGCTGTCGGTGCAGCTGCTCCCCACTGGCCTGCGCCCCCTGCGCCTCCACAGCCGCATCCTCACTATGTCCCCCGCACTGTGTCCCCAGGGGACCGGCTGAACGAGCGAGTGGCCTACCACCGGCTGGCCGCCCTGCACCACCGGCTGGGCCATGGCGAGCTGGCTGAGCACTTCTACCTCAAGGCCCTGTCGCTCTGCAGCTCGCCGCTGGAGTTCGAGGAAGAGACCCTGTATTACATGAAGGTGTACCTGGTGCTTGGGGACATCATCCTCTACGACCTGAAGGTGGGGGGCGGGGCTCAGGGCGCTGGGGTGTGGGGGAGCCATCGCCTTGCCCTTGGAGTGGGACTAACGCCCGGGACCTCGGAGCCTGGGTCCAGGTCCTCTCCAGTGTCAGCCCCTGTGGTCTACCTGGCTGTGAGGAGCAGGCGTGGTCAGCAGACACTGTCCCAGCTCCCCCGTGGGCCAGGCCCTGTCCTCAAGAGCTCAGGGTCGGGGCAGTGGGAGAGGCTGCCCTTGGGTAAATGAGAAACAAGAGGGAGTGTAGTCAGGGAGGCCTCCTGGAGGAGGTGACTGCAAAGCTGAGTCTTGACAGTCCAGCAAGAGTTAGCCACCAAAAAGTGGGAGGGAGATGAGGACATTCCAAGGGGCAGGGGAAGGGTCACCATGATCCCCAGAGACCTACACTGTAAGGTGCAACCCAAATCCTGGCCCCTCTTCCAGGAAGCCTGCCAGTCTGTGCAGAGCCCTTCCTTCCTGGAATCTTGAGATGCCTGTAGCCCTCACGTCACCCGGGTGGCGCAGGCCGGCCCTGTCCTCATCCCACTTCACAGAGAGGGAAAGTGCGGCTGGGGGCTGCATGCGACAGGCAGCAGGTTTGTAGCCGGAACACCACTGCAGGCAGCCTGGCTGAGTCCCTGCCCTGTCGCGGCTGGAGGGGCGGGAGCTGGGGCCTCTTTTCCGTCCACCTCAGAGCCCTGCAGTGGACGCAGACAGGCCTGGAGAGCGACCTCCATCGCACCCCTGCACAGGCGGCCCCACCTCGCCCCACCCGGGTCTAGCGTTGCATCTGCACAGCGTCCTTGATCTGGGTTGGCTGAGGGGTGAGGGCGCCACAGCCCAGGGGCCGGGGTCTCCCCCTCCCCCCTCCACCGAATGACATCTAGGAGCTGGGGTGGCCCTGGGAGAAACCCACCCGGTCTGTATCCCCACTCCACTGCCTGGGGTGGCCCTGGCTGTGTGCTGGCAACACCTGGTGGTCAGAAGTGGTCACTGCAGCCTCCTGCAATGTCAGCCAGGCAGTTGTGGGGGAGCAACAGCGGTGACCCGGGCAACTGTGCCTCACCGCAGATAAGGCTCTGCAATGACCAGGTTCTTCATGGTCCAGGCTATGTGCATCGTCCAGGCTCTGTGCATGGTCCAGGCTCTGTGCATGGTCCAAGCTCTGTGCTGTCCAGGCTCTGTGTGGTCCAGGCTCTGTGCATGGTCCAGGCTCTGTGCATGGTCCAGGCTCTGTGCATGGCCCAGGCTCTGTGCATGATCCAGGCTCTGTGCATGATCCAGGCTCTCTGCACGGTCCAGGCTCTGCAGGGTCCCGGCTCTGTGCATGGTCCAGGCTCTGTACATCAGCCAGGCTCTGTGCATCGTCCAGGCTCTGCACGGTCCAGGCTCTGTGTATGGTCCAGGCTCTGTGCGGTCCCGGCTCTGAGCATGGTCCAGGCTCTGTGCATGATCCAGGCTCTGTGTGGGCCAGGCTCTGTGCATGGTCCAGGCTCTGTGCATGGTCCAGGCTCTGTGCATGGTCCAGGCTTTGTGCGGTCCAAGCTCTGTGCATGGTCCAGGCTCTGTGCAGTCCCGGCTCTGTGCATGATGCAGGCTCCGTGCATGGTCCAGGCTCTGCGCGGTCCAGGCTCTGTGCATGGTCCAGGCTCCTGCGGTCCAGGTTCTCTGAGGTCAAGGGTCTGTACAGTACAGACTCTGTGCATGGTCCAGGCTCTGTGCATCATCCAGGCTCTGTGCGGTCCAGGCTCTGTGCATGGTCCAGGCTCTGTGCGGTCCAGGTTCTCTGAGGTCCAGGTTCTCTGAGGTCCAGGGTCTGTGCATTCCCGGCTCTGTGCATGGTCCAGGCTCTGTGCGGTCCAGGCTCTGCGCATGGTCAAGGCTATGCGCGGTCCAGCCTCTGTGCATGGTCCAGGCTCGGTTCGGTCCCGGCTCGGTTCGGTCCAGGCTCTGTTCGGTCCAGGCTCTGTGCGTGGCCCAGGCTCTGTGCATGGTCCAGGCTCGGTGCGGTCCAGGCTCTGTGCGGTACAGACTCTGTGCATTGTCAAGGCTCTGTGCATGGTCCAGGCTCTGTGCGGTCCCAGCTATGTGCAGTCCAGCCTCTGTGCATGGTCCAGGCTCTGCGCGGTCCAGGCTCTGTGCATGCTCCAGGCTCTGTGCGGTCCACGTTCTCTGAGGTCCAGGTTCTCTGTGGTTCAGGCTCTGCGCGGTCCAGGCTCTGTGCATGCTCCAGGCTCTGTGCGGTCCAGGTTCTCTGAGGTCCAGGCTCTGTGCAGTCCAGGCTCTGTGCATGGTCCCGGCTCTGTGCATCGTCCAGGCTCTGTGCGGTCCAGGTTCTCCAAGGTCCAGGGTGTGTACAGTCCAGGCTCTGTGCACGGTCCAGGCTCTGTGCATCGTCCAGGCTCTGTGTGGTCCAGATTCTCTAATGTCCAGGCTTGTGCAGTTCAGGCTCTGTGCATGGTCCAGGCATTATGCGCTCCAGGCTCGGTGCATGGTCCAGGCTCGGTGCGGTCCAGGCTCTGTGCATGGTCCAGGCTCTGTGCATGGTCCAGGCTCTGCGTGGTCCAGGCTCTGTGCATGGTTCAGGCTCTGCACGGTCCAGGCTCTGCGCGGTCCAGGCTCTGTGCATGGTCCAGGCTCTGCGCGGTCCAGGCTCTGCGCAGTCCAGGCTCTGTGCATGGTCCAGGCTCTGTGTATGGTCCAGGCTCTGCGCGGTCCAGGCTCTGTGCATGGTTCAGGCTCTGTGCGGTCCAGGTTCTCTGAGGTCCAGGCACTGTGCATGGTCCAGGCTCTGTGCATTTTCAAGGCTATGCACGGTCCAGGCTCTGTGCATGGCCCAGGCTCTGTGCATGGTCCAGTTGCGATCCTGGTTCTCTGAGATCCAGGTTCTCTGAGGTCCAGGCTCTGTGCATGGTCCAGGCTCTGTGCGGTCCAGGTTCTCTGAGGTCCAGGCTCCGCATGGTCCAGGCTCTGCATGGTCCATCCTCTGGGTGGTTGGCTCTTCGCATGCTCTGCTGTTCTGGAGGAGCTGGTCCCCACAGGACAGGCAGGAGCCTAAGGCTAGGTGCGGTCAGCTCATTAGAGAAAGCTCAAGCAGTGAGGTGGGGTTCCAGCACCTGGGACTCTGGGATCCCGTGACCTTCTGACCCGGGTCTGCGCCAGGTCCTCCTCTGTGTCCGGGACCATGGATCCTGGTGGTGGAGCAGGGCTGTGGTCAACCTCACCTGAGCTGCATACACCCCAACCCCTCGGTGTCTGAGGATGGGGCCACATGGAGCTCGTACCACCGCAGCTTCTGTGTGATCAATTACCAAGCAGCTATAAGGGGAAACTGACGCTGCCTGGGGAAGTGAATAGACTTGCCCAGGATGAGGGGTGCGAGAGCCAAGCCAGCGGCAGCTCCAGGCCCCGAGATCCCTGATCTGACACCCAGGCAGATCCTTGCTTGCTCACCTTTGACCCTGGGATGGGGTCCTGGGCACGGGGCCTCATCTCTCCACCATCACCTGGGAGGAAGGAAAGGGTGAGGCTGCAGCCGAGGGGCCGAGGACCTGGGCCAGGGTGGCTGCAACCAAGGGGCAGAGAACTCTGCCTCCTTCCAACCCACTTCCCAAGCCACCCTACCACCCCCAGGCGTGTGGCACTGTCGGCACCAGGCCTGCCTTTACCAGGACAAGGCCTCGGAAGTCCCTCAGGGCCACTGCTGACCTCACCCCCTCCCCCACGTGCCGGGAGGCAGAGAGGTCCCTTCATGCCCCTCGTGTGACTGGGGCTCCCTGCTCGGGACAGGGCTGGGAAGGAGACAGGGGGAGGGATGGGGCCTGTAAGTGCCACCCTGGTCTGGGGGTCTTCAGGCATCTCTGCTGCTGGTCTGTCTGAAGGGGTCAGCTTTAGCCTGCGCGTGGTGTGTCACAGCCCAAACTAGGAGACGTGGGATAGGACAAAGCTGGCTGTGAATCCTGGGTCTGCCACCCACTAGCTGTTACATGCACACGGGCAACATGCACACACATGCACGCGAATACACACCACCACCGCCCCCAACCACCCACTTTGGCTGCTTCCTTCTGTTTCGTTGGGATGCCCACTCTTCCAGGAAGTCCTCCCATCCCACCCCAAGCTGAGTCAGGGCCCCCACAGGCTGCTGGGCTTCCCTCTGCCACAGCACCAGTTGTCCCTGTGGTCAGCGTCACCCCCAGAATCCGTGTGGCTCCCGCCTGGACAGGGTCCAGCACCTGGGAGGGGCTTGGGGAATGCTCGTCTGCTTTTAGTTTCTTCTGGGTCCTTGCTCCACGTGGGGGCAGTGAGGAGCAAGGGCTGGTGAATTTGGACTTTGCCCTAGGTGCTGGGGAGCCGTCACGAGCAGGGGTGGGACGGCAGGTTTGGGTTTTCCAATGGTCCCTCGGGTAACCTCGGTGTGGAGGAGAGTGGGGGGAGATGGGGGGCACCCTGGCCGGGGGGTGACTGTAAGGCAGAGGCCTCTGAAATGGGAGCGGGCATCCAGGGGGTTCACGCCCATCGAAGCTGCAGAGGATTCTGAGACGAGCCTGCGAGGGGCTTTGCACTGGGCCTGATGTGTGGAGGCGCCCGGCCAGGCCGGCTCCAGGGTGGACACAGGGTGAGGGAGACGGCCCTGGGCTGGGGTGGGCCCTGCAGGGGGCTCTCTGAGCCGTCCCTGGGGAGGGCCACAGCTGTCCTCTGGGACGCCTGGGGGGCTCAGGGAGGGGCTTTGGGACGAGGGGCCGCTGGAGGGGACGCGATGACAGGCCTGCTCCCGAGGGCGGGCCGCCGTGGGGTCCGGAGCACATGAAGACCAGGGCTGCCAAAACGCCAGGCCCACGCAGACCCCAGGTCCGACGGGACAGGAGCCCCCCGTGGAGGACAGTGGGAGCCAAGTCCAGGGGCGGCTCCACGGAGGCCTCGGCCCCTGGGGCGCGGCTGGGGTCCAGGGCGTGGGGGACAGCCTGCGGGGAGGCTCCCGCCTGCGCCAGGGTTGGGATGACGTGGGAGCCAGGGCTGAGTCCATCGCCTGTCTCCCCCAGGACCCGCTCGACGCGGCCGGATACTACCAGCTGGCGCTGGCGGCGGCCGTGGACCTGGGCAACAAGAGGGCCCAGATGGAGATCTGCTCGCGCCTGGCCACCGTCTACCACAACTCCCTGCGGGACCGCGAGAAGTCCCTCCTCTTCTACCAGAAGGCCCGCACCTTCGCCGCCGAGCTCAGCGTCCGCAGGGTCAACATGGCCCCCCAGCGGGGCTGCGGGCGGGTGCCCTGGCTCGTCCCTGGTCCCCCGCCCTGAGGCCCGTCTAGGGGGGCTTCTCGTCCGGCCCGCTGTCTCTGGGCGGCTCACTCTCTGGGAATTGGAGGCGCGAGGTGGGGGTCAAACAGCAATAAACGATGCAGTAACCTCCTGAAGTCTGCAGGGTCCCTTCCCTGGCCTGCCTCCCAGGGACAGTTGAGGGACCAGGGACCAGCCCTGTCCCCAGGCACCCGCCCCGCTGCTGGTCCTCAGGCCTGAGCCAGAAGGCTGTGAGTTCAGCAGACCCAGTGTGGCCTCGGGCAGGTCACTCCCCTCAGCGCCCAGTCTCTTGCCTGGCAGCGGGAGTCAGTCGCGGGGTTCCCTGGGCATCTTCTCCCTTCCCCGAGCCCTCACTGTGTGTCCAGCACTGGGCTCTGCCTTCCATCCTCAAACCGCCCTGCGAGGTCAGGACTGTTTCATCCCTGTTTATGGCTGAAGAAACGGAGGCACAGAGAGGTTAGGTGCCTTGCCCAGGGTCACACAGCAGGTAGGTAGGGGCAGAGTTCCTGGGTCTAGTGTGGTAACCGCCATACCACTCTGCCAGCCTGCCTGGAGGGACATGGCCCCATTAACACGCAAGGGCGGGTCCTGGAAGAAGGTCCCCCTGTCACTGTCCTGTCCCTCTCCACCCCTTGTGTGTGTCAAGAAAGCCACAGAGACAGGGGAAGGTGGCCCAAGTGTTCCCGCACTGGAGCGTCCTGGGGCCCAGCCTGGCCAGCCCCACCTGCAGCCCCCGGTCAGCCCTCAGGAAGCGTGGTGGCGGGGCCTCTAGCCCCGTGTGGAGTCCGCTGCTGAGTGTGTTTGAGCCTCATCTGGGCCGCGCCCCCAGCCCTCCCGCCCCCTCCCTCCCCGCTCCCAGCAACCAGCCAAGGGCCAGAATCCCAGCCCTTCCGAGGTTGAAACCAGCACCCTCCCCGATTCACAGCCGGGAAACTGAGGCTCAGAGAGGCCGTGGGCATCCCGCGTGGTTCTCCCCCTTGGCCCTGCTCCGAGCTCCTCGTCTTTGATTTATTTTGCTGATGAAGTGAGACTCACGTGACATAAAACTAACCGTTTGAAGCGAACAATTCCGTGGCATTTTTGTGCATCACAGTGTTGGGCGACCGCTGCCTCTGTCTGGACCCCAAACCTTCCATCCCCCCGAAGGAACTCCTGTCCCCTGGAGCAGTCACTTCTCATCCCCCGGAGACCGTCATTTAACAGAAGGGGAAACCGAGGCCTGGAGAGGGGCCGGCTGGTGGGGCAGAGCCCAGGTTCAGTCCTGGGTGTGGCTCTGTGTGTGCCCAGGAGAGGCAGCAGAGCCCGAAGGCCCCGTGGGGAGGGCGGGGCAGGGAGCTCCATCCATCCATCCATCCATCCATCCTCTGATCTCGGGGTGAGGGGGGCCCCACCCCAGGCCTTCCCACCAGGGGGCAGCAGAGAGCTTTCCAGAACCGGGGGAACGGAGCGCATCCCAGGAGAACAGCCGACAAGGCTTGACCCCAAACTGCCCTCTCCATGGGCTGGGTTTGGACAGCGGAGGTGGGGGCGCGGGAACGGAAAACACGAAGACTGATGGCCTGCGCCCACCAGACACGGCAGGTAGGGCGGGTCCTGGTTGCCCCCAGGTCACAGATCTCAGGGGGTCCACCCGCCAGGCTGCGCCCCGGGCCTGGCCTGCAGCCACTCCACGTGGGGAGACCAGTGGGCTGGCCGCTCTCCGTCCACCACCTGCCTTGGAGGACGGGGCCCTGGGAGGCTGTGCCATCCCTGACCCGCTACGAGCGGTCGTTGCCCCGGGGCCCCACCACCCCTGGTCCGCACTGGCAGCGCCGACCTCCTGGGACCCCATTGCTCTCGGGAGCAGACCTGGAGGTCCAGAGGGAGGTTTGATCCGGCAACCCCTGGGTTCAAGTCCAGCCCCCGCTCACAGGCTGTGGGCTTCTCTGAGCCCCGGTTTGGTCACAATGACCTTGAGGCTGATAATCCTGGTGTTGGGGTCAAAGTGAGGATTGCAGAAGCAGGCTCAGCCCAGCGCCAGGGCCGGGCTACGAGTCATCTGTTTCCTATTAGCAGAACTGATTGCTGCGGGAAGGGCTCCCACAACCACAGGCTGCGAGACGCTCAGCCAAAGGCTGAGTCACTCTGGCCAAGTTGCTTAACCTCTCAGACCCTCAGTCTCTTCTTCGTCTGTTACCGAAGACAGACCCTACCGCAGGGTTCTGAGAATGAAGAGAAAATGTGTCCCGGGCACAGAGTGGGCAGCACTGAGCAGGAGAGCTGGCGGGTGGAGGCCAGGGGGCTGGCTTGGGCCCCAGGCAGCCAGCTCCGGTCCTGCTCTGCCCCCTGGAGACCAGGGTCCAGGCAGCAGCCCCTTGAGACCCTCTCTCAGCAGAGTGGGTATGGGATGGGTGTGTGCCTGGCACATAGTAGGCACTCAGCCCTGTGCACTGAGTGGGTGCACAGCCCAGAAGCCCCACGCTCTGGCTTCAGAAGAAGGTACTGGCATCAACACTGGGTCCCTTCAGTGGCTGTCCACACAGGTTCTCTGTGCACCTACCGTGCAAGCTTCATGATGGCCAGTTGCAGGTTGAGCTGTGTGGGGACCGAGGGGACAAAAGACCCCTCCTGGAGGAGCCCCTGGGGCTGGGAATGAAGTCACACTCCTTGCTGGGGGTCTCTGGAGACTCATCCACCTCCCCAAACAGAGAAGGAAAGCCACCTGCCCAGGGTCACACAGCCCCACCTCCTGACTGCCAGGTGCCGGAGCTCCATCCCAACACGGTTGTCTCTGCCCTCCTTTCTCTGCGTCGGCTTCATCCAAGGGGCAGATGTTGACCCAAGTCCAGGTCGGCCCCAGGTTTGGATGAGGAAACCGAGGCTCAGTGAAGGATAGTGACCATCCCAAGGATGTGCAGCATCTGTTGTCATCTTCATATCACTGTAGAGTCACTGCAGCCCCATCACCTCCAAACCATGGGCAGGAGCTGCGAGGAGGTGTGTGCGCCCGGCGTGAAGCTGAGCTCTCCCGGGCAGAGTTCTCCAGGGATGGGAGAGACTGCCCCGGGGAAAGGGGAGCTCCTCGTCAGCAGAGGGGTTCAAGCAGGCCCCGGAGCGTCTTCCCTGTGAGCAGAGAGGCGAGTCTAGGCGACCCTGAGAGTCTGCTGGGGGCAGTGAGGTGCCCCTCGGACTCCAGTCTGCACCGTCCGTGACCCGGCTGCCTTCCAGGAGCCTGGGGGCAGTCAGCGTGCGCTTCCCGGGTGTCCGGTGCCTGGCCTGGGCCGCAGGATGTCGATCACGGGCAGTGTGGCTGTTGGGGCCTGTCTGCCGGCAGTGGGGTGGGGTCTGCAAGTTGAGGTTCCCATCCAGGCTTTGCCTCTCCACCCAGTGCGGCCAGCAGCACCCAGCAGACAGCGCTGTCCACGTGCCGATGCTCCCCAGGCTGGGAGCCTCAGTCTTAGGGTGGGGAAAGGGGGAAGCGAGGTGGTCCTGCCAGACTGTTAGGAAGCTTAACAGCAGTGCATGGAAGGCCCAGCATTTCCCCCAGGGCTCTGAAGCTCCTCAGAACGGTGCGGAAATGTGGATGGAAACAGCGGTGACGCGCGGTCGCCCGATGGAGGCAGAATTCTATGATGGTCCAGTGCAATCCCCTCCCTTGAGTGAACTGTGACTGCGACAGGATGTCACTCTCATACTTAGGTCAGGTTGTGTGGCAAAGGCGGAGAGATTCTGCAGAAGTAATTAGGGTCTCTGATTATTTGACTTTGAGTTACCCAACGGGCAGATTATCCTGGGCGGGCCTGACCTTCTTGGGGCCCAGCCTTCTCTGCAGGGAGAGATTTGAAGCTGCAGAGATTCTCCTACAGCCTCGAAGAAGCAAACAGCCACGGGTGTGAACTTCCTATGGAGGGGCCCATGTGACGAGGAGCTGAGGGGCCTCTAGGAGTGGAGTGGTCCCCAGCCGGCAGCCCTCAACAGCATGGGGAGCTCAGTCCTGCAACCACAAGGCACTGAATTCTGCCAACAATCACATGGCTTGGAAGGGGTCCCTGATTCTCAGATGAGATCACAGCCAGTGACACCGTGATTACAGTCTGCTGAGACCCTGAGCAGAGAAGCGTGCCGACTCCTGACCCACAGAAACTGCGAGGCAGTAAACGGGTGTTGTTCTTAGCCTCTAAGTTTGCGACAATTTGTTACCAAGTGCAGACAACAAACACCAAAGCAGAGCCCCAGGTGTCCCTGCGGCCTGGATGCCCCCCTTGAAGGACCCCGTTAAGCAGCATGCTGGGACACCTCCCCACAGACCTCCCTCCCCACTTGCCCGCACTCCCCTGGCTCCACAGATCGCTGTGGGGGCGTGAGGTTTGGCTCCCGCAACAGGAGATAAAGATGCAGGGAAGGCAAGAGGGCCAGATGTCGGGACCCCAGCGTCTCAGCCACCCCCCAGCACAGCCGCGGGGCCCCAGGCAGCCAGGGCTCAGGGCCCTTCTTCGCTGAACGGAGGGCAGCCTGCCTGGGCAGGCCACAATCCCCGGGAACAGGGGTTCTCCCCCAGTGACAGCCGTTCCAGCCATGAGGGTGGCCCTCGTCCTCTGGCGCTGTGCTCACAAGGCCAGCCCTTTCCACCCAGCCAGACCCAAAAACATGATTTCACAACCTCTGTGGCTTCGGGCTGGGTGTGTATAGCGTCCCGGGAAGCGGGATCACAGGGTCAGGGGTGTCTGCAGAAGACAGGGACCTCCCTCCCAGGACATGCAGGTTCAGCTCCCCACGCCTGTGACGGCTCCAGCAAGCCTGCCTGCAGAGTGAGGGAACCCCTCAGGGGACCCACGGATCTGGGAAGACTCAGGCTGGGGGAGGGCGGGGCTGGGTTTCCAGAGAAGTCGAGGGAGGGAGGCGCAGACGTCTCAGGCCCGGGAGCAGGCCCGCCCCTCCGTGAGGTCAGCAGGGAGGCCCCGCAGAGTGCAGTCAGGACTCGCACTGAGTGCTTCTCGGTCCCGCTTGAGCAGACACACCCGTCCCCACTGGGCCTGGATCCTAGAGCCTAGTGCGCGGCTGGGCGGGCCCTGACGGAGCCCAGCCAGGCTATCTAGGAATAACCCTAACCAAATACTTACTGTGTTCATGGGAGGAAAACTCGATATGGTAAAGATGACAGTTTTCTTTAAATTGATATGTAGCTTTGTGGCAATTCCCCCCAAAAAAATCCCAAGGGGTTTATGTAAAACTTCACAAACTGAAGAACAAAAGGTCAGTGACAGCTATGGCACGGCTGACGAAGAGAACTGTCGAGGGGCCTGGCCCCATCAGAGCTGACGGTTCATTACAAAATTAGTTCGTTAATATAGGGTAGTATTGGAACAGGGATAAATAAATAACTTTGGGGGAAAAAAGGCAGCCTGGCACTGAATTATCGAACACGGGACGCTCGCTGTGAGGAGGCGGACCCCCAGCGAGGAGCGGGATCCTGCGGGAACTGGGGTGGGAGCCCCTAGCACCGTGTAGGAAAGGGCAGGCTGGCCTCATGACCTCCTTGAAAATCCTCTCCTGCCAGAGGAGAAACCAAAGCATGGAAAGGAAAACGACAGTAACTTCTAAAAAAAAAAGACTATCTGCATGAGCCAGGGTGAAGAAGAATGTCTCCAACGAGACACAAATAGCACGAGAAGGGAAGACTGGCGAGTTTGACTACGTTAAAATTATAAACCACTATGCGCGAAAGACACCACAGACAAGGTGAAGAGACCAGCCACAAGCTCGGAGAAGATCTTTGAACATGTGTCCACAGCAGAATAAACTCTGTGTGTGTGTGTGCTCTACACAATACACACAGTATGCAACATGTGCATATGGTGAGGTGTATGTAAAGTCTCCAAACATCTTATATAACCACACACACACAATCAAACAGTTATTTTAAATAAAGGGACAAAACTAGAAGCAGACAAATTATGGGAACGGAAAGCAAATTGGCCAATAGCACTTATGAAGCCGCCCACCTCGCCAGCAGTCAGGACAATGCCATCCAGCCACGGTGAGATGCCCGCTCGTCCCCAAGCCCGGGGAGTGCTGGCAAGCACGTGTCAGTGGGAGCTCCCGCACCCTGCAGCCGAGAGTGAGAACTGGCACAACCACTTCAGAGAGCAACGTGGCGTCATCTTGAAAACTTAGAAGTGACTTCCCGGCCGCCCTGTGTGTGCACGCCCGGGGACACAGCAAACCTCCCACACGCGCCCCGGGAGCCATGGAGGATCGCCGGAAGCACCCTTTGCGGTGTAGACGTGGCAGGAGGGAAATGGACAGGGTTCTTCCCTCCCACCAGGAACCAGACTCTCCCTCCCCGCTGCTGAATCCCCATTGGCCACGTGAGTGGCTTTGGCTGATGGACATGAGCACACGTGACACAAGCATCAGGGCTTGGCCCCTTCCTGTGCTTGGAACACCGAGTCCTCCTCCACAAGAGTAAGTGGAGCCTCCTGGAGGACAAGAGGCCAGCAGGAGGAGAACCGAGGTGCCCTCAACAACCGCTATCCACATGGGCAAGGCCATCTGAGATCATGCAGTCACTCAGCCACCAGCTGGGCGCAGTGCACAGGAGTGCTCAACGGCCATCAGCCAAGTGGCCCAGTCAGAGCTGCTCGGCGGGCTTGGGAGCTACATAAACTGGTTGTTGCTTAGACCCATAAGTATTGGGGAGGTTTGTCATGCAGCAAAAACTGACAGATACAACGAAAAATGGAAAACCTCATCAATGTCCAACGGGAGAAATAATTGCCTCGTGGTCTGTACAGCGAAACAGCACCCACCACTGAAAGCGGGTGAACTAGGACCGTACATAGACGAGTCTCCCAAATGCTGGGTAAATGTTAAGAAGCAAATTGTGCAGGATTACACAGTGTCCAGTACCACCAATACGTGACTTGTCACCTTGAAGCTCCGATTCTGGTGGTGTGAACCCTGCATCCTGGTCAAGCTCCTGCCGCCCCCACGAGGTCCCTGAAGGCAGCCCTGGGAGGGGATGCTCGTGCTGTGGTCCTGAGCCTGCACCAGCCCCTGTGGGACCCCCTGGTCACTTTGGGTGATGATGACGTGTCAGTGGAGGTTCTTCGATGCTAACAAGTGTACCATCTGGTGGGGATGTTGACAGTGAGGGGGGCTGTGGGGAGGCAGTCAGGTATGTGGGAACTCTCCGGACCTTCCCCTCAACTTTGCTGTGAGCCTAAAACTGCTCTAAAGAATAATCTATTTTTTTTCAAATGGACAAGGGGTCCGCCAAAGGCAGGCGGTGGGGGAGGACCAGAACAGGGCGACTGAGGTCTGAGAAGGGCCCCCAAGCCCTGTCCTCCGGAAATTTAATCCCGCTCTGGGGACAGGGGGTGAGGGGAGGGCCTTTGGCTGGAAAAGAAGCCTTCTGCTCAGGGACCGCCGACCTCGCTCCGGGGCCTCAGAGCAGGGCCCAGAGAAGGTTGCCCAACCTGGCCTTGGCGGAGCAGCAGCGATGGCCCAGGACGGTGTCACCCCGAGGGTCCCAGGCCCCAGTTTGGGGGGCAAGGAAGTATCGAGTCTGCAGGCACAAGACTTGAAGCCCCCCTGGGGAGGGTGAAAGCAGTGGCCCTCATGATGCAGACCTCAGCAGGACCGTGGCCATGAGCCGTGGGTGAAAGCCCTTGGTGACATCCAGGACTGGTTGGGGGGGGTCTCCTCGGCCAGCAGCCAAGGTCCTCCCCTGACGCCAGAGCCCCTGTCAGCCCCTGGGAATGGAGGAAAGGGGCAGGGCCAAGTTCAATCCTACAGTGACCGCGTTTATAACCCACAGTGATGGACTCACTGTGGGTAGAAGAACAAGGTTTCTGCCGCCACTGGGCCTGAGCTCCTTGTTAATCGGTCCGAGGTGGAGACCTGGCATCACGGTTTCTAAAAGCTCCCCAGGTGACACTGTGAGGCGCAGGAGTGAGAACCTCGATCTTTGTGGAGCATCTGTGGCAACGTCCCCCACACAGTGGGGACATGGAAATGTGAGTCCGAGCCCTTCTCCAGCCCTCTGCGGCCACACAGCTTGTCCAGCATCCACAGGTACATCGAGGCGTCTTCAGGGGTTGGTCCAAAGCAAGTTCTCCTCTGCAGGCTTCCAGTGCTCAAGGATCCTTCTGGAAAAGGGGAGGGCAAGGGAAACACACCAGGTGGGTCTGGACGGCGAGTCAGTAGTTTTTAGAACTTTTATTCATTTATTCAAGTGTAAGACTGTGTTGGTTTCCTGTGGGAGCTGTAACAAGTGTAAGACTGTGTTGGTTTCCTGTGGGAGCTGTAACAAATGACCACAAGCTGGACGGCTAAAAGAACAGACAGGTAACCCTTCAGTTCTGGATGCCGGAAGCCTGAAAGCCAGGTGTCTGCAGGGGCACCTTGCTCTGGGGCCTCGGAGGAGAATGGCTCCAGGCTTATTCCAGCTCTGGTGGCCGCCAGCATCCCTGGGCTTGTGGCGGCATCACTCCAACAATCAAGGGGAGCGTCTTGAAACTTCCCTCTGCTCCGTCCTCACGTCTCCATCTCTGTGTGTGGATCCCCTCTGCTCCAACCTCACGTCTCCATCTGTGAGTGTGGATCCCCTCTGCTCCATCCTCACGTCTCCATCTGTGGGCATGTGGACCCCCTCTGCCTCCTCCCAAAAGACACTGTCATTGCACTTAGGGCCGCCAGGTAATCCAGGACCATCCCCTGTCTCAAGCTCCTTCATTTAAGCATGTGGGCAGCATCCGTTTTTTGCTGTGCAATCTCACATTCTCAGGATCCCGGTTCAGCCATGGGCATCTTTGGGGACAGCCATCCCACTGCCCACCTGTCAAGGGCTATTCAAACCTCCTGCACCTCCACACTCCTCCCCCTCCTTCTTCTGTCTGTTCCCACCCTGGGGGAGGAGGCAGGCCTTCTCACATCGCTGCCTCTTCTCCGGAGAGTCCTGGGGCTTGGGGATGAGTTAACGGGCGGTGGTCCTTCATTCGCTCATTCCTGGGGTCACGCGCCCATCAGGCCTTCCTTCCTGCACTTGCTCGGTGGGAAGTGGTCTATCCCAGGCACTGCTGGGTCAGCTCCCTGGAGGGGGTGGGAAGCCCTCTGGCCCCTGCCCTGATGGAGTTTCTGTGAAGATGGGAGACAGACAAGCAGACAGAGACATCGTGCACCATGGGCAGGGACCCAGGGCTGGGGCCACAGGGGGTAGGGCGCCCTCCCTCAGGCGGAGACCCCTGAACGGAGGCCTGATGACACGTGGGCTCACCAAGAGGAGCCGAGCGTTCCAGGCCCGCTCATTTGTCCACTAAGAAATCTCCACTGGGCACTTGCCTTGTCCTGGAATTGTTCTGGGGCCTCTGCCCTGGTGGGGCTGGCGTTCTGGCGGGGGAGTGGACGATAAAAAGTAAACATAACGAGTAAATTAGACAGTAGGTGAAGAGGCCGTGAGCCCTACAGAGCGGCGTGAGGAAGATGGGGATGCAGGTGCAATTTTAAATAGCCCCGTGGCTGTGTGGCCACCCGAGCACCAGAGGGAAGCCGGCAGGGGGCGGCGGACCCCACACCAGCAGCCTGGGAAGGGCAGGCAGAGCCCCCCAGAGGAAGGGAAACGGGTGACCTGGAGCCTGGGAAGGAGACTGGCTTCCTGGGAAGGAACCGCCGGCCCCGCGGAGGGCAGGAGCCAGACAGCAGCTGGCGGGCTCCCCGGCGGAGCTGGAGGCACAGCACCTCCAGCCACTGTGCATGAACCCCTCTGCCATTGAGGGCCGCCGCTTCTGGGTCTGGGTCCGGATTCTGAGAGCCGGGTTTCTTTTCCTTGGGAGGAGTATGTATGTGTGTATATGTGTGTGTGTGAGAGGGGGAGAGAGAGGTGTAGGGAGAGCAGCCGAGGGGAGGAAGAGAGCGTGGCAGAGCTGGTGAGCCCACTGCCTCCCTTCAGGGCCCTGAATTTAAGCTCTGACTCAGAAATTCTCATCCCTGAGAAATGCCAACCTCGAAGGGACAGACGACACACAAAAGGGGGCCATCAGGCATTTAGGGTGGGTGCTCCTTCCTCAGAGCACCCTCACGCCCACCTGGCACATTGCTAATCCCACCGGGCACAGGAGGGACCAAGGGCCACGATGCGGTGTGTCCAGGGCCACACAGCCCGGAGGGGTCTCGGCTCCGCTGCTCAGAGCCACAGCCGTGGACAAGTCGGCGCCCTCGGAGTCTTGCTTTTCTCCTCTGTAAAGTAGGGTGATGTCGATCTCAGGGGCTCCCTGGAAGATCATGTGAGGGGGTATTTGTAACGCACAGCCCTCTGGAATGAGGCTGTTGCTATTATTATCTTTTCACCGGAGAACGAGCGCCTTGACAGGGACGACCACGTGCAGGTACTAATCTGTCCGTCACACCCCTGTGCACATGCCATGCTCCCTCCTCTGCCCGGTGGGCTCCTACTCACCCTTCAGGACCCACTGTGAAAGGTCCCCCTGGAAAGCCTGTCCCGGCTGTGCCTCCCCTCGCTGGGCCCCCACCTCTCTGTGTAGCACCTTTCACCCTAGATTCTCGCCTCCTGTTTCCCGCTGGCTCCTCCTGCTCACCAGGAGCCCCTGTAGGCCTGGGGGGGCTCCTTCACCCTCTGTGCCACGCCCAGCACTGGGTCGGTGCCCAGGAAGCTCAGCTCCGGGAGGAGTGACCAGGAGAGGATGGTCAGGAAGCAGGCAGCAGCCCTCGTGGGGCCAGGGTTTTGGGGAGGGTCCCCGCCTGCCAGGACGCAGCAGCAGGTGTGCCCGCGAGGCTGGGGAAGGGCTTCCCCGCCTGCAGGAAGGCTGGGGATTTCTGCACTCAGCAGAGCGTTCTTTTCTCTTCCCAGACGTCCCCGCAGCTCCTCCTTCCTGAGTCATGCTTCTTTTGCTGTGAGTTTTTGTATATTTTTTCCACCGAGGACGGGCCACGCGACTCTGGTTGATCTCCCGCTGCAGGCGGCTTCGCCAGGCAGCTACTGTCCACCGTGCTGAGCAAGCGCGGGTTTCCGACCTCCCGCCTTGAGCCACACATGTTCTGAGGGGGAAGGCCAGGCCAGGTGCTTTCAGGACGAAGCGTTGGCAGAATCCTCCTTGTGGCCGAGGCCCAGAGACAGGAAGTAGGTCTGGACGGGCAGAGCCCAGACCCCACCTGTGGCTCCCGGCTGCCCCCCAGGGCCCCAGGGCTGGTCCACAGGTAGGTGGGGGCAGTTCCCCTGGCCAGAAGGCCGGCAGGAGCTGGAGCCCAGCCAGTGTTCAGGGGGCTGCTCGGCGACAGACCCTCTCATCCCCTGTGTCTGTTTGGCGGTCCACTTATCTCACCAGTGGTTTCCTTATTTGAGGTTGCATGAAGGCCCTTGGCCTGTAGCCAGGGAACAAAAGTGACCCTGGGATTCGGACGCAGTCAGTGGCAATCAGGTTTATTCACCTGTAGGCCAGGCTGAAGACCCAGCTCAGCCCAGGAGGCTGGGTGGCCCTGAGAAAGGTAGCGGGTCGGATAGTGTCCCCCAAGATTTTTGTCACCCAGAAGCTCAGAGTGAGTGTGACCTTGTTTGAAATAGGGTCTTTACAGGTGCAGTTAGTTAAGGGTCTGGAGCTGAGACCATCCTGGATTAGCCAGATGGGCCCTAAGCCCAGCGACCACTCCCTACAAGAGATGGAAGAGAAGACACACGAGGAGACAGAAGAGGTGAAGCTGGAGGAGCGGTTGGGGATGCAGCCACCAGCCCAGGGACGCGGGGCCCCCAGGGGCTGGGAGAGGCAGGAAGCATCCTCCCCTGGAGGCTCCGGAGGGGCCCAGACCGCCCACACCTTGATTTGGACTTCCAGCCTCCAGACTGGCAGAGAAGAAACTTCTGTTGTTTTAAGGCCTCAGTTGGTGGCCATTGGTTCCTGCCGCCCTGGGAAGCCAGGCCAGGACAATCGCCATGTCTAGTCCACGTGGACTCCCGGGCCCAGGGGAGCCCCGCCAGCTGCGGTGGAGGAGACTGAGGGAGCCATCGGGTGCGGGATAGGTGATACCCCCATCCTACCGCAGGGGTGATGGCAGGGCTGGCCCTGCGCCCTCCCAGCGATCCTCCCACTCAGCTCTGTGCGGTTCGCGTCTGTCCGCACAGGAGGTGTTGGGCTGAGGCAGCAGTGGTGAAAGCAGCGGTGGTAGCAGAAACGTCCTTGGTAATTTTGCACACTGTTCTCCTCCTTCTTAAGAGGTGCCTCTGGCATTAGCAGTCGGAACATGGCGCCCTCACTAGGAGGGGCACAAGGGGCCCCTGGTGCTGGTCACTCCCTGCTCTTGACCTGGCAGGTGACCTGGGAAGGTTGTTTGTGAAAATTCATCCAGCCGTCCACCTAGGACAGGCTTCCCGGGCTGCAGCGTGCTGCGCGTCAGTGAGAAGGTATTTTTTAGAAGAGCTTTTCACATCCGTGGATGGTTTCACCCCCCCCGTCTCCCACGCGCCTCCCTGTCAAACACGGGCACGGGGCCCTGACTCCACAGCGGCCGTGCCAGGGCCCTTTCCTCTTCTGAGCCTCAGTTTACACATCGGCCAAGTAGGAAGAGAAACAACCCCATCCCAGGGTGTGGAGAGGACCAGGAGTCTGAAATTGAGGTGCACATGGTCCCGGCTGGAACTCGGGGCAGGGTGTGTGTTTGTCGACTGCCCCTCGTGGGTGCCTCCAAGCTCTGACACCCTCTGGCTCAAAGCACAGCTTCCCCCACTCCTAGGGGGGCCCTTTGTGGTATGAAGAACCAGGGACATGCAGCCCAGTGCCCCCCGCACAGAATCTCGACCTCCTACACCGCGAGACGCAGGGTGGGCCCCCGGCTCTAACTCTAGGTTGATGGAGACAGTGGCTCGCTGTGGGATGGGGGAGGGGAGGGCAAGTCGCTCCCCCCTTGGAGCCTCAAGTCTCTCATCTGTGAAATGATGATGGGAGAATGGGATGAACGTGTTTCAGAGCACCAAGAAGTGGGTGGGCTCCAAAGAGTGCACCCGAGAGACCACGTCGGTAAGATGGCAGGGGTCCCCACAACCCAGCTCAGGGAAACCTGGCCAGCTGCTGGATCTGGGGTCGGCTCAGAGCTGAGGGATGCACGATGCAGCACATGGAATGTGGAGGGGACTGGACGCTCCCTTCTCTCCCCATCACGTGAGACAGACAGAAGACGGGACTGGCAGAGGAGGGGACAGAAACCCTGCCTGGGGACTGGGCGAGGGTTCATGAAGGAGGTGGCAGTTCGGTGGGGCCTTAACTGTGTGACACTTCCATGTCTTCCGCCTCCCTAGCCTCACTCAGCTCCCTGAGTATTGTCCACGCTTCCCGGCTCGGGCCTTGACCCACAGGAGGAGGGAGCCGTGACTGAGCCAGCAGCTGAGGAGGGAGGGGAGCAGAGGACTTGGGCGAGGCCCTGGACTGAGTTGGGGGCTGCAGGGAGGCCCCGTCAAGCAGGCTGCGGGGGGGCGGGATTTGCGTGTGAGCAGCTGCTGACCAGAGCCCAGGGGTCATCCCGCAGCACGGGCGGCTCGCTGGCCTTCAGTCCTAGACACCCTCTGCACGGCCTCCCTTTGTGTCCTCAGAGGACATGCATCCCGAGCAGGGACCAGGCTGCAGGGAGGCACCGCGTGGCAAGTATCTTTTTTTTTTTTTTTAAATAAGGTTTTTTTTTTTTTTTAAAGATTTTATTTTTTCCCCTTTCTCCCCAAAGCCCCCCAGTACATAGTTGTATATTCTTCGTTGTGGGTCCCTCTAGTTGTAGCATGCGGGACGCTGCCCCAGCGTGGTTTGATGAGCAGTGCCATGTCCGCGCCCAGGACTCGAACCAACGAAACACTGGGCCGCCTGCAGCGGAGCGCACAGACCTAACCACTCGGCCACGGGGCCAGCCCCGCGTGGCAAGTATCTTTTAAAGATAATCCCCAGAGGTGGCAAAGGCATGCCGCAATAGGACCACCTGCGGGTGGAGGAATAAACCCACAGAACCTTGTAGAAAGCAGGTCGGCTCTGTGTCAAGTCTTAGAAGAGCTTATATTCACGGACCCTGCAACTGCTCCTTTCACTGTTGTGTTGAGGTGCAATGACAGACAACATCGCATCAGTTCAGGTGGACAATGTAGTGATCTGATATCATATATATTGTGAAATGATCACAAGTCTAGTTAACATACATCACCTCACAGGTACAAATGTTTTTTTGTGATGAGTACTTTTAAGATCTCCCCTCTTAACAGCTTTCAAACATACACTATTAACCGTCATCGCCACGCTGTACACGACGTCCCGGGACTTATTCCTTTCTTACTGGATGTTTGCACCTTTCCACATCTTCACCCATTTCACTCACCCTCCACTCCCGCCCACCAGTCTGTTCTCTCTGTCTCTGAGCTTGTTTTGTTTTTTTTAGGAAGGGTTTTTTTTTTTTTTGGTTTTTGTGTTTTTAGATACCGCATATAAGTGAGACCGTTCAGTGTTTGTCTTTCTCTGTCTGACTTGTCTCACTTAGCATGATGTCCTCAAGGTCCATCCATGTTGTTGCAAATGGCAGGACGTCTTTCTTTTCTATGGCTGCGTAAATCTCCTGTGCGTGTGTGTGTGTGTGTGTCCCACATCTTTATCCCCTCATCCAGTGATGGGTACTTGGGTGCTCCCACGTCTTGGCTGTCGCAACTGCTCTTACTGGACTACGTCTCAAGAAATCCCCCCCGATGCCCGCACGCACTGACGCCTAAGGACTCTCCTCCTGGCATTACTAACGCTAGCACCACCTGCCACGACGTGGGGCTGACGGAATAGAGTGCAACACCTAGATGACGTCACCTACTTGAAGTGCGCCCCAGAAAACGTTTAATGCAAGGACAAGAGGTCACTGTCCATGTGAGTCAATGAGCAGAATCCACGACCATAACATGAGCCCTGCTGCACACACCCGCACACACCTGCTGCACACACCCACGGCACACCCACGGCACACACCCACGGCACACCCACTGCACACACCCACGGCACACCCACTGCACACACCCACTGCACACACCCACGGCACACCCACTGCACACCCACTGCACACACCCACGGCACACCCACTGCACACCCACGGCACACCCACTGCACACACACTGCACACATCCACGGCACACCCACTGCACACACCCACTGCACACATCCAATGCACACACCCACGGCACACCCACTGCACACACCCACGGCACACCCACTGCACACACCCACTGCACACACCCACTGCACACACCCACGGCACACCCACTGCACACACCCACTGCACACATCCACGGCACACCCACTGCACACACCCACTGCACACACCCACGGCACACCCACTGCACACCCACGGCACACCCACTGCACACATCCACGGCACACCCACTGCACACAGCCACTGCACACATCCAATGCACACACCCACAGCACACATCCAATGCACACACCCACGGCACACCCACTGCACACACCCACGGCACACCCACTGCACACAGCCAATGCACACCCATTGCACACACCCACGGCACACCCACTGCACACACCCACGGCACACCCACTGCACACAGCCAATGCACACCCATTGCACACACCCACGGCACACCCACTGCACACATCCAATGCACACACCCACTGCACACACCCACTGCACACCTGCTGCACACACCCACTGCACACCCACTGCACACACCCACTGCACACATCCAATGCACACACACCACGGCACACCCACTGCACACACCCACGGCACACCACTGCACACACCCACGGCACACCCACTGCACACACCCACTGCACACATCCAATGCACACACCCACGGCACACCCACTGCACACACCCACGGCACACCCACTGCACACACCCACGGCACACCCACGGCACACCCACTGCACACACCCACGGCACACCCACTGCACACACCCACTGCACACATCCAATGCACACACCCACGGCACACCCACTGCACACACCCACTGCACACACCCACGGCACACCCACTGCACGCACCCACTGCACACATCCAATGCACACACCCACTGCACACCTGCTGCAAACACACGCTGCATACACCTGCTGTACACACCTGCTGCACACACCCACGGCACGCCCACTGCACACACCCACGGCACACCCACTGCACACACCCACTGCACACCCACTGCACACACCCACTGCACACCCACTGCACACACCCACGGCACACCCACTGCACACACCCACTGCACACACCCACGGCACACCCACTGCACACACCCACTGCACACCCACTGCACACACCCACGGCACACCCACGGCACACACCCACGGCACACCCAATGCACACACCCACGGCACACCCACTGCACACACATGCTACACACACCCGCTGTGCACACCCACTGTGTACCCACCGCATACCTGCTGCACACACTTGCTACACACCCGTGGCACACACCCACTACACACCCGTGGCACACACGTGTGGCACACACCCGCTGTTCATGGCCCTGGGCTCTCAACCCCCCTTTGCCTTCCCATCTGCTCTGTGTCTCCCAGAAGCCCTCTTCCAGGCTGCCTGGACAAGTGGCTTCCCGCTGGGCTCAGCAGGCGGCAGGAAGCAGTGGGGACGCCAGTGTCTCTGCACTCTGTGACCCCAGCCCTGGTGGGCAGACCCCAGGGCTCTGGGAACCCCAGTACCCCTTCTCTCCCGGGGCAGCGGCCTGCTGCTCTGCTTTTCTGTGCTTCTCTCGCCTCTGTGACCCGCGCCCTGGGTCAAGCACCTGTTTGAAATGCTAGAGTAGTTTCTCGTTTCTATTGCATTCTTTTTTTTACTTTTTATTTTGAAATAATTACCGATTTACAAGAAGTTGCAGAGACAGCACAGGAGGCCCCGTGCTCCCTTCACCGGTTCCCCTCGACAATGGCGTCTACTGTAACGACGACACCACGTTGAAACCAGGAAGCTGACGTAGGCACAGCATGTGCGCAGATCCAGGTCATTTTATCATGGGTGCCGATTCACCCGACGACGGCTGCCCCCACCCATCTGGCCAGCACAGCCGCCTCCTCAGCCGCGCCCGCCTCCCCGGCCCTGACCCCTGCAAGCACGATCTGGTCTCCATCTCTACGACCTGTCATCCCGGGAAGGCTGAACAAAGGGATCCGACACCATGTGACGTTATGAGATTGACCGTCTGCCCTCAGCGCAGCGCCCTGGGCTCCGCTGGGACACTCCTGGGTCAGGAGTCTCCTCCTCTTGTCGTGAGCGGCCTAGCAGCAGGGACGGGGGATGGATACACGGAATGGCTGACTGTCCACCGAGGACGTTTGGGGGTTCCCAGCTTTGGGCTATCATCAAAGAAAACCTCCACGAATGATGTTTGGATAAGTTCACTATCAAATCGTTTTCCAGAGCGGCTGCATCACTTCACACGTCCTGACAGGATTTTGACAAGGGCAGATGTTTAAAGGAAAAACACAAGAACGGTTGTTCTCTTTGGTTGGCACAGTCAAATATAGTTTTTGTTCCTTACGTGTATGTTTCTGTCTTCCAAATTTTGTGACATACACACATATTTTGTAATCAGAAAAAAAGTAAATTCTGCAAGAATGATTCGATAGAATGAGAAAATTCTCGTGAAGTCATACATTTTTAAATGAAGATACTGCCATGTCTGCCAGTATGATCCTGTCTGACACCACTCACACCCACGCACACTCGAGCTCACACACACCCACACACACACCCCAAGACTCAAGACCCGAGGACAGGAATCCGGACGTCAACAAGGACACCCCCTGACTATAGGGTAGGGGTCAGGGTCAGTGTTAATGTCCTGGGGCTGCCATACGAAATACTACAAACAGTTACTTAAAGTGACAGAAACGGATTCTCTGCCAGTCTGGAGGCCGGGAGTCCAAATCAGGTGGGGGCGGGCCGGGCTCCCTCCAGAGGCTCCGGGGGAGGGTCCTTCCTGCCTCGTCCACCTTCTGGTGGGTGCGGAATTTCCTGGCTTGTGGCCACGTCCCTCTAGAGTCTGCCTCCATCTTCACATGGACTCCTCCTCCTCCTCTGTGTGTCTCATGGAAGGACTCTCGTCACTGGCTTTAGGACCCATCTGGATAATCCAGGATGATCGCACGTTCAGATCCTTAACGCAGTGACATCTGCAAAGTCCCTTTTTCCAAATAAGTCCGTGTTCACGGGTTCTGGGCGTTAGGACGTGGACATATCTTTTTTGGAGCCACATTCAACCTACTGTGAGGGGACGACTTTGAAATAAAATGTCGGCATCCTCTTTGCTTCTTTCTGAATTATCCACAGCGAGAATGTATAGGTTTTGTTATCAGATGCAACGGGTAGTACATAACACTAATAAGAAGCGAGTTGCATTAAAAAAATAGCTATTTTTCTCAACTTGGGAGAGAGCCAGAAACAGAAAAGTTGACAAAGAGGGCGACAGAGTGGGCCAGAGCCCTCCTGGGTGCGCAGAAATGCCAGTCCCTCACCCTCCCGCCTGTCACAGAGAGCTGGACGCTGCCCGAGTGAGCGGCTGTGTCAGCGCGTCGGGTGACATCACCACACAGGCATTTCTGGAGCCTGCGGTCACAGGCTGGGGGGTCCGGTGGCCCCAGGCCCTTGGGGAGCAGTGGTGGGAAGGCCATGACCGACGTGTACCGAGCACTATCAGGTCAGCACTGTGCAGACCGCCTCGCCAGTCGCTTGGGGCCCCGCTGGGTGAGGTCAGCGCCCTCACCCCCACTTTACAGGTGAGGGAGCGGGGTCTCAAATGGTGGGATGGTTTGCTCGAGGCCCACAGCTGGTGAGTGGCAGAGCTGTGACCTGCGTGGGGGCACGTGGTCTCGAGGACACTGTCCAGTGCAGACTCTGGCTGAACATAGACTGAGAAACATGACCCTTTGCCTGTCCCGGGGGTATGCAGTGGTGCTCAATAAGCGTCCCTGGACCCTGTCTCCTTGAGGCAGGCCCCATGTCTACTTTGTTCCTGTGTGGCCAGCCTCCAGCCCCGAGGATGAGGGACCCCTCGGAGTGTTTTCTGAAGGGGCGGGGGGGGGGGCATGCCACAGAGGCAGGCCGGGGTGGCAGCCGTGCTCTGAGCTGCAAACAAACTCATGCCCAATGGTGCTGCTCACTTGCTCTGTGATATGGGCACCTTTCATGCCCTCTCTGGGCCTCAGTTTCCCCACCTGTACAATAGAGGTGATGCTTTCTCAGGCCCCGCCTAGCTCTGCTCCTCTGGTCTGTGGTGAGAAATGGAAAAGCAAGTTTAATTCCCCAAGGCTCCTTAGCGGCCCCGGCCTTCCGGACGCGGAGGTAAACATCCCAGCATCCCAGGCCCCAACCGGGGCCCAGCTGGAGGCGGCCAGCTTCCCCCCGTCCCCCCTTCCCTCCGGAAAGAATCCCACAGCCACAAGTCTGGGAAGGCCTCTCCTCCTGGCCCTGGGGACGGGCCTTGGGGACCAGGACTGTCTGGTGGGCAAGACCGTGCCCGGAGTGTAGACACTGCGTGCACCCAGGCAGAGCAAACTCGGCACACGCATACATGCAACACACACATGTGAATGCATGTGCACACCACACACACACAACGCACACACCCGGGCATGCACTGTACAGACCGACAAAGCAACACATTCACCCCACACAAACAGACACATACCACACATAGGTACACACACATTGCTCTAAAATAACTATTAAAAAAGTTACACCCTCGATGTGTGTCAGTGTGGTGGAAGGTGATCAATAAAAGAAAAAGTCACCCAGAGCCCCACCCCCCGGGGTGCATTTTGGAGGATTTCCTTCCGGATTTCAACAGAAGGACGTATAGGATCCATTCTTCCTAGTTTTTATGAAAATGGCATCACACGGCCCCTCCAGGCTCGCACCCTCTCTTCTCACTCCCGGAGGCATGGTGACACCCTGTCTGGACACCGCGTGGGGACCGCGCTCCGCCCGCCCTGGCACCCAGCCGCCCCTGACAGCCCACTCCGCGGCGTTGTCGCTCCGTTTTTCCAGCATCACAAATGCGCTATTGGGGCTTCGGTGGCCGAGCGTTTGTGCGCGGCCTTGACTCCTTTCTTGGGAGAAACTCCCGGGGTCCACGGAGCCCAGGGCAAGTGGCGTCTCTCCTGCTTGAGAATCTGCCCTGTCCCCCGGCCGTCCAGCTCCCCCGGCCCCCACTCTGAGGGCGTCTGGCGAGGTCAGAGCACAGAGGGTGCCCCTGGACAGGATGGGGACCGGCAGGGGACAGGGCCCTGAGGTGGCCCTGCGTTTTGTAAGCGGCCACGTGACTCCTCGCCCGCACAGTGCCGGCCGCTGGGCCCCCGCCGCTGTACTCGAGGACGGGTGGCCCCAGCGCCCGTCGCCCTGGCCTGTACCGTGGTGTGAAGGGCTGCTCTGCTGGGGAAAAGCCCCCGAGGGCCACAGGCATGGACACGCTGGCTCACCATGTCATCCTTCCACTGGGTTCCACGGAGAATCCCTCCCCACAGTGTGTCCGCAGTGCTGCTCTCGGAACACAGCTCTGGGCCCTGAAAGGCCGAGGCCACCCAGGACATGGCCATGCGCCCAGGAGCAGGGACCCGAGGGAGGGCCCGGGAGACTGGACATGGGTCAGAAACACTGGTGTCAGGCCCTACCCCGTGCGCTCACCAGCCTGGTGACCCCAGGACGGACATGTGCCCACCTGGGGTCCTGAAGGGTAATCATGGACCAAAGACAGGACCTTGAGCCAAGCCCGCAGGGACGGTGGCGGGTGGAAGAAAGGTGTTGCACGCAGAGGGAACAGTGGGGGCAAGGCCTGGAGCTAGGAACGTGCTGACCAGAGCAGCTGGCCAAAGCCTTCGGAGCTGGGTGGGGAGGCAATGGAAACGGGGTGACAGAGGCTGATTTTGGTCATAGCATGAGTCCTTTATTGCCAGTAAAGGATGTTCGATTTTTTAAATTGTGGTAAAATATAGGTAACACAAAATTTACTTTTGTGTGTGTGTGTGAGGAAGATTGTCGCTGAGCTGACATCTGTGCCCATCCTCCTCTCTTCTGTATGTGGGACGCCACCACAGCGTGGCTTGATGAGCAGCATGTAGGTCTGCACCCGGGATCCGAACCTGCGAACACTGGGCCGCCTAAGCAGAGCATGCAATCTTGACCACTACACCACTGGGCCAGCCCCAAATTTACTTTTTAAACCATTGTTAAATGTACAGTTCAGTGGCTTTAGCACATTCACATCACAGGGCAGCTGTCCCCACCATCCATCTCTAGAACTTTTTCATCTTCCCAACTGAAACTCTGTGCCCATTAACCACGACCTCCCCATCCCCCCTCCCCCAGCCCCCGGCCGCCACCATTCTACTGTCTGTCTCTATGAATCTGACTATTCTGGGGGCCTCATAAGTGGACTCATACAGTATTTGTGCTTTTGTGACTGGCTTATTTCACTTGGTGTGATGTCCTCAAGGTCCATCCATGTTGTAGCTGTGCCAGAATGTCCTTCCTTTTTAAGGCTGACTAATATTCTGTTGTCGGAAGGACCACATTTTCCTTATCCATTCATCTGTTGGTGGACACTTGGTTGCTTCCACGTTTCTGTTGTTATGAACAGTGTTGCTGTGAACGCGGGGGTACAAATATCCATCTGAGACTGTGCTTTCAATTTTGGGGGGCATATACCCAGAAGTGGAATTCCTGGATCACACGGTAATTCTATGTTTAATATTTTGAGCAACTGCCACACTGTTTTCCACAGTGGCTGCACCCTTCACACTCCCACCAGCTGTGCACGAGGGTTCCCATTCTCCACATCCTTGCCAACGCTGGTTGGCGATTTTGTGGTAGCCATCCTCAGGGGCGTGAGGCAGTATCTCCTCATGGATTTGATTCGCACCTCCCTGAGGGTTAGTGATGCTGAGCATCTTTCCTTGTGCCCATCAGCCACCTGTGTGTCTTTGGAGAAATGTCTCTTCGAGTTCTCCGCCCGGTTTTCAGTTGTGTTGGTTTTGCTGCTGTGAGTTGCAGAAGTTTTTCTACGTGTTCTGGGTGTCAATCCCTCACCAGACGTGTGATTAGCGAGTATTCCCTCCCCCTCCACGGGCTGGCTTTTCGCTCTGTTGATTTAGTCCTTTGATTACAAAAGATCTTCGTTCTCGTAAAGGCCTGTGCTTTTGGTGTCGTATCCAAGAAATTGTCACCAAATGCAATGCCATGACGCTTTTCTCCTGCATTTTCATCGTGTTCGCTCTTACATTCAGGTCTTTGACCCATTTTGAGTTAATTTTTCTATATGGTATAAGGTGAGGGTCCAACTTCATTCTTTTGCGTGTGGGTGTAAGGTTTTTTTAAGGTAATTTAAAAATATGCGCTGATTAGAGCAGCAGTTAATAAACATTTCTTGTGGAAATGTGAGGAATATAGGAAACGGCTAAAAGAGAAAATTAAAACCACTGACTGCCTACTGAGAAATGAGAACTTAAACGTTTCCTTTCAGAAAAACACAGATGCAGGTGTATCTGTTATGTTGCCGGGACCGAACCCCGCACCCCGAACGGCGCTCCAGTCCGCCTGCCTCACTTGCCCCCCGGGGCAGAGGTCGCCGGTCCCCGTGGTTCGCACCCCTCGCTCTGCTCGTCGCCCGAGCCCTTTGCCTCGGGCCACCCTCCCAGCTTCTTCCCGCGTCCCTTAGTGGTTCCGTGGGTTTCCTTCCTTTCCTTGTCCTGGCATTTTAGGCTGAGATAACTTGTCAGTTTATCATTGTTATTTTTTTCTCTGCTCTTTATAGCGAAACTGCGGGAGAGCGTCCTCTCTTCTCTCTGCTGCCTCTCCCGCCCCCGTCTCTCTCAGACCCCCGACAAGGCTGCGCCCCCACCACTGCCGGAAGCAGCTCAGCCACCACCCACCCCCGTGTTGTGCAGCGAGCGGTCAGTGCTCAGTCCTCCCGTCCTGGCCCCAGGCCCAGCTGCCCTCCCTCCACAGGACCCCCGCTTCTCACTGGACACCCCCCCCCCCCCGGCTGCTCCCTCGCCATGCCCTGTCCCTCTTTACCTGTCACGGGCTGAGCTGTGTCTCCCACATCCACGTGTTGAGGCTTCTTCCCCAGCACTCAGAATGTGGCTGT
Organism: Equus asinus; assembly: GCF_041296235.1. Lineage (NCBI taxonomy): Eukaryota > Metazoa > Chordata > Mammalia > Perissodactyla > Equidae > Equus > Equus asinus. The sequence continues at coordinate 158,408,567 of NC_091792.1, forward strand.
ATTTGGAGAGGGGTCTTTACAGAGGGGATTAAGGTAAAATGAGGTCATATGGGTGGGCTCTGATCCAGTCTGACCAGGGTCCTTGTAAGAAGAGGGGATCAGGACACAGACACACACAGGGATGACAAGGGGGGACACAGGGAGGAGACGGCTGCCCACGTGCCAGGGGGACGGGCCTCAGGAGAGACAACCTGCCCACACCTGGACCCCGGACTCCGGGAACAGGTCTCTGCTGTTCACGCCCTGGCTGTGGCGTCCCGGCTGACAGGGACACCTGCCCAGTCTCCACACAGTCCTTGAGGCTCTTCTCTTCTGTGTCTACACTCGCTCCTGGGCAAGTTCCTCCAGCCTCACGGATTCAAACGCCACCTCCACACCCAGGACTCCCCAGGTGACACACCCCCTTGGACGTCTCCCTCAACTCAGACCCACCACCTGCCTGCGTGACTTGGCACCTCCACCTGGATGCCGACAGGCTTTTTCTCTGAGTTACGGCCCCTCGACTCCTCCAGACACTCGGGCACAGAACCTCCAAGTCAGCCTTGACTCCCTTCATTCTCTCACACCCCACAGCTTGAGTAGACCCAGAGCCCCACAATCTGTCACCCCCTCTGCCACTTCAACCTGGCCCAGGCCCCTGTCACCTCTTCTGGGACACTGCAATCACCTCCTACACAGAAGCCAGAGTGATTCCTCCAACCGTTAAGTCAGATTGTCTGTCCTCTGCTCGGAATCCTCCAGTGACCCCAACTCCCTCAGAGTCAAAGCCACAGTCTGTAATGGCCCCTGAGGCCCTGTGACCTGACTGCACCCCTTCACCCATCTCAGCTGTCCCCTCGCTTGCTGGGTTCTGGAGCTCCTCAAATAGGGCCCTGCCTCAGGGCCTTTGCACATGCTCTTCCTGCTGCCTGGAGGCTTCCTCTCCAAAAAGCTGCAGGGCTTCTTCTCTTCACTTCCTTTAAGTCAGGGCTCAGATGTCCCCTCGACCTGGTCACCTCAACATAAGGGCAACCTCAGCACAGCCCTCCCCACTGACCCGGCTTTACGTTCTCCATGCTTTATCACAGTTGACACCCCTTACAGTTACTGTCCATTCTCCACCTCCCCACCAGTGGACATCAGCACCACAGAGGAGGCACTCAGCTCTGGTCACTGACACGGCCCCATGGCCACAACGGCCTCCTGTAAGACTGTACACGCGTTTTTATTTAATGAATGAAAGAGTTACACATCTTCTCCTTTAAGAATAATGTTTGACATTCGTTATTTTATATCTAAACTTGGAATTATTCAGACCCGAGTTTGTGTTTATTCACCTTCGAAGTTTACTCCCTGGCCTTTATGCCGCGACCTCCCAATTATTACACGAATAATTTAAATTGTCTCTCAGGCAACAGGAGTTCGTCCCTAAGGGGTCTTTGTACAGGAGAGCAAGTGGGCGGGTGTTTTCTGTGTCCCCAAAGACCCAATGAACAAAGGACTTGAATAGACGTTTTTCCAAAGAAGACGTACAGATGGCCCACAGGTCCATGAAGAGAGGCCCAATGTCACTACACATCAAGGAAATGCAAATGAAAACACAACGAGCTACGACCTCACACCTGTCGGGATGGCTGTCATCAAAAAGATGAGACAACGAGAGTGGCGAGGACGTGGAGGAAAGGGAAACCTGTGCACTGTCGGTGGGAATGCAAACTGGTGCAGCCGCTGTGTGTAACAGTATGGAAGTGCCTCAAAAAATAAAAAATAGAACAGCCACGTGATCCAGCAATTCCACTTCCGGGTATTTATCCGAAGGAACTGAAATCAGGATCCCAAAAGATGTCCGCAGTCCGTGTTCCCTGCCGTGTCACTCACAATGGCCGAGAGTGGAATCGACCTGAGAGTCCAGCGGATGAACGGATGATGAGGATGTGGTATAGAGACAATGGAACGCGATTCAGCCGTGAGGAAGAACAAAACCCTGCCGCGTGTGGCAACACGGGTGGGCCTGGAGGGCGTAGTGCTAAGTGAAATAAGGGAGACAGAGAAAGACAAACCGTGTGTGATCTCACGTAGATGTGGGATCTAAAGAAGCCGACTCAGAGGAACAGAGTAGCGGGTGGTGAGCCGGGGCCGGGGGTGGGGAGGCGGGGAGAAGCCGGCGGGAAAGCACCGACGCGCTCTTGTAAGACAGGTAAGTTCTGGGGATCTGATGCGCTCAGCATGGTGACTAAAGATAACGGGACCGTATTATATACTTGAGAGATGCCAAGACAGTAGACCTTAAATGTTCTTACAAAAAAAGAGAAAGAAGAAAGAACGGTGCTTACGAGGCGCGCCGGAGGCCTTGGCTAACACGGCGCCTCCTGCGGTTTCTCGCTTGGGACCGGCCGCTCTTTCTTCCCGGCGCCAAGTAGACGGCGCAGACCCCACACGCTGGGCTGCAGTCTCGGCTCCGTGGTGTGGCCTCAAGTGAGACAGGGTGTCTGGCTTGTCCCTGAGCCCCAAGACACTTCCCGGAGACTTCCAGAAACACTCAGGAGTAGGGAAGATGCTGTGGGAGGAGGGCCGCGGCAGCAGGTGACATAAGCACCGGCAGACTGAGGATTGAGGGGTTCCTGACAACGGGGCTTGTTTGTAGCCCAGGCTGTGGTCCTGGAAGATGCAAGTGACACGGTCCACGTGGCGTGTCCAGGGGAAGCCCAGGGGACAGCACGAGTCCAGGGGCGATGGCTGACCCAGTCGGGGGAGGCGATGCCTAAGCAGAATCTGGAAAGATGAGGAAGAATTTTTGACGAAAGAAGAGCAGACCGGGCGTCCCAGGGAGAGAGCAGAGGATGAGCAAAGGCCCGGGGCGCGGAGAGGACCTGTCACTGAGGGGCCTGCGGAGCTGGGACGTGGAGCACTGGGACTGGGGAGCTCCGGGAGGCAAGAGGGAGAGGCCGGCCGAGCTCTGCCGCACATGGAGAGGGCTGAGCCGGGGGCCCTGGCACAGGCCCGCTGGGAAGGGGCTCGGGAAGGGGCATGCCTCGGGGCTGAGGTCACCGAGGACGGGACGGCTGCGGCTGGAGCAGGAGCAGAAGTGCTGCGTCTGCACAACCGGTGCGACCAGAGGCGGGCGGGTGCGGTGGGGCCTCTCGGGGCAGGACAGGGCCACGGCTGCCGCTTCCTGCCGTCCTGCAGGAGAACCCTGGGGGTCCTCGCCACGTGCTGCGTGGGAACCCGCGTGGGAACCCGCCGCAGGCTCATGCACTCATCTGGGGTCTCCTGCGTCTTGCCTGGAGGGTTTCGGCGAGCATACCCACCCTGGAGTACTCAGGTTAAAGGCACAGAGTCTGCACCTCCAAGGACCACAGAAAGGCCAGCCCAATGCCAGGCACCGTGGGGACACAGCTGGGGCTCCGTCCCCTCCCAGCCACGGCCTCCCTTCCACCCGCACAGTGGCCAACACTCCTTCCGGGACACACTTGGCTCACCCTCAGCCCCACAGCAGCCCCGTCTCACCTGGATTCAGATGACGGCATCCTGGGCCAAGCCCACCTGTCCAGCCCCCTCTTTCCCACAGGCACTGCCCCCCGACTCCGCCACAGAGGGCCACCTTCACGCTGTTCAAGGCTGCTCGCCCTCCCTCCTGGGGTGTCCATCACCCCTCTTCCAGGGAGCGGGACCTTGAGGACATGCCGAGTGCTGGTGGCTGGGCAGTCCACGCCCACCAGTGCCCTCTTGCTGGGCCTTTGAGGAGAATCCCACTCTGGACCTGTGTCCAGTCCCTGGCCATGGGCGCTCTGCCGGGAGCCACCAACCGGCCGTGTCTTGGACAGCAGGCTCCATCTCTCTGTGCCTCAGCTCTCTGGCCAGACCATGCTGACAACTAACAGCCGCCCGGCAGCCAACAGGCACAAGAGCCGCTGGGGGGCCCCTGGAAGGGGGGTGCGGGGGTGTGGGGCAGAGTCCTGCTCGTCAGCCCGCCCAGTCGGGTTATGAACTGCAGACAGTGACATGAGGGGACGCTGCTCTCCCAGCTCTGTCCTGGGTCCAGTGCGGGGAGCAGCACCTCTGTCGCCCCTGGAAGCCTCGAATGCAGAGTCGATGAAGAGCTGGCATCCTCGGTGGCAGCTGCAGTTGCAGAAATGTTGTGGATTTTCCTGGTTTCCCGGCTCTTTCCTGGGGCTGGTCCCTCATCCTGTCTGACCTCTCACCTGCCCCCGGGTCCCCAAGAAGCGGCCCTGAGCCAGGCTTTGATAGTGGTATGTGGATGTGCAGGGCTGTCTCTGTCCTCAGCACGCACACGCCGGGGGGGCTAAGGGCTTGAGGCATCGTGTCTGCAACTCAGCCCCCGACAGCCAGAAGAAAAGTGCGCGTGTGAGAGACACGGATACTCTGGGAACCGGGCAGGTGTATGGTATTCTCTGGGTTATTCTTGCAACTTTTCTCTAAGACTTTCATTATCTCAAAGTAGCAAGTTCAGACAACGTGGGAGAAGGTGGCCTCGCTGAGGAGGGATGCAGTGGGGAGTAGTGCCCGGGCACGGGCCCAGGACCCCGCCTCCGCGGTCCAGCGAGGGGAGCAGGAGGGCCGGGGTGTATGGAGCTGGGCGACCACGTGGCCAGCAGAGCCCCGGCCCAGCCGGCGGGTGAAGAGAGCGTCTGAGCTGCTCTGCAGTGGGGTGCCTGGTGGGTTTGGCATCGGAGGGGAAAGTTCTGGTGGAGCAGGGGGGTTGAGGGTGTAACGGGGTCGCCTTCGGCATGAGTCCCTGAGAAGGTGAGAGGGAGCATGGAGGACACAGCGGGGTTGGGTCCCCGAGACGGGGCACAGAGGGCTCCGAACGGCTTCTGAGTTCTGACTGCGGAACGCGGCGCGGGGCAGCTGAGCATGGGGGCAGGAGCCTGGGGTGAAGAGTCGGAGAAGACCCAGGCGGCTGCTGCACAGACAGGAAGGCACAGGGTGGGGCTGCCCCTGAGGACGGTGACTGTGGGAGGATCCCACTGTGACCCCTGCAACCCACAGTCTCCGGGTGAGACCGGGAGAAAGGGGCCGACTGGCATTCCTCAGCACTGAGTTTATGGGATGACCGCGACAGAGACAGAGACAGAGACAGACAGATAGACAGACAGAGATGTGAGGAGAGGAGAGGGTTTGCAAGGACCTCTTGGACGCTGAGATCTGAGCTGCCGGCGGAAGGGGGCGGGGAAGCCGGGTGACGGCTGACGGTGGGGAAAGCAGGGGCCGGCCTGGTGGTCCCAGGAGGTCTGAGGATTGGAATTGTTGCAGGGGGGCCCTGGGGACAAAAGGCTGGACACCGAGTCTGGGGGCGCGGGCTGCCAAGGCCACTCAGTGGGGACGGAAGGGTCTTCTCAGCGAGGAACTGGGACAGCTGCCATCCACACGCAGCTGAAGCGAGCTGGGTCCCTCACACACACACAAACTAACTCAGGGCGGCTCAGGCACCTAAAGGCAAGAGCCGAAACTATAGAATGCGTAGAAGAACACAGAGGAGTAAATCTTTGTGGCCCCGGGTCAGGCAAAGCCTCCTTAGATATGACACCCAAAGCACAAGCAACAAAGGAAAATATGGGCAAATTGAACTTCATCAAAATTCACCTTCTGTGCTCCAAAGGACACCAGTGAAAGACAAGCCACGGAACGGAGGAAAGGATTTGCATCACCTGTGTGACGAGGGGCTTTATCCCGAATATACAAATAACTCTTCCCACTCAGTAATGAACAGACACCCCAGTTTAGAAGTGGGTACAGGACCTGGACAGACCTTCTCCGAGGAAGATTTTCAGACGGCCGGTAAGTGCACGCAAAGGTGCTCCCCGTCGTTAGCAGTTAGGGGAATGCAAATCAAACCGCAACAAGACACCACATCACATGTATTAGGATGACCGTACTAACAATTTTTTAAAAGACGGACAGTAGGAGTTGGCAAGGATGTGGAGAAATTGTAGCTCATACACACGAGCCAGCAATCCCACTCCTGGGTCTCAGCCCGAGAGCATTGTACACGTATGCCACACAACTGCTCGCGACTGTTCATGGCATTTCTCCTAACAGCCAAAAAATGGCAGCAACCCAAATGTCCATCAACGGATGAGAGGATAAAGACAATGTGCTGTGTCCACGCCATGGCGTACTACTCGGCCATAAAAAGGCGTGAAGCACCGACACGTGCTACGACGTGGATGAACCTGGAAAACATGATGCTGAGTGAAAGAAGCCAGTCAGAGAAGGCCACATCTTTTTTTATTTTTTTAAATTCTTTTTTTGAGGAAGATTAGCCCTGAGCTAACATCCGCTGCCAATCCTCCTCTTTTTGCTGAGGAAGACTGGCCGTGAGCTCACATCCGTGCCCATCTTCCTCTACTTTATATGTGGGACGCCCACCACAGCATGGCTTGTCAAGTGGTGCCATGTCCACACCCGGGCTCTGAACCAGCGAACCCCAGGCCACAGAAGCAGAACGTCTGAACTTAACCGCTGCGCCATCGGGCTGGCCCCAGGCCACATCTTGTATGACTGCATTTAAGTAAAATGTCCAGAATAAGCAAATCTACAGAGAGTAGATTATAGGTTGCCAGGGGCAGGGGGAAGGGGGCATGCAGAGTGACGATAGTGGGTACAGGGTTTCTTCTGGGGTGATGGAAGTGTTCTAAAATTGATCGCAGGAATGGCTGGATGCATCCGTTAACATAGGAAAACCATGGGGTCGGACACCTTACGAGGGTGGATTGTATGGCGTGTGAATGATATCTCAATAAAGCTGTTACATTTTTTAAAACCGGAGGGGGGGTTGTTGGAAGTGGAGCAGTTTCTGGCGATGCAGGAGCTGGGTGTGGAGTCCAGAGCGAGCGGGGCTGGAGGAGGAACTCCCGTGGTGAGGAGTCCTGGGGACAGGGACACTGGATGTGCCGTCCACGTGGGTGTCCAGGTCTTGGGGGTCAGGGGAGTGGATGAGAGTCAAAGAGACGACCGCTGGGTGGAGGTTCCTGTGTTTACGACAGAGACCACAGTCCACAGGGATGGGCGGCGTGGGGCGCATTCAGTCCTGAGGGGCTTGGAGGGGGCGGCATCCAGGCTGAGAGGTTTGGGGGCCCTGCCTCTTTACCGCCTGTTCCCCTGGTCCCTGGCAGCAGCGAGAGAGATGTAGTGCACAAAAAGGGCAGGCACCAAGTGTGCCCATTTTAAGGAGGAGGAAACCGAGGGTCAGAGTGGTGAAGGGCACCAACACGGTCGCACAGCAGGACGTGGCGGAGCCCAGGCACTGGGGTTTGGGGCGGCTGCATCCCGGAGCTGGCTCACGGCTACACCCTGTGCTCCCTCGCAGAGCACCAGGCGTTGGCCAGGCCCAGGCCTCCTGCCAGGACCCCCAGTGTCAACCAGATGCTCCCCAATCAGGTGTGGCCCAGAGAGTGCCAGTGGGCTCGCCAGGCTGCAGGGCAGGGTGGGGTCCACGTGGCAGAGCTTCTCCTCAAAGCTGTGCCAGGCTGCAGAGTGGCCCCTGGCCTCCCCAGTCCTGGATGGTCCGCGTGACTTGGGCTCCAGAGCACATGCAGGGTCTGGGGAGAGGGAGCCACACAGGCTCTGGAGGGAGACGGACCCAAGTTCAAGCCGTAACCGTGTGGGCTCAGGTGGGTCACTTCGCTTCTCTTGGTCTCACGTCCTCAGCTAAACTAGGGACCTTGTTGTGTGGGCATGAGGAGACGGTGCCCAGCACACAGTGGCCACTCTATAAATAGTAGGTGCGTAACCCCCACCACTCAGCTGAGTTATGGGGAATCTTATTTATTGTCAGGGTCTGGCTGGGCACGGCCCCTGTACGACAATCTAAGTCTCAGGTAGCCACTGGAAACCTGAGTCCAGATGACTTCAACATTATAGATGATCTACTGGCTCACTCAGCTGATAGGGAGGAATAACAGCTTCAGGCATGGCGTGATCCAGGGTCGAGACCATCTTGCTTTCTCTCCTTCTTTGGTTCTGCTCCTCAGGTGCCTCCATTCCAAGGCAGACTTCCCCCTCAAGGTCACAGGTGACTACCAGTCGTGGATTTTCCTGGTTCTCACACGGAGGGAAGAAAGAGCCTTTCTGGGCAGGAAGAAGAAACACGTCTTCCCAACAGCTCTGGCAAGTGGCCCTTCACGTGGACTCGGCTCTCGTTGCTTAAAGGACCCACCTTGAACCCTCCACCGTGGAAGACGGGCAGGCTCAGCCAATCAGGGCCCCCCCTTGAGGTTCAGTCCCACCTGAGTTTCAAGGTCAGGGACGGGAGATCAGGCTCCTGTTGATCATAAAAATGGGGAGCGTTTCCAGAGAGGCACCAGGATCTGCCCCAGAGCTTGATGCTGTCCAGCATGGGTGTTGGGAGGTCGGCCCTGGGTCCAGGCTGAGAGGCTGAGGCGGCCGTGGGGGCCCAGGCGGCAGGGGAAACGTGAGGTGAGGGCCCACCACCAGAAGCAGAGACGTCCATGGAACCGGCCGGGCAGCTGCCCTGGCGGGTGTGTGGGAGGGGGTCCTGTCATTGAAGGTGTGCACGCCCATCGGGAGGACGCTGGGTGGGGACCCCAGCACCTCGTGGGGCTCCCTTCTAGCCCAGAGCATCTCATCTTCGTGACCATGTGATCCCAGCCTCCCACTGGGCACCTTTGCGATTCCCACCCCCGACCCCCACCCCACAACCCAGGGCCTGGTTGTGTGGTTCCGTGATCACCACCCAGGTCTACCGCATGGCTGTTGACCTTGGGAGGGTTGCTTCACCTCTCTGAGCCCCAGTGATCTCCCCTGTAATGTGGGGATGGTAGGAATTCCTCCACACAGGCACCGTGGGGACTAACGGAGCATCGTGGGGGCCAGTGAAAGGGCAGGCATTGGGACCGTTGAGCACTGGTGTCCCATTAGCAGCATTAAAGCTTTGAGCGGAGCCCCAGAGGGCCATTAGGAGGCCTCCTTGCCCCTGAGTTCTGGAGCACTTCCTCTCTGGCTCACCTTCAGTCCACCAGGCCCCTGAGGCCCTATGGACACAGCTGAGGGGGCGGGCAGAGCAGTATGGCCTGGGGGGGAGTGGCTCCAGAGCCCCGCCCATCACTGCTGACCAGCTTGGCCATTGCTGACACCCTGGGCTGCCAGAGTGACTGTTTCAGGGTATTGACTCCCCACTCCAGCCAAGGACGCAGAAGTGCCTTGAGGACAGAGAAGGGCCTGGAGGACGGAGAAAGGCCTGGAGGATGCAGAAGGGCCTGGAGGACGGAGAAAGGCCTGGAGGATGCAGAAGGGCCTTGGAGGCTGAAGGACCGGCAGCTCCTCCGAGGGCTGGCGCACAGCCTGCAGGACAGCTGTGCGGTCAGCTGGGTGGGGGGCTGGCCGTCCTGGGCAGGCTGCCTTGCAGACAGGGTGGGCAGGACAAGCTCTCCCCAGCCAGGGGAGGCAGCTGCAGTCCAGGAGAGGTCCAGGTCCAGCTCCTCCTGTCGGGGCTGGGTGGGCCAGGGTGGTTTCCAAGAAGAGCTTGGGCTGTGGCAGTCGAAGCAGAGGGTGCTTGTCTTACGAAAAAGGAAAAAGGCCAACCCCGCTTGGCCAGTGACCCTGATGTCGTCATTTCAGTCAGCCAGGGCTCCCCCATGCCATGACCCGCTCCTTGCCACCATCTCGTCCCCCTCCTCGTAGGAGCCTCAGTGTCAGCTGGTTCACACCGGCTTTGTACGAGGGCACGAGTCCTACTGGCTGGGCTCCGATTCCGCCCCTGTGGCTCACTTGCTGTGTGAGTTTGGGTGAGTTATGGAACCTCTCTGTGCTTGCTTTCTTCGTCTGTGAAATGGGCATGTCAGCATCAGTACCTTGGCCGGAGAATGGGGTAAGAATCAGACACGGTTTGTGCCCGATGCTTAGTAGCAACTCGATCGATGCGACTGGTTGTCATCAATTAGCCTGGTTGTCTCAGCAGCCCGCCCTGGGCCTCAGTTTTCCCTTCTGTAAAATGGATATGGAACAGGAGTGTGGTGCTGGGGAAAGAGCATGAACTTTGGGGTCAGATCCAACAGTTTTCTAATCCTGGGTCCATCAGCTAACAGCTTAGGGTCTGAGAAAGCCACTTGAACTCTGCCAGCTCAGTGTCCCCACCCACGGGCTGGGTCTAAACAGCAGCCCCTCGTGGTGGTGTTCCCAGAATTTAAGGGAACGCCCGAGACAGGGCAGAGCTCGAGATGGCCTGTCTCCAGGGCCTCGACTCCACCCCAAAGTGCAAGGGTCCCCCTTCTCCGGGCCTGCTCGCACCTCATCAGACCACCACCCCCCACCCCTCCAGCTGCCTCCCCGACCTGCTTCCTCAGCCCCGCAGTTGGCCGCTGTCGCTCAGCCCTCACCTCCTGTGTTTGCTCTCTGTGCCCCGTAACAAACTGACGCAAACCTAGTGGCTTAAACCCACACGCATTTGCTGTCTCCCGCTTTCTGTGGATCCAGAGCCCGGGCCAGTCTAGCTGGTCCTCGCTCAGCGTCTCACAAGGGGTCGGCCAGCTGCAGCCCTGCTGTTGGCTCAGTGAGGGGGGTGTCTTCAGGCCCTTCCAGTTCTGGCCGAATTCATCTCCTTGCGGTTGTAGGACTGAGGTCCCTGTTTTCTTGTGGGCGTCAGCCGTGGGCCACTCAGCTCCTAGAAGTTGTTCCCAGGTCCTTGCCTCCTGCCCGCTCAATGCACCCCCTCAGGCTTCCAGACTCTTTACACTTTAAGCCTCTGGCCTCAGGAAGGGCCCAGTCCCTTTTAAGGGCTCGCCTGATTGGGGCAGGCCCACCCACACTCGGGGGGAAGGGAACTATGCAGGGTGCGTACACAAGGGGGCAGGAATCTTGGGGGACATCTTGGAGCTCTGCCCCCGCCTCCTCTGGCCCTGAGGAACCCCAGGAGGAAGTTTCAGCCCTCTCATTCTCCAGCTAGATAGGAACGCGAGGCCCAAGGTCACACTGGTAACTACCAGAGAAGACACAATGGGGACCAGCCTGAGATGTTTGCAGGCAAGCGACTGATGCATTCCCAACAGCCTTCTGGGGGCCAGCAAAGTCCACGGGAGGGAGTTAGAGGAGCAGAATTTAGCTCAATCGAAGGGAAAACATTCCAGCAATGGAAGGGATGGTTTTGACGGGTGGTGAGCTCCCCAGCACCAGAGTTGTGCAAGCAGAGGCCGGCTGGCCCTGCCAGGGAGCTTGTGAAGGGAGTGCCCAGCTCTGCTTCCTCAGCTTCTTTCAGCTCCGTCTCTGAGGCCTCCTCTCCTGCCCACTGGGACCACCATCTGTTCAGAAGGTGCTGAGCCCAGCAGGAGGCGATCACAGCCAGTCTGGAGGCAGCTCACGACTCCACGAGCTCTGAGACGCGGTCAGGGGAGGATGCGGGAACCGTCAGAGCCAGCAAGACACGCTGAGACTTCGCTGTGACTGCAGGGGAAAGGCCCCCGGGAAGATGGGGTCCGGTTCTGCTCGCGGCAGTCCTGCAGACACTGGAGGCTGAGACGGCAACCAGCGCCGTGGAGAGAACAGCCCAGATGGACTGGCAGACACTGGGAGGCCCTGGATCAGGTCACACATGATGGCAGCCCAACTGTGGACCTATCAGGAAGGGGCACCAATAAATCCCATTTTGCTGAAGCCAGTCTGAGCTGAGCTTTCTGTCGCTTGTCCCCAGATAACAGGGCAGGGCTGTCATCTTACACCTGGACCCCCTCAGCATCCTCCCCAGCTTGCCCACCTTCCACACAGCCCGTTCTGGCCAGCCCATGCCTTCACGCGGCCGGAGCAAACCGTCCAAACAGCTGGCCACGTCAGGCCGCTGCTCTTCTCCTCCAGGGGGCCCCACGGCTTGGCCGGCCTCTTCTGCTCCCCTGCACCCTCTCCTTGCGTTCCCCATCCTCCTGCTCTGCCCAGCAAACGTCTTCTCAGTGGTCAGAGCCCCTCTCAAATGCCCTCCACTCAGGGCTTCCCTCTGCCCCAGCATCTTCCATGCATGCTGTCACGGTATGGTTGCCCTCAGACAGCCTGGTCCATGTGTTCTGGAGCCAGACAGCCTGGGTCCAAATCTGGGCTCTGCCTTGGCAGGCTGTGTGACCTTGGGCACGTTACTCCACCTCTCTGTGCCTTGGCTGCCTCGAACGCAAAATAGGGGTCATAGTAGCACGTGTTTCGCAGGGTTCTCACGAGCATTGATGAGTGCTGGCCACTGCTTTTCTTGCCCTCTCTCCCCTTTGAGGCCGGGGACCCCGCCCAGCCTGGCACAGAGAGGGTATTCAGAGAAAGCCGCAGCAAGGAAGCCAGGGTGAGGCAGGGGTGAGGAGGAGGGCTCCCTCTCAAGGACTCGCTTCCTCTAAGTGTTGTGGGTGCCAAGGGGAGGGGGCTGCAGACAGAGTGTGTCCCACGTCACCACCCCTCCCCACCCCTACCCTGAGTGGGGGCCCACCCTCTGAGTCACCCACTAACGGGCTGACAAGTCTTATCGCAGGGCGAGGTGTGGCCCGGGGATGGCCTTGGAAGTCCCCAAAGTGACACAAGCTCTGACCTCATCCAGTGTGAAGCCCAGGCCTGGACAAGGGTCAGGTCAAAGGGCAGAGCCTGCCCAGAGATGGAGAGCCCGGCCTGAGGACCGTGACGTGGCCCCGTTGTCCAGCTCTGTGCAGAGGTGGCCGCATGGGCTGGGGGTGCCGCGGGGAGGCAGACCCGGCCCCGCCCAGGTCCAGCCTGGAGGGACTCAACTCCATTCCGATCAGTGTAAGTAACGGCGGCCGACGCCCGGCGCACCAGCCTGGGGAGATGAGACACTGTCCCCCTCGGCAGGGGCGGCCATCTGGAGGAGTCAGGCACAACCCAGACGGAGGTCACATTAGAATTGCAACCTGTAGCGAGGTCACTTTTCAAAGCAGGAGCCCCCACCTGCAGGCGCAGGACCCTCCCCACGGAAAGTGTCCTCTTTCCCCAAGAATTTCTCCGTGTCCCTGAGGGGCGCTTCCCACCAGCCCACAAACCAGGCAGAGTCTGCGGGGGTCACCACTGCGTTCGGCCCACCGCTGCTCTGCTGGCCGGTCGGGAATGCCCGGTCCTCCCACGCCAGCGCTATGGGCTGCGCAGCCCGCGGAGCCGGCCCAGGGGAGGATGGCTCGTCCCCCGGGCCATGTTTGGCTAGAGGGTCCCAAAGCAGAGTATCTGGGGTCCTCGTTGACACACTTCTGAAGGCCTTCAGTCCTCACAGCCTCTCTCTTCTTCTAGAACCTTCTCTCCCTGTTGTGAGCTGACCCAAGTCCGCTGGTTTAATGAAGGTCCACGGGCTCGTTGCCACGGTGATGAGTCAGGTGGGGAGGACCAGCTGGACAGGCAGGCTCGCCAGTGTGCGAGTGAGGACAGTCTAATGCACTTCAGCATCACATGCGCCTCGCTCCAGAATTAGCTTCTAGAACTTTCTGCTAACCTTGGACACTAGTTGCTCCCCCTGCCCCCCCAGGAAAATCCAAATTACACCTGCTGACTAACGGAGCTTCTTGAAGGATCCCTGGGCTGTCTTGTCCCTGGCCCCCACTGAGAAATATTTTCTGAGGAGTCCCACGAGACTCACTGTGGAGGGTGTTGTCAGGACATCCTCAGCATCCTCTTTCTGAGGCTTCCTGGGGAATCCCTTTCTCCTCCAGATAGTGAGAAGAGTTAGGCTGCTTTGGAGCAATGGGCCTGTTTTCATCACATGCACATCATGTTTCCCTCTTTGCCCTGGCTACCAGGAAGCTCAGAGCCAAATTTATGAGCACGCACTAAAAAACAGCATCTCATGACAAGAACTTGTATATTAACCTCGCCTCTGACTCTCCATTATATTTTTACCACCCTTTTTTGTTTTACTCTATTTCTCTCTCCTCCCTTTTATCCTATTCTTGGTTATAAAGATTCTTAAATACTAGGGAGCAAATACAAACAACTGAATGAATGATAAATTTATGTTAATAACACAAGCCTCCCAGCATTTGATGGAGAGTGGATTGCAACGACATGCGAGAGAGGGCCTGGCATGGTGGCTGGACATGCCCGCGGAGCCAAGTCTGGAAGCCTAGACTGACGACAATGCCTCGTGTGCCCCGTAAGTCCTGATGGAGAAGCAGGGCCCACCTTCCCTGGATGGCCAGCTGGTGCCTCCTGGGCCTTCCAGAAATGCTCACCCACAGGGGGGCCGGGCTCTGGGGAGACTCAGACCCCGGGGTCCCTGGCAGATGGGGAAGCCCCTGAAGGTGTCCGGCTTTGCTGATCCGGTGGCGAGAAGGAGGGGAGCAGCAGGGGGCGCTCCTCCCACCGTCTCTCCCACAGCCGCCTGGGGACCCTGGGCCTGCCCACAGCAGGGGAGAACCAGGGCGACCCCAGGGGTCGGCACCCGGCTCCCAAGTGGAGAGGGAACCACTACGTGTCCTTTCATTCTGGGCCTAAGTTTCCCCATCCGTATGGGAATAAATGTCCCCTTTGCAAGGTGGTTGTAAAGGTCAAGTCAAGTGACCACTGGGGGCAGTGGGATCTCAAGGAAAGAGCCTGCACTTGGCCGGCAGAAAGACCGGGACCTGAGTGCCAGCCTACCACACGCTGTGACCACCACCGTCCAGAATCCCCTCCGAGGGACCGTAACCCCACTCCCCGGGCGGCAGTGAGGACTGAGCCAGACCACCTGGCAGAGCGTGGGAACGGCCTCAGCCCGAGAAGCAGCTGTCATCACTTGAAAACTGTAGAGGGCAGTGCAGGCTCTGGTCTGCAGCAGCAGCCAGCCCTGGGAAGCTGAGGACCTCCCTGAGACTCAGTTTCCCCATCTGCGGACAAAAGGCTCTCCTGACCCTGCCCAGGTCTCTGCTTTTCTGTGCCTGGGGGACTCCAGGACGCAGAAGCATTGCCCTGACGAGTGGCGTCTGCAGCACAGTGTGGCCCCGAGGAGTCTGCTCTGGGCCACGACGCCCCCAGGACAGCCTGGTCCTGTGGGCCCGTCCCCCGGCCCCTCAGGCCTGAGCTGCCCTGCAGGAGATGCGAGCCAGGAGGCCTGGCCAGGGTTGGGGGAGGCCCAGCCCAGCCAAGTCCAGCCCAGGGCCCCCAACCCTGGGATTCTGGCTTGTTCCAAGGAAAGGCCGGAACTGCCCCACATCTTCACAGCAAAATCCCCTTCGAGTTTTTTGAGACAGAAATGCATGTCCTACTGCCCTTTGTCGAGGGCCTTTTAGAAGGGGGGCCCCAGCCCCTCACCCCCGATTCCCCTGTGGGGCTGCAGCCCCACACTCACGGCCACTGTCCCTCTGGCTCCTGTGGGTGCTCACACCCGGGCCTCCAGCATCTCCCTCCTGTGTCCTCCCCAGCCCGAGCCACTCCCTCCAACACATTCGTCTGATGGGCCACGCCCCCACCTCACCCCTCAGCAGGGCCCAGTCCTTCATGGACCCCAGGGCCCTCAGGGGTTGGACCCACCCCTATCCCTCAGCTGCCCCTCCCTCCTCTGAGCCACGGCCCCTAGCCCGGGTGCCCGTAAACTTGGAGAAAAACAGACAACATCTTCACGTCACCGACACCTGCCCTGAGGCCCAGCATTTCCTTCAGTGGTGAAGCAGGTCTGAGCCACGGCTCCCTGTGATCCGTCACCCAGAGCAAACACAGGCGTCTCCACAGCAGACTGTGTGGCTGCAGCCCCTCCGGATCCCCGTCTGCTCAGCTGCCCGGGGATCCCAGCCAGCGTCCCGGCACCGGCGGGTGGCCGTGTTTCACTGCTCACGACACAGCCCCGCACAGACCGTGGAGTTGCCTGTTGTCTTACGTGTCCTACTGACTGTATTTTAATGGCATCGTTTCCTTTTGTAATGCCATGCAGGTTGTTTTACGCATTTAAAAATCACCGTTCTGAGCTGGGCTCCCCAGACCTCACCAGGCGGAAAAGGGGCTTGTGACAAAGAGGGTGAGACCCCAGCTCTGGGCTTGCATGTGACGTTTTCCCCTACCCAGTGAGTCGCTGCTCAGATTTCCCTCTGCCCAGGCGGTGACTGGCTCCTGGTTTGTCCCCTGCCAGCCCCCCACCCCGGCCGCCCAGTGCTGGTGCACAAAGCCTCCCCACCTTGAAGTTCACCTCCCAAGGGGGTTCTGGCCCTTCCTCTGACCCCCACAGCCCTTGTCACCCTGGCTTGACATTGTCACCAGGCTCTGGTTCCCGAGCAGGGCCCGGGTCTCAAGTGGCCCTTCAGAGAACGGTGTGGAATAATGAGAATGGAGACAGCTCCCAGGTGCTGCGGGCTGACTGTGTGCCAAGCATGAAGCGCTTGGGAGCTTCACTCCTTCACTTACGGCATGCGGGCCCCCAACCATCCTAGGAGGCAGCAAAGCGCTAGTCATTCTTGTTTCATGGAGGGGGAAACCGAGGCACAGGACCACTCCCAGGGCCACAGAGCACGAGAGCTGGGACTGGAGCTTGGACAGACCCCGCCCAAAGCCTGGGAGAGTGTTGGGGGGGGTGGGGTACAACAAGCAGGTGATGAGCCAGCAGGAGACAGAAAGCAGGGTAGCAAGTACCTGTTATTTATAAGGTGGTTGGGGTGGAGGTCACTAACTCTTCGTGGGCTCAGCTCTAAGTGGTCATTTTTAAAGATGCCCCAGGAAAAGGAAAATGGGAACTTACGGTGGGCACCCTAAGCTCAGGGCCTTCTCTAAATGTCCACACTCAGTGCAAGCAGGTTGTCACACTCTGAGATGCCGAGGCAGCAACTCAGAAAAACAAAGCTGCTGCTTTTCTCCTCACCGAGCGCATCCTCCAAGCTCTAAAGACCGAGGAGGGGAGTCGGGGCACAAGGCGGTTGCTTCCTGGAGGTCTGTCTTCAGTGGAGGTGGGGAGTGAGCGAGGAGGGGTGACATCCATCCACACCCCTCCTGGGGACGGTGCCAGTCCCTGTGCTGAGGGCTCCCACGCTGGGGGTGGGGGGGGCGGGGATCTGGTGGGGAGGGGGGGCTGGGGAGATCTGGACTTGCCAGTGTCCTTAGGGAGAGGGGACCAGCTCGGATTCCTGGGTCCCTGGACACAGACACGGACACAGCTGGTGCTGGGATCCAGGGTTGTCGCAGGCCTGCGCCCTGGAGGCCCCGTCTCTGCATGGCCCCCATCCCTCGAGGCCCGCAGCATACCCGTCTCCGGGGTTCCCAGACTAGGCAGGCCTAGTGCCGCTGCCGGCCGGGCGGGTCCGGGCCCAGAAGGCGGGGCGGGGGCCAGCTGGGGCCTGGGCGGGGCTGGCGGAGGGGCCGGGCCGCCCCCTTCCAGCGAGGGCAGGCGGGGCCGCGCCTTTAAATGCGGCCGGGCCCGCCGCCCGCAGACCGTTGGCCCGGAGGGAGCGGGCGCCTCTCCCGTCGCCGAGCCCCGGGCATGCCCCTGCGGTCCCGGCGCCCGCCCGCCTGAGCCGCCGGCGCATGTGGCCACGCGCCCGCCCGCGTCCCCTCCGTCGGCCCCCCGCGCCCGGCCCCCGCGCCGCCTCGGCGTCCCCGCTCGCCCAGGGCCGGTCCCCCGCGCTGCCGCCCGCCGCCATGGCCATGCAGGCGCGCGCGCTGCTCCTGGCCGCGCTGGCCGCGCTGGCGCTGGCCCGGGAGCCCCCGGCGGCACCGTGCCCCGCGCGCTGCGACGTGTCGCGGTGCCCGAGTCCGCGCTGCCCCGGCGGCTACGTGCCGGACCTCTGCAACTGCTGCCTGGTGTGCGCCGCCGGCGAGGGCGAGCCGTGCGGCCGCCCCCTCGACTCGCCGTGCGGGGAGAGCCTGGAGTGTGCGCGCGGCGTGTGCCGGTGCCGCTGGGCGCACGCCGTGTGTGGCACGGACGGGCACACCTACGCCAACGTGTGCGCGCTGCAGGCGGCCAGCCGCCGCGCGCTGCAGCTCTCGGGGACGCCCGTGCGCCAGCTGCAGAAGGGCGCGTGCCCGTCGGGTAAGCGCTCGGCCCCGGGCGGACCGGCGTGGGTGGGGTTAAGGGAGTGAAGCTTTCTCCTGGGGGAAGCTGAGGCTCAGCGCTAGAGCGGAGCCTCGAGGCCCACACTCCCTGGGAGCAAGTGGAAGGCTCTGTAGAAATCATTTAGCCAGCCCTCTGGTCTTCCAGGTGGGGAAACTGAGGCCCAGAGAGGTAAACTCCTGTCCCTGAGGTCACAAAAGTCGTGAAAGTGAACCCCGGGGCTCTCCTGACTAGAGAGGGGCCTTGTCCAGCTCTGGCATGTGCCGACCTACCTGTCTGCGCCTGGTTTTCGCCGTCCGTGTGTCCCTGCTCTGGCTGGGTGCTTGGTGGGAGGCAGTCCCAAATGGCCGTACATCTCCGGTCTGGGTACTGTCTTCAGTGGCATCCAGTGTTCTCTTTCTTCTTAACTGCACTTAAAACACGTGTCTCCAGAGGGCTGTTGGGGAGTGCCTGGCGAGCTGTGGGGTTCCTGGGCTGCTCAGGGCTCCCTGGGGAGAGGCTCTTGGGGTAGAGAGCTTCTGAGCCCCTCCAAACCCCAGAACAGCCCCTCCTGGCATGGACTTGGCTCTGGATTGCTTCTTGCCACACAGATTAATGCTGTGCACGGAAGAACATGCTAGAAAACCCTGCAGCCCCCTTATTTTGGGGGGGCACTTCTTGGTAATGCAGGCTCCCGTGTGGGTTCAGTAAGTCCTCATGGACGCCCTGTGCTGGGCCCTGAGTGCCCTCAGCCTCCGTCTGTAGGGGAGGGATGCTGACCGCCGGGGCAGGCTCTCGGCCCCCATGCGGGGGTGCCACAGGGCGCACAGCCCGGCAGCCCTAAGGGAGCGGGGTCCGACGCTGAGTCTTACGGGACGGACAAGGCTTCCAGGTAGCCGGAGGCACAGGCTCTGTGGGAAAAGGGGCTAGCACAAGCGCCACGTGGAGGCTTGCTGTGTGTGGGGAGCCGTGCTGGGGGAGCAGAGAGCCCAGAGCAGCACGTGTGTGGGGGCGTGTGGGGTGTGGGGGCGTGTGGGGTGTGCGTGCGTGTGTGTGTGTGACACCTGAGGCTGGGCAGGTCGGCAGGCTTGGGCTGACAGTGGCCATAAGCATCGGGCCAATGGCTTAGACTTCATCCGGTTGGCCAGGGCTTCCCACATTGTGTCGGGTATTCTGAAATAAGTGCCCTGTGACCCAAAAAGGTTGGGAAAGTAAGTGCCGGCCCTGCAGTGGGGATTCACGCCACACTGGAGTCTGTCAGAGGTTCTGAGAAAGCTCGCAGTGAGAACACACGCGCACGCACACACGGTGATAACGCCCAGGGCCTCCCGAGAGAATTCCAGCAGAGCTCTTCTTTCCTGGCACACTGGGGTTCCGGGGAGCCCCGTTTGGGAAGCACTGAGTGGGGTTCACTATGAGTATACGGGAGGGCCGTGGAGGGGCTTTAAGGGAAGTGAGGGTGGCGAGGTCAGCTTGTGTTTAGATTGTGCCCAGGAGACCAAGGGGCGAGGGCGTGTGCCCCTCGACGTCTCAGAGATGGGCATTTTCACTCGGCAAGTGCCTGCTGCCCCCCCGGGGTGGCCCGTCGGATTTGGGGCTCGGTACCCGCAGGCCCAGCTCGGGCCGCGCTGAAGGGTCTGAGAGGCGGAGGGCTCAGGGGGCCTGGCGCCTGCCCGCTGAGCTTGTTCGTGCCTGTGACCTCCCCGACCCCGACCATGCGGTGGACGCTGTTTGAATAAGGCACCAGGGCCCGGGGCGGGCCGGGAGGCTGGAGGTGGTCCAGGTTTGGACCTTCTCTGTGTGTTCTGCTGGCCCTGGGCTGGTGACAAGGGCTCTGCGCTGAGGAAGACCCCGTCCGTGCCCTCAAGAAACTTAGACGAAGCTGAGACTGGGAGGCAGCGCGGTGAGCACAGACAGGTGCAGACGGCGCTCAGCGGGCAGGAGGCCTGGGCAGGAGGGCGCGGGCGGGGTGTCCCGGCGCTTGGTACTGACGGCATGGCCTTGGGTCCTTGCCCCAGTTTCCTGGTCGGTCCGGTGGGGGTGACGGCGACGCCGTCTGGGGAGAACTGTTGCTGGGTGAGCGAGCCGAGGTGCGTGCCTCCGTGAGCATCCTTAGACCGGTCGCTATTCCGTGTGCTGTTCTCTGGGCCATGGCTGCCGCCACCGTCTCTGTGTCACCTGCCAAGGTCAGGGCTGCCTCTGTGCTGAGTGTGGAAGGTGAGCGGGAGGGCTCAGCCAAGGTGGGGAGCACGGCGAGGGGCGGGCAGAGCGGAGGCGGAGGGACCGGCCTCAGAGGCGCAGGATCCCGTCTGAGCCCAGGAGGTTGGGACATGGGGCGGGGACCCTCGGTGCGGGAGGCAGGGCTGGACGGCTCCGGTCTGCGAGCACCTTCACTCTGTGGTCTGTTGCTCCTGCTCTTGGGCCTCGTGCGAGCGCTGTCACCCCAGTGCACGGGGACCTCAGACACCCGGGCCTCCGCAGGGCCTCAGTGCAGGATCCCGTCCTCGTGGAAGGCTTGCTGGCGCAGGGTCTCTCGCCAGCGCCGTCTCACCTGCTCCACGAATCTGGTCCCCGCTCTCCACCGCGGATGCGCTCACTGGGCCCGGCTGGGATCTGGCTGGCATTGAAAGCTTCCTCTCGCTGGCCCCAGGCTTCCACGCGGGCCGGGACAACAGGCTCCCTGAGGTGTGGAGTCGGGTCCATCTGGCCCCCTGGCTCCATCGGGCTCAGCCCCGAGAGCATCACGGGCAGGGTCCCCTCTCTACGCTCCCCAGAGCCCGGCCAGAAGTCACTGGGTGACGTCCACACATAGTGGCCTCAGGGCATTTCCACACGGAAGTCCTGCCAGCTCGCCCCTCGCCTGGGCCGGCCACGTACCCTTTTGCCCCTGGTGGAGGGTCCCTACCTTCTCCTGTCCCCTGGAGTGCCCCTCCCTCCCCTCTCCGCCCTCGGCTCCTCCCCTCCTCCTGGCTCCCTTCAGCCCCGGGGGAGCTGTCCAGTCCCTCCTCCAGATGCTCCCAGGTGCTGATGACTCAGGGTCCTGTCTCCAGCCTGTCTCTTCCCTGAGCTGGACTCCTCTGTCCGCTGGCTAACAGTACTGACAGGAGGACCACCCCAGGCTAGTCCTTGGCTCAACCTTGAAATGTCCCCCCAGCCAGCCATGGCTCCTTCTTGCTCTGGCAACACAGTCTCCACAGGCTTCCCCACCTCCCTCATCCTCCCTCTGGTCACTTCTCCACACAGCAGCCAGCATAACCTTGATAAATCCGTCTTGCTCGTCACTGGTGGGGCCCCCTCGGCAGCTCCCCAACTCTTGCCGTGACCCACAAGGCCCTGTGCCATCTGGCCCCTTCACACCCCTGTAAGGCCATCTCATCCTCTATACTCCAGCCACTCTGGTCTCTTTCGTACCTCAGGGTCTTTGCACATGCTTTCCCCGATGCTGGAATTCCCATTGTCTCACCATCCTCTCCCCTCATCCTGCCTTGGCCTGGGTGACCCACCACCGCTGAGCTGCCTTCCCTGCCCGCCATGTCCACGTCCTCCCTTCACTAGCCTCACGAGGGCCCCTGGGGTCTCCTCTAGACCCCTCACACCACCTGTTGATGCCATGCCTTTTCTCCATCTCCACCGGGCTCTGAGCCCCACAGGGTGGCGCCCTGGTCCAGTGCCTGGCGCACAGTCAGTGCTGTGGAATGAATAGATGGCCCCTGTGATGTGTGAGTGTCCTATGACCCTCCCCACGCTCCTTGCACACCCCCCAGGGCCAGGGGCTCACCACCTCTCCAGGGAGCCCTTGCCTGGTGCCGCCTCTGCCTTAGGGATAGCGTGGCTCCGTGTCTGTCAGTGGGGTGAAAGAAGGAAAG
Organism: Equus asinus; assembly: GCF_041296235.1. NCBI lineage: Eukaryota > Metazoa > Chordata > Mammalia > Perissodactyla > Equidae > Equus > Equus asinus. The sequence goes on from NC_091792.1 coordinate 158,430,338, forward strand.
AAGGGGCTTGGGGGCTCTGTGCAGAGGAGAGGGTCCCTTGCACTTAACCGGAGCTCTGGGTCCTTGGGCCTCTCGGCCTGCAGCTGCCGACTAGACGGCCTGGGAGTGCGCAGTCGCGGGGCTGGGAGCCCGGCGGCTTCACGAGGTGGCGTCTAATAGCTCGGGTTGTGCGCCCGCGGCAGGTTCCAAGGGTGCCCTCGGCTTGACTTACTCAAGAGCTTTGCTTGGCTTTTGACTTTTAATCCTCTGAGTGGCTTCCTGGGGCTGCGCCTGTCTTGGACTTCAGCCTTTGGGCCTAAGCAGCGGGATGACGCCTGCCCTCCTCTCTGCGCCCCTCCCCGCGCGGGGACAGCAGAGCGGAGGGCACATCTGACCGTCCAGGGACTCTGAGGCCTCGGCGCCCAGGGGTTGGGAGCCTGGAGTGCAGCCCGGGAGGAGCTTCGGGGCCCAGGCCCTGTGCAGCTGGCCTTTCCCGCCAGGGCTTGGCCCAGGGAGCACCCTCGCCCTCCGCACCTCACCTGCCAGCCTCGGGCTATGGCTGGGACCCCACGGCACCCCTGGGGGTCTGCCTGCCAGGCCTCTCCCTGTGCCATGCACCTCCACACAAGGGCCCGAGGGGGCATTATGAGACTCCATCTCCCCGCCCCGGAAGCCTGGCTGTGGCTCCCCCTGCCTTCAGGATCAAGCACAGACTTCTGCGGCGGCCTGCAGGCTCGGTGCACTCTGGCCTCTGCTCTCTGCCCCCCATCGCCACCACCCAGCACAGCCCCATGAAATCCCCGATCCCACGTTGTGAGGGACAGACGTGTAGAACCCAGGCAAGGAAGAAACCACCTCCAGGATGGGGAGAGGTGTAGGTCAGGGAGGGCTTCCTGGAGGAGGTGGCATCTAAACAGCCACAGGAGGTGGGCACAAAGGGAGGACAGCAGGAGACGCCGAGTACGGGCTCATGCCCGATGCAGGGCCAGGAGGGTGACCCAACCTGGGAGGTGAGGACCCTGGAAGGTTGACGAGTAACCAGCGTGCAAAGTGGGTGTGGGGGCTCAGCTCAAGGGGCCCAGTGCCCTGGGCAGGGTGAGCTGATGAGGCCTGAGCCAGGGAGGTGGCCGAGGGGGCGGGCTCCAGAGGCACTAGGATCTCAGGGCTCGGGGCAGGGGGGTGTCAGGGTGGGTGGAGGGCCCGCCTGGAGGGGTGGGTGTGAGGACGGGTTCAGATTAGGTCCCGGCGGGGGTCTGGCGTGGATGATGTCCAGTGGGGGACAGCCTTCTGTGGCGCAAGCCTGGCTGGCGAGTGGCCCCGTGTGCGTCGGTGGCCGTGGGGCTGCGTCTCTGCGTCACCGGGAGCGCGGACCAGGGCTTGGGACCGGGCAGCAGGCCCATCCTCCCCAGCAGGCCCGTGGAGCCTGCCCCGCCCAGCCCACACGCAGGTCCCAGTCTCACCTCCAGGTCCACTTCCAAGGGGGCCCGGAGGGGACCGCCAGCCACTTGGGGATGAGCAGCGCTGCCCCGATGTGGTCAGACCGTGAGCACTGTGCTGGGACAGCTGAGCCCGAGTGTGCCAGGGTCCACCCGCTGGCTTCTCTGCCTGGCCTGGCATACACCCTCACCGTCCGCCAGCTCACCGGCCAGCAGCTTGGGGGAAACGAGGCCGGGGGGTGACTCGCTTGGCCCCCTGGAGGCCTGGGGTTCATGTGGACCGGACAAGGGGGTGAGGGGCAGCTGGCCAGGAGAGCCGACCTGTCCTGCCCGAGAGTTTGAACGCCGCCACCTCCCAGAGCTGCTTTGAAGGACAGGAGCCAGCGGGGTCACAGGGTCAAGGGTGGACCCCAGGCTTGTGCTCTGGGCTCACGAAACCTTGAACACTCGTCGTTGGGGTGTTTGTGTCATGGCCCTTCTTAAGAAAAGGCTCAGCTAGGGCAGGGAGCTGCCCCAGGTCCCTCAGGTGGGGAGGGACAGCTCTGCCCTGAGCCCGGGTCCCCTGATTTTCCCACTATGAGGGCTCTGCTCGCTCGGCTGGCCTCCAGCACCTTGAGGAAGTGGCCTCTCTGCTTGGTTTTGTTAAGGGTGTTGAACAGGTGGGTAAGAAAGAGAATGAATCACAGACCCTTGTCCTCAGCGCATGAAGATGCGTATGTGAGTGTCCCAAACCGAACGCCAGGTCTAATGCAGGGGGAGCAGGTGGCCCCCTGGAGTTGTGCAGTGCACAACCTGCCCTACTGTATGATTTAGCCCCTCTACTGCGTAACCGACAGAGCTAGGATGGAGACCCAGTTCTGTTCCCCACGTCTGGCTGCTCAGGCGTGCGTCCCAGCTCCACTGCTTCCCGTGGCGAGACCTGGCGTGTCTCCTAATCTCGCTGCATCTCAGTGTCCTTGTCTGTGAAGTGGGGGTAAGAGCTGTTCCCTCCTCACAGGGTCAGCGGACAGTCAACTAGTTAATGAACTGAAAGTACTTTGCACAGCGTGCGAACAGACCTGAGTGTTGACAGGTGGAGTCAGGGAGGGGAAGGAAAGGAGGAGAGGCAGCGAGAGGGGAGGGAGCTGGAAGGGGAGCTCCACGGGCCCCATCCAGTCCCCATGTCACAGCAGAGGACCCTGAGCCCAGGGGGTCAGCCGATGGACCAGTCAAGGCAGGGAGGGCTTCCTGTAAGCGGCAGGCTAGGGGCTGGCCCCAGCGTGGCATCCATGGCTCGGGCGGCCCTGGAAGTGGCCCGGAGCCCCCGTGGCCTGCGGGACCCCTTTGATAAAGCACAGCAAGCTGGTGGCAGGGCCTCCTCCACGGGGCTGGCTGCAGCCCCAGCAGAGTGTCACAGCCAGAGGAGCCAGGCTGGCCCCAAGCCGAGGGCTGGCTGAGGCTGGGCTCCCCTGGGGGCCGCACAGCCAGTCACGCTGGCCGAGGACCAGCACGGAGTAGGGGAAGTGACTGGGGTCGGGGGTCAAGGGAGCTGGCCGCGGGCCTTGGGTGGGTCTTGTGACCCCCCTGAGCCTGTTCCCTGCTCTGCAAAGTGGGCTGACCGCTCCCGCCTTGCAGAGTTGCTGCGAGGATTCGGCCCTGGACCCTGGCGGAGGAGGCGGTGTGACGCTCGGCCTGGGCTGCAGCCCTCGGCCCTGCCTTCCAGGGACGGGAGCCTGGGGCCCGAGGGCTGCAGACAGCAGCACGGCCCCCCCGGGAGCCACCGCGGGATCTGAAGCCACCATCCGCGGCTGGGGGAGATGGGTCACTTGGGGACAGGCGAGTCTTCAAGAGAAAGAAAAACACAAGGAGCCAGCCTGGGAGCTAATTAGACCGGAGGCGGCCCGGGGCTTCAAAGCCCGCCCCTCGTGGGCGCTGGGCCTGGGGCTGGAGGCCGTGAAGGCAGCCCCCCCACCCCCCCAGGACCGCTCCTCTGACCCCACAGGACATTCACGCCCCTGCTCGCTCACTCGCTCATGTTCCTGCTGCTCGCAGAGCCCAGGCCGCGGGACAGTCCAGAGGGACAAGCCTTGGGGGCTTATGAGGTGCTGTGGGAGGCAGAGGCAGAGAGCGGTCGCAGCCTGTCGGGTCAGGGCAGCGCCCGGAGGAGGTGTGCTGTCTGGGCGTACAGGGGGACTTGACTATGCAAAGGCACGGTGACGCTTAGGAGCATGTGCTTAGGGAACGGGAGCCGAGGGCACCGAGGGGAGAATGGCAGTAGATGGGGCTCCAGGTGTCAGTGGGACCCGGACACCCAGGTCCTTCCTGCATTGCTAAGAAGGTGCCGTCTGGTCTGCAGGCTGTGGTCAGCATTGTAGACAGATGGACGCAGCCTGGGACCTTGCGGTCATCCGCTGACGGCCCCTCCTCCCCAGCTCATAGCTAACCACTGGGTGACAGAGGGGCTTCAGATTGCAGGGGGCAATAGAAAGAGGGGCAATGACCTTGGAGTTAGAGGAACAGAACTGGGTCTCGGTCCTGGTTCTCCCCACTATGAGCTGGAGGGGCACTGCATAGAGTTGAGCAGGCTGTGCACTGTACAACCCCAGGGGAAGCCAGTCACGCTGTGATCTTTGCTAATAACGCTCCTGGAGTTGTGCAGTACGCCACCTGTGCAGCAGTACAGAGCAGCCCCGTAGGGTGTCCAGGCCAGTCGCTTTCCTGCTCTGGGCTTCCATTTCCCCCTCTGTTCCATGGCACTCGTGACTGTCCAGAGCTGGCACATGGTGGTCCCCTTGCAGGACTGTCACTGTCCCCAGCCCTCTGGAAGCCCTGTCAGGATGCAGGAACGCTGGTGGTGGAGCCCCAGCCCCACTCCTCTCCCAGCTGGCTCCTGTCCAGTGTCCCTGTCCTGGCTGCGCCCCTTCCTCTCCCTGGAGGCCCCGCCGGACACCTGGCCCCCAGTGCTTTGCTCTGTGTCAAGCTCCTCCCGACTGAAACTTCCGAGGCCTGTGGATTTCAGTTTATTTTTGAAAAACAAAAAAAAATGCTCCCAGCTGCATCTGGCCAAGGCTGACTGTTGACTTCAGAGCTTTGGCTCGAGGACGAGGTGGGGGTGGGGTTGTCAAAACCCCCAAATAAACAGAGTCTGCTTCCCAGCCCTGGGCCGAGGTTTTCGTGTGGAAGGAGGCGGTGGGAAGGCCTCCCTGCCCACTGATTCAGGGGTGACTCATCTCCTGTGGAGGACCAGGAAACGGCCGGCCCCCCACCCCCACCCCCCACCCACCACCCACCACGGCGGCTTAAAGGGACAGAGCCTGGCAGGCCCCGTGGCATCAGCGGCCCACCCTGGGGGGCCCCAGGCCCCAGGGTCAGGGAGGGCGCGGGCTCTGAAGTCCACAGGACCTGGGGCCAGTGGGCAGGCCTGCCCCCCCCCCCCATCACAACAACCTCCGCTGCCAGCCTTAGTTTCCTGGGACCTAAGATGGGCCACTGATGCCACTCTTGTGAGGCTGCTCCTCACGGGACTTGTTAATAGGCTGAACAGTGTTCTTTGTGGTGGAGTTTGTAGACCTACTGTGTGCTGCATCAGAGAGGGTCAGGGCAGCATCCTTGTCCCCTCTCCCTCCCTCCCTCGATCCTCTTCTCCTCCCTCCCTCCTTCCATCTCTCCTTCCCTCTCTCTCTCCCTCCTTCCTGTCCTCCATGAGCCTGCTGGGCTCCCCTGTGCTGGTTGCTGCTCAGCTGTGGGAGGAGCCAGACCTGTCTCTGTCCCAAAGGAGCTGGTGTCTGGGCTGGAGGTGAGGCAGGCGGGCTTCTTCTCGGAGCCCACACTAGAAAGGGAAGCCTTGGGGCAGAGGCCGTTGGGTCGGGACCTCAGCTGCCTGCGTGGAGCCAGGGTCTGTACTCGCCCTGCGGCCCTGGCCAGGCGGAGGGCCGCGGCAGAGCCTTCCAGCGCCCTGTGGAAGGCTGAGCCTCGGCTCAGGACTCCCTCATCAGTCACGTCGTCCCTCCGCCTGTGTTTTCCAGCTGGGCCCAGTTTGGAGCCTGCCAGGTCCGTCTGCAGCTGCCTTCATGCGTGACGCTGCCTTTGCACACACTGTTCCAGGCCCAGGTCGGGGACACTGCTGGCTTCCCTCTGTCCCCTCGCTGGTTACACCGTGCTGTGCCTGGCCGGTCACTGGCCTGGACCTGGCGCAGGGTGCGCCCGGAAGGCCCTCGGCACGCGTGGACGGAATACACTCCCACAAAGCGAGTGCTGTAGGCCAGGCCCGGTGCTGGGAGCCCCGGGAGGGAGAGGCCCGCACTCCCTGACGGGGAGAAGCCTATGGGGGCTGCCTGGAGGAGGCGGGACTTGGGCTGGGACGACAGAGTGTGGCTGATGGAGCAGAAACTCAACAGGTTGCACAGTGGGGAGGGGTGACACCCGCCCGGATGCTTGCCCAGCACAGCATGGGGTGGGGGCACGAGCCTTAGCCGGGCTGGGCCTGGCGCCCGTGGGGGAGCCGCCGACCTGCCAGCCCTCCCTCCGAGGGAGGGGCCGTGGGTTGGGGCCTTGGGGGTCGGGGCTGTGGGGACGGCCTGGCAGGCGCGTCCTGTCCCAGAACCAGGCTGGCACCGCAGGCTTGGTGCCCACCTTCCTTCCCCGCCTGGAAGCCCGACAGGATGGTGCGGCGCCCCCCTCGGGGTGCACAGCCGGGCTCAGCCCACCGCTGCCTGGCCTCACCTGCTGAGCTTCCAGGAGGACCCGCAATCCTGCTTGGGGGCACACATACCCAGAGGGGCTTGCCCCTGACCGTGACCTCTGAACCTTGAACCCTGCCCGGACCCGACAGGCAGCCCTCGACTCCACTGACCACAGCAGGCTGGCCTCCGCGGCCGGGTGGGTGCGCCCTCCTTGCCACCCTGACCCCGCAGAGCCTGCAGCCAGCTCTCCTGTGGGCCCCAAGTCCCAGCTCAGGCTGAAGGGACACTCAGGGCCTTGGGGGGGGGGGCCCGCGGGGGGAGGCAAGGGCCCCGAAGGAATGGAGCCCTGGGCGGCCGGTGGTCCTCCTCTGCCAGGCATGTGTCTTGGTTCGAGGGAGTGTGTCTCCCTGAGCCTCAGTTTCCCCCCTTTAGAGTGGAGACAGTGGCCTCGGCCAGCAGGAGGTTGGTGGGGCTGCAGGTCGGGCTGCATTGGCCCGTAGTGCGTGCAGCCCTGACCAAGGGCCCAGGCTGCCCCCGTGGCTGCTCTCCACATTGGCCTCCCCTCCCTCCAGACAATCCGGAAAACCAGATTTCCTCCCCTCCTGACGTTCAGTCGCTTCCCAGAGATCAGCAAGAAAAGCAGTGCCTGCAACATTGGCCTCCTCAGGCCGGGCCCTCCTTGCTCACACCTGGCAGGGTGGCAGGGTGGGTGGTGGGGCCCCCTGGGCAGGGAGCTTCACAGTGCAGGTCATGTTCATCCCCGCTTCCCTCAGGCTGGGGTGGGGGTCCAGGAAGGGGATCTTCAGTCTCATTTTTCCCATGAGCTGTTGGGGCTCAGAGAGGGTAAGTGATTTGCCTGAAGCCACACAGCTGGAGGGCAGCGGTGCTCAGCCCAGCCCAGGGTGCTCGACTCTCATTCCAACGCTGCTTCCAGGCCCCAGGAGCCCCTTACAAGGTGCGCTGGGCAGCGTGGGTTCCAGGTGGCGCCCGCCTCTTGCAGGGACCTGGGAGACCTCAGTGCATGCCTGAGCAGGGAGACCAAAGGGCTCTGGGCCTCGTGCCACCCACACGCCTGTGGTCCCGGCAGGCAGCAGCCCCAGCTGCTGACAGCAGCAGAAATCTGAGGCCTGGCAAGTCAGACTGGGGCGTGGCCAAGTGAGGCGCAGACTGGGGGCGCTGGCAGCTCGGACCTTGGCAGCCCAGAGTGGCCCTGGAGGGGGCCACACTGTGGCCAGGCGAGGACAGCTCAGAAGGGACCACCTGGGGCTTCTGCTGTACCCTCGTCCGTCACTGCACCAGCCCAAGGGCTGGAGGGCTGGACCAGAGCCAGCAAGGGGAGGGGACGGTGTTCTTGTGCCAGGTCATGGCTGTTTATGAGACAAAGGCAAAGGCCCAGGGGGACCGGCTCAGATCCAGCCTGAGCATCACGTCACTGCTGTGCAGCCCCAGGGCGAGTGTCCTAACCTCTCTTGGCCTCCTGCCAGCCTGGGGATGTCAGGAAGCTCAGCTTTAACCGTTCTTGAGGCAAGCACGCCCTCCTTCCCAAATGTCTGGGTGTCACTGCGTCGCGGAGCCTGGGGTGTCCCAAGGGTTCTGAACCCTGTGGGGTCTCAGGTGGGGCCTCCTCGTCCCTCCCCCTGGGCGGGGTTCAGGGCGGTGTCTGGGTTTCCCTCACGCACCTGGTTCTTCCTGCCAGTGTAGGTCTCCACCAGCTGACCAGCCCGCGGTACAAGTTCAACTTCATCGCGGACGTGGTGGAGAAGATCGCGCCGGCCGTGGTCCACATAGAGCTCTTCCTGAGGTGCGTGAGCCCCGCGAGGTGTCCCCTCGTCTGCTGGGCCCAGACTAGGCTCGATTCTAGCCCTGGGGGGGGCGTTGAAACCAGGGGGGCTTGGGGTGAGGCGGAGCTCACGCTGACCCCCATGCCCCTGGGGAGGACGCACCCTCTCTGACTCGGGTATCCTCGCCTGGGGAAATGACAGGCGCCTCGTGCCTCACGGAGCTGTGGGCGCTGAGCAGGTGCAGAGTGGGTGGCAGCTGTGGGTCTCATCCATCCTCCATCATCCATCATCCAACCAGTTCCATCGGGCACCTGCTGTGTGACTGTTCCAGAGGGGCCGCCGGGTAAAGTGCAGAGAACAAATAACCACGTTATGGACGACGATGGAAGGGCTGAGCCGTGGAGAAGAGCGGTCATGCAGGAGGGCGGGCCATCAGAACGCTGGGGAAGGGGCGCCCTGCGCAACTGGGGTTCAGGGAGGCCCCACTGATCCAAGTTGGAGCAGACACCGGGGGAGGTACCCAGAGGACGTGTGGAGTCGGGGGTGGCCCAGCTCGCAGCAAGGTGCCAAAGTCTGCCTGTTCCAGGTCACGAATAAGGCCAGTGTGGCCGGAGTGGGGGACAAGGTGGATGATGACCACCCCTCCAGCCTCAGTCTCCTCATCCGGGCCCTCCTGGGCTCTGGTGACACCCCACGAGGGACTAGCGTGCTGTGGAGGACCAGTCCATGCATTTTTCCCTCTCCTGCTGTTCCCGTGGCCTGGACACCCTCTGCCCACCGCGTTGTCCAGGACCTCTTCGGTTGGACTAGCTGTAGGCATCCAAAGCTGCATGTCATGGAAAGACGAGGCCGCCAGCTGAGAGCAGGGTGGGCGGCCATGGCCACACGTTGCTGAGCAGCAGTCGGGCCACTTCTGGCCTCAGGGCTCTGCTCCACGGCGCGACCTCCCTCAGCCTCGCTCAGACGCTCACCGCGTCCCCGGCCCTCCCCTGTTGGCCAGCTGGGACGGGCGGCCCCCAGTGACACAGGACGAGAACCTGAGTGAGGAGGTTCTTGGTTTCCCACCAGACAGACCTCTTCCGGGCAGGGACTGCATCGAAGTCGTCCCGAAGTCCCCAGAGCCCAGGGTCTGCCCCAGAGTGGTGGCTCAGTGAGGGAGTGGGCGTGCGAATGGATGAGTGGGTGTGTGAATGGATGAGTGTGTGAGTGAGTGTGTGAATGGATGAGTGTGTGAATGAATGTGTGAGTGTGTGAATGGATGAGTGTGTGAGTGAGTGTGTGAATGGATGAGTGTGTGAATGAATGTGTGTGAGTGTGTGAATGGATGAGTGTGGGAGTGAGTGGGTGTGTGAATGGATGAGTGTGTGAGTGTGTGTGTGAATGGATGAGTGTGTGAGTGAGTGTGTGAATGAATGTGTGTGAGTGTGTGAATGGATGAGTGTGGGAGTGAGTGAGTGAGTGTGTGAATGGATGAGTGTGTGAGTGTGTGAATGGATGAGAGTGAGAGTGTGTGTGTGAATGAATGTGTGTGAGTGTGTGAATGGATGAGTGTGCGAGTGTGTGTGTGAATGAATGTGTGTGAGTGTGTGAATGGATGAGTGTGGGAGTGAGTGAGTGGGTGTGTGAATGGATGAGTGTGTGAGTGAGTGAGTGGGTGTGTGAATGGATGAGTGTGGGAGTGAGTGAGTGAGTGTGTGAATGGATGAGTGTGTGAGTGTGTGAATGGATGAGAGTGAGAGTGTGTGTGAATGAATGTGTGTGAGTGTGTGAATGGATGAGTGTGGGAGTGAGTGAGTGGGTGTGTGAATGGATGAGTGTGTGAGTGAGTGAGTGGGTGTGTGAATGGATGAGTGTGTGAGTGAGTGAGTGGGTGTGTGAATGGATGAGTGTGGGAGTGAGTGAGTGTGTGTGTGAATGGATGAGTGTGGGAGTGAGTGAGTGGGTGTGTGAATGGATGAGCGTGGGAGTGAGTGTGTGAATGGATGAGTGTGAGTGTGTGTGAATGGATGAGTGTGTGAGTGTGTGAATGGATGAGTGTGGGAGTGAGTGAGTGGGTGTGTGAATGGATGAGTGTGTGAGTGGGTGTGTGAATGGATGAGAGTGAGAGTGTGTGTGTGAATGAATGTGTGTGAGTGTGTGAATGGATGAGTGTGTGTGTGAGTGTGTGAATGGATGAGTGTGTGTGTGAGTGGGTGTGTGAATGGATGAGTGTGGGAGTGAGTGAGTGAGTGTGTGAATGGATGACTGTGGGAGTGGGTGGGTGTGTGAATGGATGAGTGTGGGAGTGAGTGAGTGAGTGTGTGAATGGATGAGCGTGGGTGTGTGAATGGATGAGTGTGGGAGTGAGTGAGTGAGTGTGTGAATGGATGACTGTGGGAGTGGGTGGGTGTGTGAATGGATGAGTGTGGGAGTGAGTGGGTGTGTGAATGGATGAGTGTGGGAGTGGGTGGGTGTGTGAATGGATGAGCGTGGGAGTGAGTGAATGGATGAAGGGATAGATGACTGACTGGAGGAGCGAACGAGCGAATGAGTACCTGAACGTACTGTGGAGGAATGCATGAATGAGGGAATTGACAATAGACAGAATGAATGAGTGGATGAGTGAATGAATGGTGAAGGAATGAATCAGAAGGGAAGCAGTGAGCAGTGCAAGCTACCCCCTTGCAGAGACAGGGCCCAGACCCCCTCCTTCCGCCCCTGGTCCCCCCGCCCCCACGCACCCCTCCCCCTCCTCCCCTGATCACAGGGCCCGTCTAGGGACCCCGAAGGCTGCTGCCCTGCAGACTGGTGGCCCCGGAATCCTGGGGTCTCTTCCCAAGTCGACTTCAACACTCTACAGAGAAGACGTTGACAGCGTGGCCTTGCCAGTTCAAAGTGTTTCTTGCGTCCGTCTGTCTTCCCTTTGGCCCGTGTGTGGGAGGGGCCCGCACACAGCCCAGATGAGGCTCGCAGGGTCAGAGCCCCTTTCCACCCTGAGGGCTCGGAGGGAGCTGGCTCGTGTGCGCCGTTCCACTGGAGGGGACAGTCACCACAGGCCGCGACTCCAGGGCCTTGTTTGTCCTCACAGCACCTTCCCCGAGGGCTGGGGGCCGGCCAGAGCCACTATGCTGACCCCGAGGCACGGAGGCCCGTGGAGGTCTCCGGGAGTGGGCAGAGCTGGCTACACCCTGATTCCTGGTCCCAGCACAGGGCCCCCTGCCTGCTGGGTGTGGAGCTTGCCCAGTGGGAGCCCTTGTCACAGGCATCTCTGTCCCCCATCTCTGGAGGCCAAGGACTGGGCTCCCCATGGACGCTGCTCCCTGGGGGCGAGTGGACCAATGGCCTGCGTGCACTGTCAAAACACCTACTGTGTCCTGGCCCTGTCTGCTGCCTTGCCCACATTTTTCAAAACAGCCCCGGTGCACGCCCACCTCACAGAGGCCCAGCTCCCCCCCCAGCGCTGACGGATCATGTGTGCAGGCACCGTGCCCCGAGGCCCTTCCACTCTGGTGCCCTCAGCATCTTCCTGTGAACCCCAGAAGGCGGGCTTTCCTGTTCCGGTTTTCTGGATGTGGAAGCAGAGGCCTGGAAACTTCCCCAGGCTCACAGAGCCCCTGAGTGCTGGGTTGGGGGGCCCCCAGGTCTCTCAGACCCCAGAGCCGAGCCCGTCCTTCTGCAGCACGCTGACCCCTCACGGCCCTCGCCTCGGGCACAGACCCTGAGACGGAGTCACAACCGGACGTGAGAAGTGGCACGCCCCTGGCCTTGCAGGTGGCTCGGACAGGGGCAGTATCTCTCCAGAGGCCCTGGGCGCCAGGCTCCAGCCAGCTAGTTGCCAACTGCGGCCCGGCCGGGCGGCAGCAACACAGTGTCCCGTCAGCCTCGGAGGCAGATGTCTGAGCCGGTGGGCGGGTGAGGCTGAGGCAGGCTGATCCCAGATGCAAATGATGACCACTGACCATGGCCCCGGGGGTGACCCTGACCCAGGCGAGGAGGCCTCTGGGCGGCCTGGACCCTTCTGCAGATAGGCGCCGAATGCTACACGCGTCAGGCCAGGTTTCTGGAGGCACTGGGGGCAGCTCCCGCCCAGGGCCCACGTGGACTTGGGTGGAAAGATGCTGTGGTCGCCTTGCAAGGGAGCCGAGTGGCCGGGCCGCTTGCTTCAAACCCCTGCTCTGCCCTTTGCCTGTCCAACCCAGGCAAGTGGTTCACGTTGCTAGGCCTGTTTCCCTGCTTGTAAACTGGAAACCTACCTGCCTCGTAGGGTGGCCATGGGTGGGAAACGAGTTCATCCCTGGCTCAGAGGCAGCTCTTGGTGCTGTTAGCCGCTGTCACCTGTCCTGTCGGCCGAGGCAGGGCTTCTGGGCCCGCCGAGACTCACCTCCCTGGGGGACGCCGCCCCTCTGTGCTTCCTCTCCCGCACGACTGCCAGCCCCTTCGGCCCGTTTGTCTCTCTCCTCTCTGCTGAGCAGCCTCAGACACTGAGCTCCTGCTCCGTCCAGGCCTGTGCTGGGATCCCAGAGGTGTCCTGCCCAGGAGAAGGTCCTGAGCTGTGTCCGTCCCCAGAGGGGGCTGTGACTCCTCCCCAGAGGGCTCCGGCGAGGGCTGAGCATTGTCCCCGTCAGGGAATACTGACCTCGGGCCCCACGCCAGCTGCATGGCCCATTCGGTCCCATTTCACGGAGGCACATGCCAAGGCTGGGTGTCACCTTATGTCTGTGGGCACTTGTCCCGTCCTGCCACATCTAGTGCTCCCCGTCCCCCTGTGTCCTCGGAAGCATGGCGCCTCGTGCGGAGTTTGCTGAGCAGAGCCCAGCACCAGCTCTGCTTGTCCACCATTAGGGGCTTTCAGGCAGGCATCCCGAGGGGAGGGGCCGGCGGGAGGTGGGAGCCTGTCCCCTCAGTGCTTACCCTCTCTGCCTAGTCAGAGATCTGGAAACTGGCATCCTCTGGGCTTTGTGACAGTCCCAGTGGATGCTGTGTGCACCTCAGTCATTTTCCTTTGTGCCAGTGACAGCCGTGTTTGTTGAGTGCATTCTGGGCGTCACTCAGCGGGGTGGGTGCTATTGTTCCATTTCCTGGATGGGGAGACCGAGGCTCAGAGATTAAATGACCCGCCTGTGGTCAGGCAGACAGGGAGTGGGGCCTGGACCTGAGACTGGAACCTGGGCTGTCTGGCTCTGGTGCTCTGATGTTGGGGTGGCTGTGCCTGCTGTTGGCATCACAGGCCCAACATTTATGGGCCTCACATCCAACTGGCAAACTGCAAGTCAGAGATTATCATCCCCTCCTTACAGCTGTGAAATGGGTCTAGACCTAAGCAACCCGGCGAAGGCCACAGCAGTAAGTGTGGGCCCAGTGGCCTCCAAGCCCATGTCCTCTACCCCCACCCTGGCTCTGCTCCTCGCCTGCTGGCCCACGGCTGTGTGACCCCTGTCTGAGTGCACACCCACCCTGAACGCCCGCCATGCTCATCTCCCCGCAGACACCCCCTGTTCGGCCGCAACGTGCCCCTGTCCAGCGGCTCGGGCTTCATCATGTCGGAGGCCGGCTTGATCGTCACCAACGCCCACGTGGTGTCCAGCACCAACTCCGTCTCAGGCCGGCAGCAGCTCAAGGTGCAGCTGCAGAACGGCGACACCTACGAGGCCACCATCCAAGACATCGACAAGAAGTCGGACATCGCCACCATCAAGATCCACCCCAAAGTGAGTGGGCCGCGGGGTGGGGGGCGTCTTCCCAGACCCCAGAGCTCAGAGATGCACCAGCCCAACCTTCCCACTGGACACTTGGAGGACTGAGGCCCAGGGGGGACCAGCTGCTTGTCCCCTGTCATGGGTCAAGTCAGACTGGGACTCTGGGTGCCTGCCCTGTGCTTCCCTGAGCCGTGGGGCGCGGCAAAGGGAGGCTGCCGTCCAGGCAACGTGCCGCCACAGTCACTCCCACACAGAGGTCCGCCAAGGTGCAGGGACACTTCCGTTGTCCCTCCCAGGCCCACTCCAGGAGACACAGCTGCCCCCACGGGAGTGACGGAGGCTGGTGGGGAGCACTTGGGACACGTACCCCAGTCCCTCCATCTGCACATCCGGACCCCCCATAGCTGACCAAGCAGACTTACCCTGCAGCCACATTGATGCTGCCGTCACCACCACCATGTGTCCGGGAGGCCTGCTGTGCACACTCTCCTCTCACCACAGCCCTTGATGGAGGGGCATCAGTGCCCTGCTGTCTCAGAGGGGAAACTGAGGGCAAGAGGGTCCAGGGAGCTGCTCGACACGACCCCAAGCGAGGGCAGGGCTGGCCCGCTCGGCTCTGTCTGGCCTTCCTGAGTGGTTTCTTCCTGTCCAGTGTCGCAGTGATGACTCAGAGCTGCCGCGGGTCCCTGTGGGTCCCTGCGCCCTGCTGCGCGTGAGCTCCGGGTGGTGGGGCCGCCTGTGCTGGCCGGGCCAGCTGGGCCAGGTTGGACCTGGCTTCTCTCTCTGAGTGACAGTCGACAGCGTCTGTGGGGAGAGGTCTCCTTCGAGGAGGCCTCCTCTTGCCCAGTGGAGGGCGAGGAGACAATGGCGCCACGAAATCGTCCTGTCGTGGACCCTTCCCCAATTTTGAGCCCTTTCACGGTTGTTATTGAGTCTGGGGGCGCCACTGCCATTTTAAAGAGGGGGAAACTGAGGCTGGGGGATGAGGATGTGCTTGAGGACAGAGGCTGGCAGAATTTTCCCATGAAGCAACGGATAGTAAATAATTTAGGCTTTTGGGGCCCCGTCTCCTTATGGCAGCCCCTCAACTCTGCACTGAGGCCAGAGAGCGGCCAGAGGTGACACAACGGGCGTGGCTGTGTCCAGTAGAACTTTACAGAACAGGCAGCCGGCTGGATTTGGTCCGAGGACCACAATGCGACCCTTGCCCAGAGACCCCTGTTGGCTGCCGCTGGGTCTCTCCCCTTCCGGGCGCTGTGACGGAATCCCGCGGGCAGAGGGCACGTCCCAGCAGCCACCTGTGGCCAAAGTTGCCGGTGGAGGGCCGGGTGCCCGAGACCCCCCAGGGCCTGCAGGCTTGGTCAGTGCCCACTGCTTCCTCCCGACCATGGACGCTGGTTAACCTGACTCCCATGCGGGGTGTCAGATGGAGCTTTGGGGAGCCTGCTGGCCCGCAGCCCACCCAGGCACAGCAAGGAAGGGCTGAATGGACCCTTCCTGCTCACCTTGTCCTCGGACGTCGTTGTCCCCTACTCTATGGCCAGTGCGCCATGAAAAGGATTGGCTCTCTAGTCCTTGCTCCTAAAATTGTTGGTCTAGTTCCTCCACATGAGACCCCCTGCGCCACTGACAGAGGCTGCTCCCACCCCAGCAGCGCAGAAAGCAGCGCAGCGAGGCCCCACGTGGGCAAGCACTGCGCCGGGTGGGCCGCAGCTCACTCCTGCTGACAGGCGTTCTCCTGTCTTCTTTTCCTGATAGTGTCAGCCTATGAAAGCAGAAACCGCTAAGAGGTAAAGCGTTTATTTGAGATCAAAGAATTGCAGTTTGGGGAGCACAGATTCAAGTAGCAACCCAAACAGCGTCCAGATTGCAGGAGAGAGGGGCAGGGTTTTTGTGGGAAAAGGGAGGAAGGTGAGGTGAGCTGTACTGGGGAAGAGTTCATTGGTGCTGGATGAGGCCAGGCTGGGTCTGTACTTCAGAGCTGGCGTGAGATTCGGTCATGGGGCAAAAGGCTAGACTTGTACTTCGTTGATTGGTCAGTGATTAAGTCATCAGCAAAGCCCAATTTCGTCAGTTTTTACAAATGGGATATTCTTATCCTTATTGACTTCTTGGAATGTTGGTGGTTTGGTACAGTTTGGAAGATACAGAAAACAAGATGGGGGCTGGCCCGTGGCGTAGTGGTTAAGTTTGTGTGATCCACGCCGCTTCCACCACCCAGGGTTCGTGGGTTTGGATCCCGGGCACGGACCTACACACCACTCGTCAGGCCATGCTGTGACGGTGTCCCATATACAAAGTGGAGGAAGATTGGCAACAGATGTTAGCTCAGGGCCAGTCTTCCTCACCAAGAAAAAAAGAGAGAGAGAGAAAAGAAAAGAAAAGAAGACGTGCAAGGCAATTCCTCTGAAATGCTTGCTCTGGCTCTATTTTAATATGGCTCCACTCGTGTCATCTTTCACAATAGCTGATAGGAGAGATGCCTCTTTAAAGAAACAATTCTGTATTTGACATGGAGAAGGGACAGCCGCTGAAACGGGAAGGAAGAGCAGCGGCAGGTGGAATCGGGCAGTCCAGTGGCCGGGTGGGTCCTGCCTGCCCGTCTCCAGATCTCTAGAGTGAGGGCCCTGGCATCTGGCCGTGGCCGTCTCCAGCGCCTTGTTAGAAAGCTTTTTGTCTGGAAATAGTTCCAGACTCACAGGAAGCTGCAGCAGCCGTGCTGAGGGGTCCCCGTGCCCTCCTCCCAGCTGCTCCGAGGTGATATCTGACACGGGCGGTGCAAAACCACAACCAGGAACTCGACGTGGGTGCAGGCACCGAGCCCCACTCCCACCTCCTGACACACGGGGACCCCTCCCCTGCGCGAGCTCCCGGCAGCTCCTGGGACGCGGAGGCAGGCAAGTCACAGCCCGCTCTCAGAGCCCCAGTCTGGTCACAGAGTCAAATGACAGACAGACGCTGCAACGGCTCCATGTGAAAACAAGAGGGCAGTGTGTGGTGTCTGGGTGTGCAGGGATGATGGTGGAGCTGGTTAAGTCGCTCTCTCTCTCTGTGCCTCAGTTTCCTCATGTGTCTATAGTGGGAGATCAGGTTGTGTGCATCAGAGATTTCAAGACCGGGGTCCCAGGTCCCCAGCTGGGCCGGGACTCTGCAGATCTGTAGACTGTGTGCGTCAGACTGTGGGGGGCTGCGTCTTCTGGGTGGTGGTGTCCAGAGCTTCTGTCAATTTTCAGAGGGACCTGTGCCCATTGAACCACTGAGCTCAGTGACCTCGGAGGCCATGCCCAGCTGGACCCCCTTGGTGTCCTCCCCATGATGGACACCTGTGGCCTGCCCTGGGGGGACCTGTGGTCCCTGCTCCATGAGCACCAGCCCTGGGCCTCTTGCCCCACCATGGGTCAGCTGGAGGCCGGCCCGTCTTGTCTGCGTTGTTGACTTCCCATGGTCATTGCCCATGACCGCTCTATCCAGCTGCTCCTGGACCACCCCGCCGGGGGCCTGGCCGTGGTCAGAGCACTGAGCCTCCCTCCTGTGTCCCCTGCCTTCCCCCCAGAAAAAGCTCCCCGCGCTGCTGCTGGGCCACTCGGGGGACCTGCGGCCCGGGGAGTTTGTGGTGGCCATCGGCAGCCCCTTCGCCCTGCAGAACACCGTGACCACGGGCATCGTCAGCACGGCCCAGCGAGACGGCAAGGAGCTGGGCCTCCGCGACTCGGACATGGACTACATCCAGACGGATGCCACCATCAACGTGAGTCCTCCAGCCACCATGGCGGCGCTCGCTCCCTGTCCCCCAAGCTCACCCCATCACTCGTCAGTCCTCTTGCTAGAAAGTCCTTCCTTTACATTAAGTGGGGTCTGACCCCTGTGACTTCCACCCACGGGTGCCGAGTGGGCCCTGGGAGTGAGAGACTGCGGCCCTGACCTGAGACAGCCCTTCAGAGAGGTAGGGCCGTAGCCCAAGTTACACAGCCCAGTCGGCATTTCTTAGTTTTTGTTATTGTCACATTGGATGGCACCTTTTGCGTTCACAAAGCCCTTTGTGCAGATGCCCCCGCGCCCACCTCTGGGTCGGGCACTCTTCTGGAAATGTCAGTCACTGTAGAGGCTCCTTGGGGCCGGCAGGATGAGAATTAGGGCCCCACCCTGCGTCCCCCCAGTGCCGCCCAGCCTGCAGGCAGTGGAGACAGCGAAGCGAGGCTGGAGCTAGGTTGTGAGCTCTGTGCGGACAGCACTGGCCAGGTCAGACCCGGTCCTCAGACAGCTGTCCACTTGGCCCCTGTGGGTCTTGGCTTTCTCACCCATGAAATGGGGACAGCAGCCAGGCCTTACGATGTTGTTGGAGATAAAGTTCGATGACAAGTCTCTGCTGGTTAGAGTGATAGTTGGAGGAAGGCTCCAGAACTCGGGGACGGGGCTCCGGGCGCAACTAACGTCGCCTTTCCTCCCCTTGCAGTACGGGAACTCCGGGGGACCGCTGGTGAACCTGGTGAGTGTGCCCTAGAGCAGGGGCCTCTAGTTTTCGTGGGGGGCACAGCCTCGAGGCAGAGATGGGGCCCGGAATGCGGCCCTCGCACCTTCACGCCCGATGGTCAGGAACGCAGTGGGCTGGAGGCCCTGGAGGAGGACGTGCCCCAAGGGCCGCTGGTGCTGACAGAGGCATAAGGGATGACCCGAGACCGCAGCCCAGGCAGGGTCTGTGTGTCCATCAGGGACCTGGGGCAAGGGAGACACAGTTTGGGGCCTGACCCCCTCCCCTGGGCTCCCCGTCCTCGTGTTTACATGAGATGAGATGGGCATGCCACACGACTCAGCATCCAGGCCCCTGGGGTTGGTCCCTGAGTCTGGGCTCTGTAAGGGTGGACCGGGCCATGGGTGGGGACTTCTGGGGGCCACACGGCACAGCCAAGGTCCAGCCTGCTCCAGGACAGAGATGCTTCTTCCCCTGAAGCCAGAGCTCGTGGGAACTCCTAACCCTTGCCATCAGGCAGGGCCGGGGAGTCCAGGGCAGTCCCCGCCTGGACCAATGATGGACTCTCCATCCCCTGGATCCCCCACTTGGCTGGTCCTCCCACCCCGCGAGCTCCCATGGGTCAGGCAGAACAAGTGTGACTTGATCCAAAGCTCGGCCCCAAAGGGGGCCCCTGGTGAGCTGAGTAGGCGGTGGCCTGAATGCTACGTGCAGACATCATTCTTGCCATGGCCGGGAAAGCCCATGCCAGGCTGTGAGGAGGAGCCCCACCCTACACATGTGCCTGGAGTGAGGCCCCCGGGGGCCGGGCAGATCCGGCCCAGGCTGCACCAGCCTCAGGGAGTGCAGAATAGGGGCAGTGAGGGAGGCCAGCTCCGAAGGGGCAGAGAAAGTGGGAGATGCTGGGGAACTGCCCTGGCCTCACTCGCCCCCACCCTGCTTCCAGAAGGAAGGGATAGAGCCCATCCCACAGGCCTCCACATCCTTCTCTGCTCAGCCCTTCACAGTGCTGCCTGGGGGTGCCCTTGGTCAGTGGGCACTGCCTCTGAGGGGGGGCCGCAAGCTTCCCCGGCCAACACTCCCCAGCAATGAAGGGGGGCAGGTTTGGAGGCAAACGGTGGAGAGGTGGGGGTCCCTGACCCAGAAGTGAGCCCGAGGTGCCTTTCCAGGAAGCTCCAGGGCTGCCCCGGGAGCTGTGCAGGGAGGGGCTCTGACAGCCAGGTCAGCTCTGGGAACCGAGCCGTAGACACAGTGCTTTGCAGCTGAGGGCAGCGGTCGCTTGGGCTCCCCCAGTGACGGCCCGCTCTGGTCTCCCGCCCAGGACGGTGAGGTCATTGGCATCAACACGCTCAAGGTTGCAGCCGGCATCTCCTTTGCCATCCCCTCGGACCGCATCACGCGCTTCCTCACGGAGTTCCAGGACAAGCACATCAAAGGTAAAGAGCTCCCTGAGGGGCTGGCTGAGCCAGGGGGCACTGTGCCAGGGCTGGGGCCCCTCCTTCCAGGCTGTGTGCCCTTGCTCACTCCCGACTGGGCCCCGAACTCCTGAGACCCCCAAGAGAGCTCAGCCTCAGCCCCTCTCAGCTCTTCCTCCCCCACCCTCGCTTCATGGCCACGGTCACCCCCTGCCCCTCCACACTGTCCCCTTCTGGCTGAGGATCTCCGCCTTCACCTCCCACCTCCAGCTGCTTGGGCTCTCGGGCTCCACTTGTCTAGGCTGCTCCATAGCTGTCAAAACCTGGTTCTTCCTTCCTTCCTTCCACCCACCCATCCATCCACCCACTCACCCATCCACCCATCCATCTACCCATCCATCCATCCACCCACTCACCCACCCAACCGTCCATCCATCCACCCACTCACTCATCCACCCATCCATCTACCCGACCACTCACCCACCCACCCAGCGACCCACCCACCCACCCATCTTTCCTTCCATCCATTCTTCTTTTCATCCATCTACTCATTCTTTCCTCTGTCTATCCTTCCTTCCTTCCTTCTGTTCGTCCACCCATCTGTCTACCCACCCTTTCTTCCATCCACCCATCCTTCCTTTCTTGCATCTGCCCGTCCCTAGGTACTCGCTCTTTCAGCCCTCTGGCCCTGCAGACTGCCCAGTAGCGTAGCCTCTGCTTCAGGGGAGTGGAGCCCAGCCCCTGACCTTTGGTGGTCACTCTCCTCTCAGCCTGCATCTCCTCACCCCCACCCACACAGGGGAGTCCTGCCCACCCTGCCCACTCCTGGATGGCCATGAGCGTCCATCTGGGAGAGGCCAAGACAGGCATCGGTGGCTCTCCCTAGTGAGGGCATGCCAGTCACCTTCCTGAAGTCAGTGGAGGAGGGTCACACTTCTTCGGCTCTCAGGACCTTTCCTGGTGGCCTCCACCTTCCCACTTGTCTTTTCAACCCAAGTTGAAAGTTCTCCCTTCCGCCATTTTGTCTCCCATGCTCACCTCCTGGCCATCACCCAGACCTGACTCAGCCCTGCTACTCACACCTTCAGATTGCTTCCCTGTCTCCTCCCAGCCCCCTCATCGGCAGTTCGTTGAGAGCAGGGGGCTTCTTCATGCTTTCCCTTTCCTCCACAACCCCGCCAGTCAAGCACAGGGACCCCGGTCCGGTGTAGCCAAGACCTGTGCCGTGAGGACTGGCCACAAGAAGAGACGCTGTCGAGGACTCCGTGTGGTTCTCAGGTCCCTTCTGTGAAGACAGCCTGGAGCCAGGGCAGAGGCAGCCTGCCCTAAAGAAGCTGGAGGCTTCTGTTGCACAGGAGGACAATTAACCTCTTGAGCTTTTTTCCCCTTGGCTGCTAGGGAGCTCAGAACTTGACTCAGGGTTGCACCTTTATACCAGTCATAGCCTTGATCCTTTCTCTGATAGCCGAGCTTTTCCAGTGTAATTATCCTCTGCTTCAGGGGTGCCTTTGACTTGGGCCACCTTCCTGGAAATCGGTGGAGCTGCACTTTGCACAGATTGAGCCGTGTGGTGACCGTTTTGTTAGAAATGGGGTGACAGCATCTGCTTCCTTCTTGCCTCTCAGACAAGAACCCACAGGGGCCGGCGTTTGCTCCTTTGCTGTCAGTGCTGACCTCACCCCAGACCCCTAGGAAACATTCACCCATGTCCTCAGAGCTGTCACCTCCTCCCAGACACGTGGACCAATCGAAGAACCCCATCGATCTTAGCTGAATGACCGAATCGATAATTTAAAATCCTTCTGAAGTCGACTGGCATTCCCTTTTGCTTTTTTTTTTTTAATAAAAATACCAAATTATCCAAAACAGGTTAGTCTAAATTTCTTGAAAACCAACCATCCTTTTATTAAACCCAGGAGGCACTAGTCAAGGTGTGCATCTTGTCCCCATCCAGGAGTTGGGGTGGAGAGGCCCCTGGGATCTTTCAGGCTAAGAGGGACCACCATGTGGGGTCTGGGGGAACCTCGGCCTGGGGTCCAGGAGGCTCTGGGGGCTCAGCCAGTCCTAGGACCAGGGCACCCCTGCGGGGTGTTTGAGTTCAGGGGCTGGCGGTTACCGGTGTCTGTCCCTCTGTGAACAGTGGGAGACGGCTCCTCAGTGGTCATCTCCGGCCTGGGGAGTAGAAACCCTCCCTCATCTCTTGATCAGGGGGTCTCTGTGGCCTGGGAGCAGGGGAAGAGCTGCAGAAGGGGCTGGCGGGGGGGGCAGTGGGAAAAAGGGGCCCAGACGCACATTTCCTGGTCTCAGGGTCACGGGCAGACTCGGGGTCCCACGTGCTGGGTTCCTGAATCTTCCCAAACAGACGAGGACGAGGCGGGAGGCAGGAGCAGGGGCCGAGAGGTGGGGGAGAAGGTTCTATGTTATGGAGCCCCGGCCCGGCCCAGCACCTGGATGGTGCCCTTTGCCTCTCCCGTGTCCCTTCTTCCAGGTACAGAGGCTTAGTGTCCCTGCTGTGACGCAGTCTGGGCTCTCCCCCAGCTCTGCGACGGGCCCCCTTACGCCTCAGCTCTGTCACCTGCAGAGCGGGGCCCATTCAGCCCGAGAGCTGCCCGGGTCTGAGGCCCGCTCGGCGCCGTGGACTCTTGCACAGCCGGGAGCCGGACTCATGGTCTCTGCCCCCAAGTTTTCGCGCTAGTGGAGAGGAGGCCATGAGAGTGCCAACATGTAATGTGACGTCAGAGTAGTGGCCCCGTGGGCCAGCGGGGCAGGGGGAGAGGGCCGCAGGTGAGAGCGTGGGACGCTGGGCTCGTGGGGGGGCCGCGGAGGGTCTTGAGCGGGGTTGGGTGGGGAGTGCCAATTCCAAGAACCCCGCCAGCCCCGGTGCGGTGGGGGGAGGGGGACGGTGTGTCGGTTGCTGGGAGACAGAGAAGATGCCGGAGGCGGAGGCCGTGCGGGACCCAGGGCTGCCTTCCTGGTGGCTGACTTGGGGTGGTGGCAGCGTGGGGTCAGGAGTGCTTGGGTCCAGGATGGATGTTGCACTTTGAGCCAATGGGACTTGCCGGAACGGAATGGAATGTAGGATGTGAGCTAGGGAAAGGAGCTGATGCGGCCGAGGCCGGAGCCCTGGGAGCTGGGAGGCCGTTTCCTGGGGTGGGGTCAGGGGCAAGTCAAGGACTAGCGCTGACGCCCCAGAAGCCCCAGGCGTGGCCTTCCCTCTCGCTGTGGTCTGGGGTTTTCTCTCCAGGTGAAATTCACGTGATACACACGAAGCCCCCTCCAGGGCCCCCGCAGCAGCGATAGAGCGTTCACAGTGCTGTGCAGCCGTCCCCTCGCCAGCTCCCAGACTTTGTCAGTGTCCCAGAGAGCGCTCTGCGCCCCTTACGCGGTCACCCCCACCCCCTTGCTGTTGTTTTGTTACCATCGTTGATGTTCTTGCCTCAGTCCGGTCCAGAGTGGTTCCATGACATGTTTAGAAGGACTCGGACCTCTAGCAGCCCTATGTCCAGTGCCGCATGGCTGGCACGGGTCGTTCAGGGGATTTCCCAACAAGGGTGGGAAGATGAAGGGCTGGTGCTTACAATTCTGCTGACCGATAAGCTCCTCCTGGCCGCCTGCACCCCGTGTTCCTGGAGAACCCCGTGTGGCCAGGCCTGCTGGCTCTGGGTTGGGGGAGGGGGCTCTCCTGCACAAGGGCTCCAGTGGGACGGCCGAGTGGCCTGGGCTGCACTCCGCCCCGCCAGGGCGCTGCTGCCGCACAAGCACCGGAAGCATAGGTTTCTTTCTCCTTGTAAGTGTGACCTTGGGGTTATGAGCAGAGCTGACCCGTGGCTGGACTCATGTCAGGAGCAGGATGGAGGGCCAAGGCCTCCGTCCCTAGGCCTTTCCACTTTCCTCTGAGGACCTCATCTAGTCTCACGGATTTAAACATCATCTAGAGAGTGACTCCCCCAAATTTACCTCTCCGGCCGCCCCTCTCCCCGGCCTCTAGACACAGAGGCACAGCTTCTTGTTGGACATCTCCAGTCCCTGGCTGCCCATCGCCATCCCCTCTCAGTTATGGGCAGCCCCATCCTCCGGATTTCCCACCCCGCATTCAATCCGTCAGCCGGCCCTGTTGGCCCTACCTTGGGGATCTGTGCACCCCGCACCTGCCCTGTCGCCATCTCCAGCTCCACCACCGGGACCAGCCACCAGGGGCGCTCACCTGGGCTGTTGCCCCCTCCGTGGTCCTCTGTCCCCTCCCTGACCCCCACAGACTCTTCCTGCTGCTGGAGGGCTCCTTTCAAAATCTAAGGCGGACCATGGCATGTCTCTGCCCATTCCCTCCGGGCTCCATCTCATTTGGGGTCAAGACCAGAGCTTTCCGAAGCCCACCAGACCCAGGGGGCCGGGCCTCCCGCCCTGCTCTGACCTCAGCTCCCGCGTGGACCATCCCTTGCCATCCATCAGTCGCCTTTGGTGAAATGTCTGCTTAAATATTTTGCCCATTTAAAAGATTTAGGTTGCTTGTGTTCTTATTAAGTTTTGAGAGTTCTTTATACGTCTGGATGAGCCCTTTGTCAGATAAACGGATTGCACATATTTTCTCCCATGGCCTGTCTTTTCATTCTCCTAACTGTCTTTAAAGAGCAGTTTTGTAAATTTTGATAAAGTCTAGTTCACCCATTTTTTAAAATGGGTTGTGGATCTGGTGTTGTATCTGAGAAATCTTTGCAACTGAAGTCAGAAAGATTTTCTCCTACGTTTTCTTCTGGAAGTTTTACTTTCTGACGTTTTAGATTTAGGGCTATGAAGTATTTTGAATTAACCTTTTTAAAATAGTACTAAGTATGAATCGAACTTTTTTGTTTTGGTTTTTTGCTCTGGATATTTAATTGTTCCAGCACCGTCTGTTGAAAAGACTATCCTTTCTGCACGGAATTGCTTTTGCTCCTTCCTTTTGTCAAAAACAAACGAGCGTGTTCTGTTCCCCTTGTCTCTCCGTCTCCGTTACGCCATCCTGATTCCTGCGACTTTACGCTGTCTTGACGTCAGGCAACGTCCGTCCTCTAGCTTCGTCCCTCCTTTTCAAAGCTGTTTTGCTTATTCTAGACCTTTGCTTTTCCATATGAATTTTAGAATCAGATTGTCAATTCCTACCCAAAAACCTCCCGCGGGCATTTTGACTGGGATTGTGTCGAATCCATAGGTGAATTTGGGGAGAATCGTCATTCTGACAATATTGAATCTTCTGACCCATGGACACAGAGTGTCTCCCCATTATTTACTCTCCTTGGCTTCTCTCAGCGGTGTTATCTGGCTCTCAGCGTACAGGTCTTACACTATCTTTCAGTAAAGTTATTAAGCATTTCATAATTTTGATGCTATTATAAATGGTGTATTCTTTTAAATTTAAATTTCTGATTGTTTGTTACTAGAATGTACAAATAAAATTGATTTTTGTATGTTGATCATAAGAGATCCTGCAACCTTGACAGCTCACTTGCAAGTTCTACTAGCTTTTTTCGTAGATTCCATCAGATTTTCTACATAGATGATTTTGTAGTTTGTGAATAAAGACGGTTTTACTTCTTTCTTTCCAGTATGGATTCCTTTTCCTTTCCTGCCTGGCTAGACCCTCCCACAAAATACTGCATGCAAGTGGTGAGAGTGGACATCCCTGCCTCATTCCTGATCTCAGGGAGAAATCTCTAGTCTCTCCCATTAAGTATGATGGTAACTAAAGGTTTTTCATAGGCACCCTTTATCAGGTTGAAAACGTTCCCTTTTATTTCTAGTTTTTATTCGGAATAGATGTGAGATTTTTGCCAGATACTTTTTCTGCATCTTTTGAGATGATGGTTTTCCTGTTTAGTCTGTTAATCAGGTAAATTGCATTTGTTGATTTTTGAGTGTGAACCATCCTTGCATTCCTGACATAAACCTCACTTCGTCATGATGTATCCTCCTTTTTGTGTATTGTTGGATTTTATTTGCTGAAAACACGTGAAGATTTTTTGCGTCTATCTTCATGAGGAATGTTGGTCTAGTTTTCTTTTCTGGTTTGGTGTTAGGATAATGAGTTGAGAAGTTGTTTAGGAAAGACACCCCTCTGCTGTCAGTTCTCTACTACACCACTTCACTTCCAACACTTCCGGTCACCAAATGTGTGAGGTTTTCCCACACCAAGCTGGGTGTCCTTCACTTTAACCCAATTCTGACACTGTGTACCTGGAGATAGCATCCGGCCCCACAGGTTAAGGGCTCAGTCCCAGAGCCTTCCCCCACCCACCTTCACATACATGGCATCACAAGTCCAGGTTGTCACCTGTGGCTATAAGTCAGAGTTTCCCATGATCCCCTCCTTGTCAGTCATTTGCTAGAGAGGCTCAAAGAACTCAGCAAATAGTTTACTTACTAGATTGCCAGTTTGTTATAAAAGTTTATGACTCAGGAACAGCCCAATGGAAGAGACACACAGGTGGGGTACGGGGCCGGGGTGCAGAGCTTCCACGCGCTCTCCGGGGGCACCACTCTCACAGCACCTCCACATGGCCACCAACCCAGAAGCTCTTCCAACCTGTCCTTTTGGGGTTTTATGGAGGCCTCATTACGTAGGCGTGATTGATTAAATCATTGGCCATTGGTGATTGATTCAACATCCAGCCCCTCTCCCCTCCCCAGAGTTGGGGTAGGGAGGGCAAGCGCTGAAAGTTCCAAGCCTCTAATTACATGGTTGGTTCTCCTGGCGACCAGCCCCCGTCCTTAGGAGCTTTCCAAAAGCCACCTCCTTCACATAAACGCACGTGTGGTTGAAAGGGACTTATTCTGAATAACAAAAACCCATTTCACCTTTATAGCTCTGGAGCTATTTCAGGAGCTGGGAGCAAAAGATGCCCCTTATAGCTTTTCTCACTTAGGAAATCACAAAAGTTTTAGGAACTAGGTGCTAGGAACCATGGATGAAGACCAAAATATCTATTTCTTATTATAAATTACAAGATCACAGAAGAATTCACTTATTTTTAGTTTTCTAGAGGAGTTTGGGTAGAATTGATACTATTTCTTCCTTAAACATGTATATAATTCTCCTGTGAGACCCTCTGGGCCTGAAGTTTCTCTATGGGAAGACTTTTAACACAATTTCAATTTCTTTAACAAATATAGGGCTATTCAGGTGCTCTATTTCTTCTTGATTGAACTTTGGTAGTTTGGAAATTTTGGGAAATTTGTCTGTTTTATGTAAGTTGTCAAATTTATTGGGATCAAATTGTTCTTAATAGTCTCTTATTATCCTTTTAATACCTGTAGAATTTGTAGTGATGTCACCACTCTCATTCCTATCAATATTTGTGTCTTTTCTCTTTTTTCCTGATAAGTCTGGCTAAAAGATTATCAATATTATTGATCTCAAAGAATCAGCTTTTGGTTTTTATTTTCTCTGTCATATTTCTCTTTCATTGATTTCTATTTCATTGATTTCTATGCTTTATTATTTCCTTTCTTCCGTTTACATTGGATTTCATTTTATCTTCTTTTTTCTAGTTTTTAAGGAGAAGGCTGAGGTCATTGATTTGAGAACTTTCTTCTTTTCTAGTGTTTAGGGCTATTAGTTTCCCTCTAAGTGCTGCTTTACCTAGATCTCACAAATTTTGATATGCTGTATATTCATTTTTATTTCATTTTAAATACTTTCTAATTCCCTTTTTGATTTCTTCTTTGAAGATGTGTTGTTTAGAAGTGTGTCATTTAGTTTTTAAGTTATTGGGAATCTTGTAAAGACCTTTCCATTATTGATTTCTAGTTTAATTCCAGTGCAGTCAGAGAGCATACTTTTATGTGATGAAATTTTAGAAGTGTGCTGAGACTTGTTTTATGGTTCAGAATATGCAAATGCTATTTCTGGGTCTAAGACATCAGCTAAGTCACAGTCTGGAGCAGTTGTGGGAGAGAGGTGAGCTGTGTGTATCACGCTCCAACTAAAGGACCGGCCGGGCACACGGGTGGTGCTCACTGGGCGTCAAGGATTAATATTATTATTTATGGGAAGGTGGGGAGATGACGAGTCCAGATCTGAGCAAGGCAAGTTTGGGGAGACTGCGGGTGGTGGCTGGAGAGGGAGCCCTGCTGGCTGCTGGGGGCTGGGTGTGGAGCTCAGCAGGACAGTGGATATGGGAGTGATGTGGTTGATGGTGCCTGAGAGTGAGGGTGGCATGGAGCTACCAGACCAGAGCGAGAACATCACCCAGCCCTTCAAGAGCAGCCGGGAGGACAGAAGTGGCTCTAGGCTCTGGGCGCCTGACCACAGGGGGCTGGGTTGGCCCAGGCAGTGGCTCCTGCTGCCGTCTGCTCCTGGGGCATCTCTGCTCGATGATCTTCATGATGCTCTAACTGAGTCCTGTGGTCTTTGTTTCCAGACTGGAAGAAGCGCTTCATCGGCATACGCATGCGGACCATCACACCCAGGTGACTGTCTGCCCCCTGCTGCCCCTCCATTCTCCTCCCAGACCCCGGCCTGGCCTCTCCCGGCCACCTTCAGGGCTCCAGTGGGCCAGACGCACTTAGGCTTCTGAGCTTTGCTCTGGCCTGTCCCTCTGCCTGGGATGCCTTTCCCTCCTTTGCCTAATAGATTCCTTCGGCTCCTTCAGGACTCCATTCAGGTGCCCCCTCCCCCAGGAAGCCTCCTAGATTAGTTTCCTGTGGCTGCCATAACAAATTACTGTAAACGTGGTGGCTTGAAACAACAGAAATTCGTTCTCTCACAGTTCTAGAGGCCAGAGTCCAAAATGAAGGTGTCAGCAGGGCTGTGCTCCCACTGAAGGCTCTGGCTGGGGGGGCGGGGGGGGTCCGCCCTGCCTCTCCCAGCTCCTGGTGGCTCCGGTTTCTTGGGTTGTAGTTGCGTCACTCCAGGCTCTGCCTCTGTTGTCATGTGGCTCCTCCCCGTGTGTCTGTGTCCAGCCCTCCCTCTCCTTTCTCTTATGAAAACGTCAGTCTTTGGATGTAGGGCCCACCTGAGTCAGGACAATGTCCTCTTGAGACCCTTAACCACTTGCATCTGCTAAGACCCTGTCTCCAAACAAGGTCACATTCTGAGGTCAGGGGTGGACACGAATTTTGGGGGACACTATCCTACCTCCCAGGCCACTCAAGCGGGAGGAGGTGCTTCCCTCCCCAGCACCACAGTGGTCCCATGGTCTTGGAATTGCCCGTCCGTGCCCCTCCACCTTGACCGTGGGCTCCTTGGGAGTGAGGACTGTGTCCTCCTCGTCCCTCTGCTCCATCCCAGCACCAGCTGTACGACAGAGTGGGCGCCTGGAAATCCTGAATGAGTGATCTAAAGAAGGGGGTGGGGAGGAGGAGGGAGAGCGAGGAGGGAAGGGAGGCAGGCAGGGAGGAAAATGCAAGGATTGAAAGGAGAAAGAGGTCACTGCACTGGGGAGCTCAGGGAAGAACCGTTCAACTGGCCACACGCTCAACCCCACACAGTCCCTGAAATGATCCTTCCTCCTGTTCCAGCAGCTCGTAATCTAGGGATTAAATCTGAAGGCAATTTGTAATCAAGACCAATATACCTTTTTTGTGCCGGTGTGTGTGAGGAAGATTGGCCCTGAGCTAACATCTGTGCCAGTCTTCCTCTATTTCATGTGGGACACCACCACAGCGTGGCTTGACGAGCAGGGCTAGGTCTGCACCTGAGATCCGAACCTGCGAACCCTGGGCCACCAAAGTGGAGCACACAAACTTAACCACTACGCCACTGGGCTTGCCCCCCAGTTTATCTTTTAAATGTGTCCTTTCTTTCTTTCATCCGGCCATCACACCAGCCATCACACCAGCCATCACACCAGCCATCCAGTCTTCTATCCATTCCATCACTCATCCATTGTCTGTTCATCCCTCCTTCCAACTGTCCATTTATCCGTCATTCCTTCCTTCCATCCGTCCATCTATCCCTCTTCCTTTCCTTCCTTGCTCTCATCCCTCCTCCCCCATCCTCCCGTGTGTCCATCGTCCTCTCCGTCCACACTGCTAGCCACCCACCTTCACTGAGGTTTCTCTGGAGGAGCCGTGTCGAGTAGGGGACACAGACAAGAGCCAGTGACGACCCAGAGTTGTCCGAGGCAGGACGGCGGTGTGGGCGGCAGCCCGGAGGAGGCTCCTTGTCCAGCCTGGTGGTGGAGGGAGGAGGGGGCAGCTTCGTACCAAGGAGTCAGTTTAGAGGCAGAAGCTGCCCTTTAACAGCGGAACTGTCCTTTCAGTTTGCTGGAGGAACTAAAGGCCAGCAACCCAGACCTTCCGACGGTCAGCAGTGGCATTTATGTGCAAGAGGTTGTTCCAAATTCACCTTCTCAGAGGTAGGTGCCACCAGAGGACACAGGGAGCCCAGATGGGAGGAGGTCAGACATGCCGGCGGGCGGGGTGGGTGGGCATGGGGCCTGGGCTGGGCCTGCTTCACTGACCTTGAATGACCTTGTTCTTCTTGGCAATGTGACATGATGTGGAAGTGGCGGGTGGGATTCTGGCCTGTTCACTAAGCCCGGGCCAGGCTGGAGGGATGAAATATGCTTTAGAGTCTTGGCCGTGCCCTTTCCTGGCCCAGAACATCCTTTCCGTCAGGTCTGGGGAGACAGAGCGGGGAGGCCCCGCCTGAGCGAAGCCGCTCCAGGCTGACTCTCCCCAGCCCAGCGGGCCAGCCTGTGTCTCCCTGGACCTGTTCCCTCTTCCACAAAGTGGGCATGACTCAGCCCTCTCTACCCTGGGGAGAGTTGTCAAGATCAAATGAAATAAAGCATTGCTTTCTTTGAAACCGCCAAGAACTAGAGAAAGGTTGAAGTTGCGACCCCGGGAGCTGAGGCAGACCGTGCGGCAAGGTTACCACATGTGAGGGATCTGTCGGTCCCCTAGACGGCTCGGAGGAGGTCGCTTCCCTCCTGTGCGCTGGGTCTCCATCAGCATGGTGGGCGGGCTGCATTAGCTCAGTGCTTCTAACCTGTAATTCCTGAGCTGCAGGGAGTCCGTGCTGGGCTCTGGCTGCTGTTGGGGGCGAGGCAGGGCATGGGTGGGAGGGGCCGGCCCCAGCCCCCACGGCCCCTTTGGCCAAACAGGAACCCTCTGCCTGTTTCATAAACTCTGCTGCTTCAGGAGGCCGTGCGGAGGAGGCGGCCCCACATGCCCTTCTGTGATGAACACAGATAGCACCATGCTCAGCCTCCAGCGGCCGCAGGGGAAATGGTAGAAATACAGACCTGTGAAGCCACAGAAGAGCCACCAAACTCAGGCTGTCGATCGGGCTTGCTGCACACTGCTGACTCTGCAGCGGTGGTTCCAGGAGCGGCCACGCGCAGGGCGCCCGAGAGCCGGGGAATGAGATCAGTGGGGACGGTGGCACCGCTGAGCCTGGCGGCGGTGTGAGCCAGGCGTTCCCCACGCGTTGTCTGCCTTATCCTCCGTGCAGCCCCTCAGGCTGCTACTCCGTTTCCAGATGGAAACTGAGGCTTAGAGAAGTACTCCTCCCAGGCCACACCGCCAGCACGTGTGGATCTTGGCACTGGCACCCACGTGTCTAACCACCACGCCACCTTGCCTTGTCCTGGGTGGAGGGGAAGGCGGCGGCGAGGCAGGTGCAGGAGGGAGGCCGGGCAGCGAGCTCTGCCTCTTCTGCACCCGTCTTAGTAATGGCAGCAACGTTAGGATCAAGGCCCTGGGCCTCATTGTAATTTGCAAAGTATGTTCCCACGTAAGACTGCAGATGTGGAAACTGAGGCTCAAAGGGGCAAAGTGCCTGGCCCGAGGCTGCCCAGCTAGGAGGGCTGCAGGCAGAGCTTGAACCAGCCCTTCGGAGGTGTGGAAGAGCAGGCCGAGAAAGTGCTTGCCCATCTAGGACCCTGATTTCCACCTGGCGCGAGAGCCTTGCTGTCAGGGCTCTGTCCTTACCTGTTGAGATGATTTCTGGTGAATCACTGCTGTTAAAGTGGATTGTGCCCCGACCCAGGCCAGCCTTGTGGGGCGTTGGGGTGACTCTGTGTCTCTCCTGTTGGCAGAGGGGGCATCCAAGATGGCGACATCATTGTCAAGGTCAACGGGCGCCCCCTGGCGGACTCCAGCGAGCTGCAGGAGGCCGTCCTCAACGAGTCCCCGCTGCTGCTGGAGGTGCGGAGGGGCAATGACGACCTGCTCTTCAGCATTGCACCCGAGGTGGTCGTGTGAAGGTGCGGCCGCCTGCCTCCATCGCCGAGCTCCAAAGCCTGCAGTCGAGGACGGGCGCCGGCCGAGCGGTTCCGTCCAGAGCCACCGGCCACCGCAGGATCAGGACGAAGGACCGAGGTCGGTCCTCAGCAGAGCCAGCAGCCTCCTCCGGGCCGTCCAGGGGCAGAGCCACGGGCTGGGCTTGGCCAGGGGCCACATCTCAGCCTTTGGGGAGCGTTGGCTCCCACATCATGGTGCCCAGGGGGCCAGCCCAATGTCTCCCTCATACAAATGCTCCTGAGAGCCACCTTCCAAGTTCTCGGGAGATCTAGAAAACTCCTCTGTAGTCCCTGGAAGTCCCAGCCCCTCTCCCACCTTCCTGCCTTTGCCCTGTCGATCCCTCTGTCTGAAATGCCCACCATCCTCCTACCCCACCCTCCCCGCACCACCGACTCCCACCTGCTCAGGTCTCAGCTCTCAAGCCTCCTCCTCCCCTGGGAACACCTCCCAGGCCCCCGCCCCCGAGCCCAGTACCGCAGCGCCCACCACGTTGAATGCCCAGGGCTGTCTGCCCCGCCAGCCTGGAGCCCCCGGTGGGCAGGCCACTTCTGACCCCCCTTGAGGAGGCACCGAGGGGATGTTCCCCGGCTGCCCAGTCCAGCCCTGTGGCCGGTGCTGATGCTCCCCCTTCCCAGGTGGGAGCGAAGCTGGAGGAAAGCAGAGTGTGTCTGACATACTCTGGGAGGCAGGCGTGTCCTCCTGGAGGTGACTGTGGAGCAGAGCGGGGAGGAAGCTGGGACCTGCCAGGGGAGGGGACTGCAAGGACTGAGCCAGCTTTGCCTCCCTGAGCTGTTCTGGATGGAGCAGCTGACTGCGGACTCGCCCCTGAGCGGCAGCGGGAGGCACCCAGCAGCCGGGCGCGTGTTTCTAGGTGTGGTCGTGAGCTTCGCTGTGCGTTGATTCCCCATGTTGCCTGTACTGTAAGTTTCTCTACTGTATGGAAATTAAAGTTTACAAGTGCGCAGTGCCGAGCCAGCAGGGTCTTTGGGGCTGCCCGACCCCCACCGGCCACAGCTTTTCCTGAGACCACAGCCATCAGGAGGCATGAAGACCTGGGAAACCGCCTCGAGCCCAAAGACAGCCCCACACAGCAGCTGCCCGGCCGCTTGGCTCCTAGCTCCCCCACTTATTCCGGCTCCGTGGCCTCAGTCAAGACACCCCCTGCCCCTGCCCTGGCCTCTCCCCCTGTCCGGAGGGACACTGGGACCACCGATGTCCTGGTAGCTGGAGCAGCTGGTAAGGTGCCTGGCTTACAGAGAGCCCCAGCTGAGCGTGCCAGTGGCTGAGAGAGCTTTCCCTGTGTCTGCTCCGTGTCCCCCTCACCGAAAGCCGCCCAGCCTCGGGGAATGAGGCAGAAAGAGACAAAGCAGGGACACGGCCATGGCGGGGGTGGGGCTGCAAGCAGGGCGCTGAGAGCTAGGACTTGCCCAGGGCGAGCTCCTCGGGTAGAAGTGGAGGCGTTGGGACCAAGGCCGAGGGGCCCGGCCTGTGTTCTGGACCGCCGAGCCCAGAAGGATCGAGGCCCCCTGGGCCAGCCCTTGCTGAGGAGCACGGTCTGTCCTCAGCTGGCATCTGGGCAGCTGTGTGACCACAGGCCACCTTCTCTCGCTCGGGGTTGGGGGGTGAACTGCAGAACTTCAAGCCCCTCCAAGCTCTGAAAGTGTGAGAGTCAAGGGTCCAGATGACCCCACCACGGGGCTGATCGTAGGAGATGCTTCAGGTGGCCATGGCAGCGGCCGGAATCCTATTTGTTACCTAGGAGTGACCTGCAGGAGATCCCTGGAGACTGGCGTGCCGGGCGTTGGTCACACTGGGTGTGGCTGGCTGTGAGCACTGCAGCCGGCCAGATGGGGGGCATCAGACCAAAGAGCAACAGCACCTGGTGCAGAAAAGGACCCAGAACGGTCCCCAGCAGCTCGTTAATGTGGACGCTGTGATCTTTTCACCATCTCAGAGTCACAACCCCCAGGCTCAGATTGTCATGTGAACTGAGAACCCCCACTCTCCAGCCGCACCAGGCCCTGCTGGGGAAGCAGGGGGCCCGGCACAGAGGCGGCCCTGTCAGATGCCTCCCAATCCCACTGTGCCTCCGTCCATCCCCCCACCCCAGTCTATCCTGATCTGGCCTCGGACAGTGGAGCCCGTCCCACTGTCAGCATCTTCTAGAGAAGTCAGAGCCTAGCCAGGAGCCTGGTTCAGCCCACCCCGTGGGGCTGCCCACCTCCCAGCCTGCCCCCATCCCTCCGCTCCCACCCAGAGTGGGCCAAACCCAGCAGGCCGGGTGCCATCCCAACCCCACTTTGTCCCTGCCCACCCCGAATCTAGAACAGTCCTGATGCCCAAAGTCCGTCCACCCTCCCAGGCCTCTCCTGTCACTCCCACCGGGCTTTCCCCACACGCCCTGCAGGATGCTGCAGGAATGAGGCTGCAGACCAAGGCTCCTGAGAGTAAGGAGCCGGGGCAGGCGTGGGGCAGGAGTCTGGACGAGGCCGCCGGTGTGTGGGCCTGAACTCGGGAGAGGATAAGCTGGAAGCCAGGCGTTGAGAGCCAAGCCATGAACTTGCCCAGGGCCAGGCGGCTTAGAGGGATCTGGAAGATGGAGGCAGGGTCCATTCTGTCTCCAGGCAGGGTCCTGGCTGGCTGTAGTGTGCACTCACACGCTGGGGGTGGGCTGGGGCCTCTCGCGTCGCTTCTTGTGAGGGCAGCAGCCTCGTCATGAAGCCGGCTGCCTTGCCTGGCCCTACTCACCTCCCAAAGGCCCCACCTCTGCATCACTGGGGTTATGGCTTGGGCATCCTGGGTGGACACAATCCAGTCCACAGCACGGAGACTGAGGCAGCGGGGAGAGCAGCCAGATGAGGCGCGTGGCCCTGAGCTGGTACCTCTGGAGATGCTCTGAGGAACCATGCAGATGAGCTGGGAGGCCACCCCCGGGCGTGGGGGGCCGGCCGTGTGCACCCACAGACACCTTCCTCTCTCCCTCCCACATGCACGGGGCCTGCCCTGGGGGGTGTCAGGTCCCGGGCATTCTGGCTGCCCTACCCAAGGCTGAGCTAGCGTCTGTGGTGCTGGAGAGACCCTCGGGTGGAGGGGCAGAGGGATGCAGGCTCCATCCGACAGCCAGCCCAGAGCTGTCCCTCATGGCTGCAGGTGAGCTCGGAGGTGCTAGGGGCATGGTGGGGGCATGCACCTGCCCAGTGAATGCCCATCGGTCCACACATTTCCAGAGCCCCAGACAGGCCACTGGCTCCCACCCCAGGGCATTTCACAGACCTTCCTTAGCCCTGAGGTCTGGAGCAGTGAGGGAGGGGCAGGGGCAGGCTCAGGCCTCGGGGGGGTGGCTGCTGCTCAGAGGGGGCCAGGTGGAAGCCAGGCCCTGTCTGCTGCAGTAAGCAGTGGACTAGATGTCACAAAGAAGGTTCCTGACTCAGGGTCTGCCCCGAAATGTCACTTCACATCCTCTCACTCCCCGCCACCAGCTCCCAGCTGACCATGGCCGACTCCCACTGGCCTCAGGTTGTCCATGTGTGAAATGGGTGGGTGGATATGGGGAGCTCTGGGCTCCGGAGTCAGCGGCCTGGGCAGTGGCCTCTGTCCCTCTCTGGCTGACCTCTGCGGGGCCCTCAGCTCCGAGCTTCTGCATCCAGCGGGGCCGGTGGTTGCACCCCCAGGAGGAGGGACCCTCACCCGACGCTGGGGGCTGCCCACTCGCTGGCCCCGGCTGGCCCTGCAGCCGTGGAAGTGGGCTATGTGGTGCTCCAGGCCTCTGTCCTCTGCCAGCTGCTCGCCCCCGGCCAGGCAGAGCTGGCCTCCCGGCGGCTCCTCCAGCTGCACTTGGTGAAAAACAACTTTTTTGGAGCCGACCAGCTGCCGCCAGAGCCATCCATTGTGCAACCCTCCAGGCTCCTGGCGCAACCCCCAGGGCTGGGCCCGCAGCCCACCCTCCACTGTCAGTCCTGGAAGCTGTAAACAGAGTGCTGATGAGGCCAGCTCCTGCAGGGAGCAGACCCCTGTTCCAGCCCAGCGTCCCACAGACTCCTGGAACTCCAGAAGGACAAGCCCGGAGGAGCGTCACAGCTCCCTGTGACCAAACACCCCACTGGACAGAGGCGGAACCTGAGGCCCAGAACGAAGGACTTGGGGGTCACATGTGAGCTCGCGGCTGCCTCCAGGGGCCCAGGGCTGAGCTCCTGGCTGCCCCTCAGGCTGGGCTGGAGCAGGCAGCTGTGGCTGAAGCTGCTGCAGGACCCACCTCCACTGCCCAAGCCGTGGGGCTGCGCCAGGATCTCCAGGAGGGGCGGCTGCTCCCCTCCAGAGTCCCTCCCTGGCCCCTCCAGGATTAGCGGATCCAGAGCATGGTGACCCAAGATGGAAATTCTGGAACGGGTCAGAGTCGAGGGAGACAGCAGGGGAGCTGGCACTGTTACCCCAGCCTGGAGCAGCGCCTGGGGTGCCCGGGGCTGGGGCCCGCCTGCCCACACCTGCCCCAGCTCTGCGTCTATACACAGCGTCCCGCCTCCAGTCACTTCCCTCCCCTCCCCCCGGAGACTCTCATCTCCCCGGCTCAGCGGCTCTGCTCTTGGTTGGTGTTCACCAGGCCTTCCAGGATCCCCGGCTGCTCTCCTCCCTGTCCTCTCCACTCCTTTTCTCAGCCCTGGCCTTTGTGCCAGCTGCTCTCTCTCCTCTCCTGGGCTCCCCTGGGCCTGCTTCATTCCCAATGACCATCCCCTCTGTGGCTGGGCTGAAAAATGTCCCCACAGGTATCCACATCATAACCCCCGAAACCTGGGAGTGAAACCTCACGTGGCCAAAGGGACTGTGCAGCTGTGATCAAGTGAGGGCTCCTGAGATGGGAGGTGATCCTGGGTTCTCTGTTGGGCCCCAAGTCACCACAGAGTCCTTTTAAAGGGAGGCAGGAAGGTCAGAGCAGAAGATGTGACAGTGTGGTGGCAGGGGAAGGGGCTGAAGATACAGGGACTCCTGGAAGCAGGAGACACTGTCGTCTTGCTGAAGCTTTGCTGTCTTACATTCACGTTTAGACGCACAATCCAGCTGGAACTGACTTTTGTGGATGGTGCAAAGGAGAGGTTTTTCCATCTGGACATACGAATATCTAATTGCCCCCTAGAGTATTTAAAGGGCAATTCTCTCCTCCTTTGTCGTAAACCAAGCTCCCAGATATATATGTGTGTAGGTCTGCTTCTGGATGCCGTCGTCCTGTTGACCTTTCTGTCCTTGCCCAGTGCCCCCGTCTTAATTGCTTGAGCTTTGTGAAACACTGCGTTATCTGCTACATGAAAGCAGCCACCTGGTACTTTTGCTCCAAGGCTGCTTGGCTGGTCTTGACTCTGCTTTTCTGCACATGGGTTAGAACAAGTTTATCCAGCTCCACGTCTTGTCAATGTGATTAGAATGGCACTGAATCTCTAGGTCAGTTCCAGAGAGGTGACATGTTTATGACATTCAGGCTTCTAATACATGAACATGAGTATTCCCCCATTTATTTAAATTTTCCTTAATTTCTCCCAATAGTGTTGTATAGTTTTCTGTGTAGATATCTTATATTGGATATTGTATATAGCTCCACATTTTTAGTTTTCTAACTGTTGCTGATGTAAAGACTTGTTTTTATTATTTCTTCTTATTTTTAATGATTTTTTTATACTAACCTTATATCCAGCAACCTTGCCAAAGTCACCAGCTAATTCAAACAATGTATCTGTAGGTTATTTTGGAATTTCTATCTACTCAACCACGTCATTTATAAATAATGAGTTTTAATTCTTCCTTCCCAATCCTAACACCTTTTATTTCTTCTTCTTGCCATACTGCGCTGGCTAAAACCTCTCGTTCAATGTTGCGGAGAATTAATGATAACAGACTTCTTAATCTTGTTCCTGATCCCAAAGGAGACTTTCAGCATTACGCCATTGAATATGTTTGCTTTGGGTTTTTTGTAGTTACCCTTTATTAGCTTAAGTTCTCTTTTACTCCCAGTTTGCTAAGAGTTTTTCTTATTCAAGAAAACTGAATTTTAACAGAAGATTTTTCTGCTTCTACAAAAATGATTAAATTATTTCCTCCTTTGTTCTGTGGATGTAGTGAAATACATTGATACAGAAATGGTTCACCAACGTTGCATTACTGGACGTTTTATTTGGATGTATTCTCCTTTTTAAATATTTTTGCTGAGATTTTGCCTGATATTTTTGTGTTCCTAGGTACAGCTGGCCTCTAATTTCCTTTTTCCTGATGGCCACCTTGGAGTGTGCTCAGGCTTGCTCTGACCTCATAGACTGACTCGGGCAGTGTTTACTCTTTTTCTGTCCTCTGGGAGAGTCCGTGTAAGACTGGCATTAGTTCTCTCTTAAATAGTGATAGAATTTAAAAATAGGCATCTATTCTTGGAGTTTTCCTTTGTTTAAATAGTGGATTCTATTTCTTTAATAGACACAGAACTGTTCATATTTTCTATTTCTTCTTGTGTCAGCTTAGCTAAGTTGTATTTCTATGGCAATGTGTTCATTTCATCTAAGTTTTCAAAATATTGACATAAAGTCGTTCGTAATTTCCTCTTTTTCTTTCTTTAACACTTTCCATTCTCCAGTTATGTCCCATTTTCATTCTTGACGTCACCATTTGTGCCTTCTCTCTTTTTGTCTTGATTAGTCTTGTTGGGAGCTTATAAATTTTATTCCTCTTAAAAACAACAGGGGTGGGCCCAGTGGCACAGCGGTTAAGTTCACCTGCTCCACTTCGGCAGCCCAGGGTTCGCCAGTTCAGATCCTGGGTGTGGACATGGCACTGCCTGTCAAGCCACACTGTGGTAGGCGTCCCACCTAAAGTAGAGGAAGATGGGCACGGATGTTGGCTCAGGGCCAGTCTTCCTCAGCAAAAAGAGGAGGATTGGCAGCAGATGTTAGCTCAGGGCTAATCTTCCTCAAAACAACAAGAAGAAGATTTGGCTTTGTTGATCCTTTCCATTGGATATTTGTTTTCTATGTCACTACTTTCTGCTCTTACCTTCGTTAATTCTTTTCTTCTACTTCCTTCTTTGGGTTTAATCGGCCTCTCTTCTTTTTTAGCATATGCTCTTAAAGGTGTAAACTTCCCTCTGGCACGGCTCTGGCTGTATCATCCCGGTTGTTTTCTTCTGGAACTCTTGTTAGGCAGATGTTGCCTTCCTGGGTTGTTCCAGAAGCAATATAGCATTGTGTGTAGAGCACAGCATCCGGGATCAGACTACCCGCACTTGATTTCAGCTCTGCAACTTTCTAGCTGGGTGGCCACGGCCAGTTTACTTAACTTCTCCTTCCTCAGTTTCCTCATCTGAAAATGGAGATAATCGTACTGCCATCTGGGGATTAAATACTAAAGCGCTGACAGCGGTGCCTGGCATCCGACGTGCACTCGGAATATGCTATTAGCTGTTACCTCTTCATTGCTCCCAGCTTCCCATTTCTTTGGCTATATAAATTCAGGAAGATTTCCTTCTATTTATTCTGTTTAATTTGTCCACAAACTGTCTTGTTCTCAGACTGCTTCCTTTGTATGTGCTAACCTCTTCTTGTGTTATGGATGCAAATCTCTCTGGGACAGTGATCAGCCTGCTGTCAGTCAACTGTCTGGACAGAGAGGACTCTGCTGTCTCTGGAGTCGGCTGTTGGCCCCCTCAGCCTCCCCGCTGATTTGGCTTTGTCGATCCTTTCCATTGGATATTTGATTTGGTCCTCGCTGGCTACCGCTGCTTCTCCTCTGGGGCCAGCCTGTCCTTGTTTGTGCCTGGGACGTATCACTTAGGGGCGTGGCTAATTAACTAAGTACCGTAGGACAGTGTGGGTTTCCTCTGATGTGTCCAGCCTGTCTGCTGAGAGAGAAGCTGCCTGTGATCCGTAGGTGCCGGGGCCTCACTCGGGTGGGCGGGGGCGGGGGGGCAGGGAGGCTGCCGTCCTGTCCAAACGATGACATGAAGAGGGCCACCCCCCACCACCCCCAGGAGACCTGGCGTCTACAGAGGACTAGATAGCCGTTCTCCGCCACCAGGCTCGGCTCACCTGCAAATAGGACTCAAGCTCAGCTCCTGTTCTCTCTCCCTCTTCTCACCGCACGCTCCACACCCGCAAACCCTGGGCGGCCCTGCAGGTGGTTCCCCTAGCGTCTCGAGTCTTCCTTTAGCCAGTTCCATCAGCTGGGGCCCCCTCTGCTCCCAGCTATTTGTCCCCCAGAAACTTTCCAGGAGCTTCAGTGGTTTGCAGGCCCTGTTCAGGCCTGAACAGCTTTTTGAGTTTTTCTCCTTGTGCCTCTCTGCTGTCATTTCAGTGGGACCGGGAACAGAGAGGGAGGCAGACGCACACACCTGGTCTGACGTCTTAAGAATGTCTTTCGTTTTGTTTCTAGATTTCTCACTGTGGCCCCTCTCCCCAGGCCGTGACATGTGGCCATGGAGGAAGGCTTGGCGCAGAGAAGGAGCATAGACTCCTCTGGTAAGACCTGGGTCCAAATCCTGGTTCTGTCAAGCTTGGTAAAGTCTCTGAGCCTCAGTTTCCCTATCTGTACAATGGAGCTTTTAATCTGCATCTCACAGAGCTGCGACAACAATTGCCTGACCTCCCCCCTTCTAGCCTGAAGCGTGTGTTGGTGAAGTTAGAAAATGCTTCCCATTCCTCAAGACTCTTTACCGCCATTTCCCGGGAAGTGACAGTCACAGGCATACAAAAACTCTCTGACCTCGAATATGAACGACACGATCTAGAGGTAGCCAGCCTGTGATGTGACGTAATGCATCACACGTCTGAGTGTCCAGCTCAGAGGGGACACCCCAGAGCAGCCGCGCCCCTGCTCCTGGTTCAGAAGACGAACCCTCCAAACGACCTGCACTGCTCCTTGATGCTCTGCGGCCGACAGCTTCCCCGGAGTTCCTGGCCTCGGCGGGGCTGGGGACAGCGTCCCTTTGGCCTTGGTGGGATACCTCTGGGTCTCTGGGGGGCAAAGCTTGGGCACAGCATATCCCTCACCACATGCAAACGCACTCGCAGGACGGGGGACGTGCCACCTGCAGGGCTGAGCTCTGAGCTGACCTCCTGACAAAGGACCAAGCAGGCGAAGACCTCCACAAACCACGGGTCACCCCAGTCCAGGGGCCGGCAAGGCCTTCGTGTATGTTTGCTTCGCTGAAATAAAAGAGAAAAAACCACCCTTTAGAGAAGCAGAATGTCCCTGACCCAAAACCCAGGGGTGCTGAAGAGTGAGTCTGTCCTGTGTCCACCTTGCCTCCAGGTCAGACCTACCTGCAGCAGGTGACACAGCCACGAGGAAGCTTTGCGTCTGTGCTCGTCCCACCCGACGTTCTGACCTGAACGCCCCACTCTGCACTCAGCCCCTGGGGCCCTGGGGGACTCGAATGCTAGAGATGCGATGTGTAATCATTGAACAGTCAGCCGAGGGATGCGGCATTCCAACTGGGGCTGTGCCACCTTCCTGTCCAGACACCAGCCCCTCCTCCCGCACACGTGGCCTCCTCCACGCTTCAAGGACAAGGGCCCGGCCTGCTGCTGGGCTTCAGGAGGTCGGGCGGATTCTAGCAAACCCTGCTGGTCCCGCCATCCCATCGGGATTCTCAGTGTCTGGCATCCTCTGAGTTCCGTCCCTCTATGTTCCGTCCCCTCGGAATCCCGTGCCCTCAGAGTCCCATCCCCTCGGAGTCCCGTCCCCTCGGTGTTCCGTCCCCTCGGTGTTCCGTCCCCTCGGTGTTCCGTCCCCTCAGAGTCCCGTCCCCTCGGAGTCCCGTCCCCTCGGTGTTCCGTCCCCTCGGAGTCCCATCCCCTCAGAGTCCCATCCCCTCGGAGTCCCGTCCCCTCGGTGTTCCGTCCCCTCGGTGTTCCGTCCCCTCGGTGTTCTGTCCCCTCAGAGTCCCGTCCCCTCGGAGTCCCGTCCCCTCGGAGTCCCGTCCCCTCGGTGTTCCGTCCCCTCAGAGTCCCATCCCCTCAGAGTCCCATCCCCTCGGAGTCCCGTCCCCTCGGTGTTCCGTCCCCTCGGTGTTCCGTCCCCTCGGTGTTCCATCCCCTCAGAGTCCCGTCCCCTCGGAGTCCCGTCCCCTCGGTGTTCCGTCCCCTCAGAGTCCCATCCCCTCAGAGTCCCATCCCCTCGGAGTCCCGTCCCCTCGGTGTTCCGTCCCCTCGGTGTTCCGTCCCCTCGGTGTTCCGTCCCCTCAGAGTCCCGTCCCCTCGGAGTCCCGTCCCCTCGGAGTCCCGTCCCCTCGGTGTTCCGTCCCCTCAGAGTCCCATCCCCTCAGAGTCCCGTCCCCTCGGAGTCCCGTCCCCTCGGTGTTCCGTCCCATCAGTGTTCCGTCCCTCAGAGTCCCATCCCCTCGGTGTTCCGTCCCCTCGGTGTTCCATCCCTCAGAGTCCCGTCCCTTCAGAGTCCCGTCCCCTCAGAGTCCCGTCCCCTCGGAGTTCCGTCCCCTCGGAGTTCCGTCCCCTCAGAGTCACGTCCCCTCGGTGTTCCGTCCCCTCGGAGTCCCGTCCCCTCGGTGTCCCGTCCCCTCGGTGTTCCGTCCCCTCGGAGTCCCGTCCACTGGTAGTCCCGTCCCCTCGGAGTTCCGTCCCCTCGGAGTCCCGTCCCCTCGGTGTTCCGTCCCCTGGGAGTCCCGTCCCCTTGGTGTTCCCTCCCCTCGGAGTCCCGCCCCTCGGAGTCCCATCCCCTCAGAGTCACATCTCCTCGGAGTTCCGTCCCCTCAGAGTCCCGTCCCCTCGGAGTTCTGTCCCCTCAGAGTCCCGTCCCCTCGGAGTTCTGTCCCCTCAGAGTCCCGTCCCCTCAGAGTCACATCCCCTCGGAGTCCCATCCCTAGGAGTCCCGTCCCCTCAGAGTCCCGTCCCCTCAGAGTCCCGTCCCCTCGGAGTTCCATCCCCTCGGAGTCACGTCCCCTCAGAGTCCCATCCCCTCAGAGTCCCGCCCCGTCGGAGTCCCGTCCCCTCGGAGTCCCGTCCCCTTGGTGTTCCGTCCCCTCAGAGTTCCATCCCCTCAGAGTCACGTCCCTCGGTGTTCCATTCCTCAGAGTCCCATCCCCTCGGAGTCCCGCCCCGTCGGAGTCCCGTCCACTCGGAGTCCCATCCCCTCAGAGTCACATCCCCTCGGAGTTCCGTCCCCTCAGAGTCCCGTCCCCTCGGAGTTCTGTCCCCTCAGAGTCCCGTCCCCTCGGAGTTCTGTCCCCTCAGAGTCCTGTCCCCTCAGAGTCACATCCCCTCGGAGTTCCGTCCCCTCAGAGTCCCGTCCCCTTGGAGTTCTGTCCCCTCAGAGTCCCGTCCCCTCGGAGTCCCGCCCTGTCGGAGTCCCGTCCCCTCAGAGTCACATCCCCTCGGAGTTCCGTCCCCTCAGAGTCCCGTCCCCTTGGAGTTCCGTCCCCTCAGAGTCCCGTCCCCTCAGAGTCCCATCCCCTCGGAGTTCCGTCCCCTCGGAGTCCCGTCCCCTCAGAGTCACGTCCCCTCGGAGTTCCATCCCCTTGGAGTCCCGTCCCTCAGAGTCCCGTCCCCTCGGAGTTCCGTCCCCTCAGAGTCCCGTCCCCTCAGAGTCCCATCCCCTCGGAGTTCCGTCCCCTCCGAGTCCCGTCCCCTCAGAGTCACGTCCCCTCGGAGTTCCATCCCCTTGGAGTCCCGTCCCTCAGAGTCCCGTCCCCTCAGAGTCCCGTCCCCTCGGAGTTCCGTCCCCTCAGAGTCCCATCCCCTCAGAGTCACGTCCCCTCGGAGTTCCATCCCCTCGGAGTCCCGTGCCCTCAGAGTCCCATCCCCTCGGAGTCCCGTCCCCTTGGTGTTCCGTCCCCTCGGTGTTCCGTCCCCTCGGTGTTCCGTCCCTCAGAGTCCCATCCCCTCGGTGTTCCGTCCCCTCGGAGTTCCGTCCCCTCAGAG
Source organism: Equus asinus (assembly GCF_041296235.1). Classification (NCBI taxonomy): domain Eukaryota; kingdom Metazoa; phylum Chordata; class Mammalia; order Perissodactyla; family Equidae; genus Equus; species Equus asinus. The sequence continues at coordinate 158,473,878 of NC_091792.1, forward strand.
TTCCATCCCCTCAGAGTCACGTCCCCTCGGAGTTCCATCCCCTTGGAGTCCCGTCCCTCAGAGTCCCGTCCCCTCGGAGTTCCGTCCCCTTGGAGTCCCATCCCTCAGAGTCCCGTCCCCTCAGAGTCCCGTCCCCTCGGAGTTCCATCCCCTCGGAGTCACGTCCCCTCAGAGTCCCATCCCCTCAGAGTCCCGCCCCGTCGGAGTCCCGTCCCCTCAGAGTCCCGCCCCGTCGGAGTCCCGTCCCTTGGTGTTCTGTCCCCTCTGAGTTCCATCCCCCTGTGACGCTCTTTTCCTGCTTATCCTCGTCAGTACTGACGCACTTGTCAGATGCCGGCACTGAAGTTCCTGTTGCCTGAACAGGTGTGGACACAAATACCGTCTCGTGGAATTTTGTGCAGAGACCTGGGGACGGTGAGGGCTAGGTGCCTCCTGGTGGCGTTTATCCTCCACCTGCCTCCACGTGTCTGCACCCGGAGCCTGACCCTGAGACAGGCAGGGGGCTGCTGGTTTCACGGGCTGCGACCCCCAGGGCCCTGCTGCCACGGGGCACTGAGATGGGACACAGAGCCCGCCGAGGGCCAGTGGGCCTGCTCCTGCTGCGGCCCTGGGCACCATGGCCCGGAGCCCTGGGAGATGGGCCAGACACTGGGCCGCCCCGCCCACCCGAGGGGCCGAGGTGGGCCTTTATCCTCCACCCTTGTCACCGGCCCAGGGTCCTCCAGGATGCACCACCTCCCATGTGTCCTGGGTGAGGGCGGAGTGACAGGTCACGGCCAGCGTGCCTGGGATGGTGATGAGGAGGCTGGTGTGTGGGCACCCGCCCATCCACGGCACACTGACGCATCCCGGGACAGACAGACACAGGAGCTGCTGCCGTCGGTTAGGGATGTGGCAGCCCTTAAAACCTACGTTTTAAAACTTTTTGCTTTGCTCATATTTTTAACTTGAAAAATTTCAAATTATGAAATATTTCAAGCAGACAGCAAAGAACAGGAAATATAATTAAACTATGAACCTCCCCGGGGCCTGCCGCGCAATAGCATTCGACGCGTTCTTTCAGAGCTGCTTGTTTTAAACACACGGATCCCCCCACACTCCGTGGGCAGCCCCGGCCCTGAGGCGTGGCGCACACAGTCGGCTGTGCTGTGGGCTCTGTCGGTGCCGTGGGGCCGCGGGTTCTCAGTGTGGTGGTTGCTCCTCTGAGGGTCAGTGGTCTTTCTCTCTGGAGGCTTTTAAGCTCTCTATGTATTTGTTGTTTTGGAGGAGGAGGAAAGAGGAGGAAGATGAGAAAGAAGGAGCAGGAGGAGGAAGAGAAGGAGGAAGAGGAGCAGGAGGAGGAAGAAGAAGCAGGAGGAGGAGCGGGAGCACTGGTGGAGGCCGTAAGTGGCCTGCGAGGTCTAGAACCCTTCCCACCTGGCCCTGTAGAGGACTTCGCCCCCCTGCCCTCGAGGCTCTCACTCCCCCAGCACGGGCACAGCGGCTTCCTTCCACACACGTGGGTCTGCCCTCGGAGAGCTCCGCCACACACGATTTTCTTGATGCTTCCTCCCCAGCGGAGCTGCAACACGTCCTGTGGCCTGGCGCCCCCAGCAGCTGCCGAGCTCGCCCACCCATCTGTCCGGCTGCGTGTGTCCACTTACGTAGACACCTGTGCACGCTCCACCCACGTCCGTGCGCCTGTGTGAGTCTGTGCACACATGCACGCCCAGGACTTGCACGCAGTTGCCTCCGCTGGGCCTCCATCTGTGCAGTGCATGCAGCTCTGAGGGCGCACGTGCCCCCAGGGCAGGTGCTCAGCAAGGTTACTGACTCTCTGAAGTCACTCGTCACAACCTTTTCACAGATTTCCCCCTGGTCAGCTGATAGAGTCCATGACAGACGCATGAAATTGCATCCTGGAAACAACTCACGTGCCCCTCGATGGAGGAACGGATACACAAGAAGACACGGAGCCGCGCTCAGCCTTCAAGGGGAAGGGATCTGGTCACCTGCCTCCAGGATGGGCCTGGAGGACACTGTGCTCAGGGACGGGAGCCAGTCACAGAAGGACAAAGCCCACAGAATTCCACTGACATGAGGTCCCCAGAGGGGTCCAATGCAGAGACGGACGGCAGGACGACGGGCGTCAGGGGCTGGGGAGAGGAAGGAGGAGCTCATGTTTGATGGGGACGGAGTTTCCGTTTGGGAAAGTGAAAGAGTTATGGGGATGGATGGGGTGACGGGTGCACAGCAATGCGAATGTACTTAATGCGGCTGAACGGGACACAGAAATACAGTTAAGGTGGTAAATTTTATCTTATGTGTATTTTACCCCAGTTTTAAAAAGTGAAAAAAAATCGCCCACTGGGCACGTGGGCACAGCCTTTATGTAGATGAAACAAGGAGATCGGTCGGTTTTTCCCTCAGTTGGTGCGGAATTGGGGTCTGGGTTTGATAGCGACAGGAGCAGTCCTTTGCGGATCCCTGACCGGCACAAGCTGTGGGCCGAGGCCGCGAGCTGCCTGGTCTTCAGCCTGACGCTCCGGTAACCGGGGCCGGGGGCACGTCCGTCCTCCTAATGTGCACAAAGAACTCGGGCTCCTCAGCAGGGGTCTAAAACCTGGCCGGTGTGAATTCAATCCAGGTCACTCTGACCCTGGACTCTGGGACCCTGACCAGTACACTGTCCCGCCTGCCGGCCCTCCCTTGGGCCTCAGTTTCTCTCCCTTTAGAAAAGCTTCACTCGTTCACACATCCCCAAACCTCTCCTGAGTGAGCTGTTGGGCCGGTGGGATGTAACAGAGGTGACCGCACACGGTCCTCGGCCTCAAGGGGCTCTCGGGCTGGTGGAGAACGTGTCCCAGTGTGGCCACTGCTCTGAGAGAAAAAGCATCCAACCTGGCCTGGCAAGAGGACACGCTTCCTGGAGGAGGTGACCTCTGAGCTGGCCTTTGGGGATGAAGGGGAAGAGGGAGTGACCCAAGACAGAGAAACAGCGTCATGGAGAAATCAAGCCTGTGGTCTCTGGGGTTCGACAGACTTAAATTCCAATCCCAAACCTCCTACTTACTGGCTGGTGGAGCAAATGACTTACCTCTCTGGGCCTCAATTTTCTTATCTGTGAAATGGGATAACAATGTGTCCATCTCGTGGGGTGGTTATGTGGATTGAGAGAGGAAGCAGGTAAATTACTCGGCATGGCGCCGGCACCTGTGAGCGTGGGATAAATAACTTGGGGCTGTGACGATTTTTGTATCACTGAGATGGTCAGCTCCCACATCCAGTGGCTTTCCACCTTAGAAAAGTATTGATAACCAGGAGAAACCGCGTCGAGCACACTCACATGAGTGAGTGGGCCCCTGCACGCTCTCTCTGCGGTCTGCTGGCACTGTGGTCTGCCCCAGAGAAAACTGCCTTTTTATGAGATTAAGTGCAACACAATTCTGCACGCATTTTTATCCTGTATTTGGGTAGGGAGCATCCATGTGTCGGGTCCTCCAAAGGCTAAGCCGTGATCTGGCCTCGGTCCACGGAAAGACGAGGGCTCCGCCAGCAGTCCATGTCATCCACAAGTGGAGCTATTTTCTATTCTGGGTTCCAGAGAGGGCCTGCTCAGGGACGGGGTCCAAATTGGCCGCCGTCTTGACAGTGTGCTTGCGTTTAGAGCTGAATCGGGTCTAAAAATAGCTCTGGGAGAGGAGGCTGCCGAGGCGGGTGCTCTGCATAGCCAGCTGCAGGTTTGGGGGCTCAGGCCGGGGCCTCTGCTGAGGGGAGCCCCTACTAGACCCTGCCTGCTGGCCTTCCTGGGCCCGCCGTCTGAGCTTTTTTCCTTTCTCCCCCGGCCCACATGTTGCCTCCTCTGGGAAGCCCTCCTGACCTTTGGCTGGAGTGGTCTCCTTGCTCCTCTCTTGCCATCAGCTCACCTGCCTGTCTCTCCCATGAGACTGTGAGCTCCTTGAGGACAGGACCAGGCCTGGCTGAGTCATCCTCCCCTTCCTAGCACTTGGCCTAGATTCTTAGTGAAAGCTTTGAGTTCCAGCCTACCTGAGCTCCCCCCTTGTCTCTGTCATCCCCAGCTGTGTGACCTCAGGCAAGTCGCTCTCCCTCCCTGGGCCTCAGTTTTAGCACCTAGGAAGCTGAACAGCGAACCTTGCCCATAGGGGTGGTTGTGAGGTTCAGCATATCCAGGCACCCCCTCTCTTGCTGCCCTTGGACTCCCGTGCCCACATGAGCAGCTCTTTCACCTGGAGCAACCTGGGCATGGGACTCATGCTGGGAACAGTAACGGTGTGTATTCCAGAGGTTTCGTTAGGATTACGTGGGATAATCCAGGTCAAGCGAAATTAAAACTCTGCCTGGCACTTAATAAGTGATCCCAAAATATTGGCAGGCTTCATCATCATCACCATCCCCATCATCACCATCATTGTCAGCATCACCACCATCATAATCCTCCTTCTCCTCCTCATCCCCATCATAACCATCACCATCACCAAATTTTTCCATCATCAGCATCACCACTATATCATCATCATCATCTTCACTATCATCAGCAGCATCACACCATCACTATCACCATCATCATCACAGCAGGAGCATCACCACCGCCATCAACAGCATCATCACCATCATATCATCACCATCACCACCATCGTCATCATCACCATCATCACCATCACCACCATCATCATCATCACCATCACCACCATCACCACCATCACCATCATCACCAACACCATCACCACCATCACCATCACCACCATCATCACCATCACCATCACCATCATCACCACCATCACCATCACCACCGTCACCATCACCACCATCACCGTCATCATCATCACCATCACCACCATCACCACCATCACCACATCACCATCATCACCACCACCATCACCACCATCACCATCATCACCGTCACCATCACCATCATCACCACCATCACCATCACCATCACCATCACCACCATCACCATCATCACCATCACCATCACCACCATCACCACCATCACCATCACCACCGTCACCATCACCATCACCATCACCATCACCTCCATCACCACCATCACCATCATCACCGTCACCATCACCATCATCACCACCATCACCATCACCATCACCACCGTCACAATCACCATCATCACCACCATCACCGTCACCATCACCACCGTCACCATCACCACCGTCACCATCACCATCATCACCACCATCACCATCACCATCACCACCATCACCATCACCACCGTCACCATCACCATCATCACCACCAGCACCATCACCATCACCACCATCACCATCACCACCGTCACCATCACCATCATCACCACCATCACCATCACCATCACCACCATCACAATCACTATCATCACCACCATCACCATCACCATCACCACCATCACAATCACCATCACCACCGTCACCATCACCATCACCACCATCACCATCACCATCATCACCACCATCACCATCACCATCACCACCATCACCATCACCACCGTCACCATCACCATCATCACCACCATCACCATCACCATCACCACCACCACCATCACCATCACCACCATCACCATCACCACCATCACCATCACCACCATCACCATCACCATCATCACCACCATCACCATCACCATCACCACCATCACCATCACCATCATCACCGTCACCATCACCACCGTCACCATCACCATCATCACCACCATCACCATCACCACCATCACCATCACCACCATCACTATCACCATCATCACCACCATCACCATCACCACCATCACCATCACCATCACCACCGTCACCATCACCACCGTCACCACCATCACCATCACCATCACCACCGTCACCATCACCACCGTCACCATCACCATCATCACCACCATCACCATCACCATCACCACCATCACCATCGCCATCATCACCATCGCCATCATCACCACCATCACCATCATCACCATCTCCATCATCACCATCACCATCATCACCACCATCACCATCACCACCATCACCGTCACCATCACCACCATCACCATCACCACCGTCACCATCACCATCACCATCAATAGCAGCAGCATCACCTCCACCACCATCATCATTACCATCACCATCTTCTTTGTGGGGAGCAAGGGAGGGGAGGCGCAGCACAGCCTTGCAGTAACCCCCTCGAAGATCCCTGCTGTGCCACAGGAGGGTGGGCTCCCCTGGAACCCCTGCCTTCGCTGGAGGGCCCCCTTCCCCTTTGACCCCATTCCGCCTCCTCTCTGCACACTACTCCCTTCTCTCCCAGGTCTCCCCGAGGGCAGCAAATCCCTTGTCCTGTCTCACAGAGTCCCCCCGTGGCACCGGGCCCCGCAGACAGCCCGGCCCTGAAGGCCCTTCCCAACTCGTGTTGAGGCATCTTCCCCACAAAGAGGCCCAGGACAGACAACGGCTTCTGTACTTTGCTCTGCGGTGTTACGTAGACTAGGTCTCTAGCCGCGTGCTAACCACTCAGTGCACAGCATCTCATCCAGTCTTTCCAGAAGAAACTGGAGCTACGAGACGCCAGAGAACTTGCTCTCACGGCCCAGCCCGTAGGTGGTGGTCCCCAGAAGGAGGCAACACCCCCAGCCCAGCGCCGGCTGCGTGCGGTGTGGCCCAGCCCACGCCAGCTATTGCGTCTGCAGCGCCATCAGCTCAGCTGAACTGATGTCAGGCCTGCACCAGGCTGTGTGGCCTTGGGTGAGTGACCCGCCTCCGAGCCTCGGTTTCCTCACCTGTAAGATGGGGATAATAATATCTGTCCCTGAGGGCTGTAAGGATGTGCGACAGGCAGGCCGAGGAGGAGGTCCACACAGCTCCTCTGAGGAAAGTGGTTCCGGCGCGCGCTTCCCATGAAGCTCCGAGGATGGTCACAGCTGGTCTTGAACATGCAGTGCAGCGGGCAGGCCTGGCATGGGGGACGGTGAGGGACAATAGCCACTAGATGCCATTCTACTGTCACCGGGCAAAGCTTAGAGGAGGCCTGGGCATGGGGACACGGGCCACTCCCACCCCGCGGGGGGTGACCTTCTGGCAGGCCACTTGGCTCCGTGCATCCGTTAGAGGTTTAAATGCTGCGTCCTCTGACCCAGCAGCTCGGCTCCTGGAAACCGGCCCTGGAGAAAGCCACACGCTCACGGGAGCATCCTGCAGGCCGCAGCTCCCGAGACCCTCGCTGGGCCAAGCTCAGATCCTGCCGTCGGGAAGGATGACCTCAGGAGCACTGTTGTCGCCTCCCCACTCGTGGTCTGCAGGCCGCCCACCCGGATGCTCTCCCTGCAGCTCCTTCCCCGGCAGGAAGACGCTTGGGCAGGCCCCTGTGGTGGCTACCCTGGAACCAGGGCACTCTGCCCACTGCGCTCTATGAGCCCCAGGGCCCCTATCCCACCTCCCTGCACGCCTCGGGCCTTCAGACTTTTCCAGGGCCCATCTTAGTGTCCTCCAGCCTCCAGCGGGCTCGGGGGGACCAGCTCTCTGCAAGCGGGCCGTTCTCGCCAAGCTCCTCCCCGGGCCTGGGGGCTGCACACCCCTCTCCTCCCACCTGGGGATGAAGATGCACAGCTCCAGGCCAGCTCTCTCCTAACCATCCTCCCTCTAGTCTCTGGATCACATCCATCAAAGGCGGGTGATGAGTACAGGTGGTGTGTCCAGCACCCCTCAGGTGTCCCTCAGTCAACCCTCAGTCGGTCACCCCTCCATCACCTCTCAATCACCCCTCAGAGAAGTGCTGGCTCTTCCTTCAGAAGGAGTGGGCACGTAGCATCCTTTGCTCTCAGATGCAAATTCTGGGCTGGGAGCCTGTTACCATAGTGACACCGTGTTGACCACTCACCACCGGGACAGCACGGCTCTGAGCACTTGATGTTCGGGCTGTCATCCACCCTCTGATGACCCTGTAAGTGACTCTTTTTCCCACTTTTGCAGATGAGGAGACACGCTCAGAGAGGTGAAGGGGTGTGCCCAGGCCACACAGCACGAAGGTGGCGGAGCTGCACTGTGAGCCTGGGTCTGTCTGATTCCAGGCAGGCCGTGAGCGCCACGCACGCTGCCTGCAAAGCCACGGCCCAGGCCCACCCTGAGCCTCTGCCTGTTTTATAGGGTCTGAGGGTCCCGCTTTTGGGTCGGGGTCTCTGAGCCTCTCCCAGCCTCCGTGCAGGCTCAGGCTCAGGGCCAGGCAGATACGGGGCGGACGATAAATACTTGTTGAGTGAAAGAATACGTTGTCATGCCTCCAGGACTGGGTCAGAGCTGGCACGGACCCTCCTTGCTCCCTGTTTTCTTCATCAAAGCTCCCGCATACTTGCTCTGGGCCCGAGGAGAGAGGGCTCCGGGATGGGCCGGGCGGCCTCCCTGGATCCCGGCCACGTGCTGTGCATCCAACACTCCTTCCGTGCAGGCCGTGGGGGTGCAGCCTCAGAGGCCCCAGCCAGCCGAGGACACAAGAGCAGGTGGGGTGGCAGCGCCGCCCCCAGCCAGCTTACCTGCCGACTGTCCGTCACTCCAGCCAGGGGCTGCTCTATGTGTCTGCCTGTGGCGCTATCAGGCCAAAGGACCAGCCTGCGACATGCCAGCCAGTGCCCAGGGCAGGTCCCACGTGCCGGGGAGGCAACGCCCAGGAGCGGCCCTCGGGGAGCCAGGGATCGCCACTTGTGGATGGCGTCAGCTTCCTCGTGCCTTGGTGGGGCCACTCGAGGTGGGCTCCATGTATTTTCCCAGGGAGCCCCACTGGGATGGAGCCCCAGGTGCCCACAGCCGGGACCCACTCCTTGACGCTCCCTCCCCTCCCCTCTCCTCTGCTGAGGCTTCCTAAGGGCAGCCTTCGCCAAGGGAGAGAGAGCTCCAGGACTCGGGATGGGGCAGGTCAAGTGCATTAGGACTGCAGGAGAGAGAGGGAGCACTGTGGGCCCAGGAAATCAGGGGGCCCTCCTGGAGGGGATGGCGCCAGAGCCAGGCTGTGAAGGCTGAGCAGAGTGTGAGGAGCAAGGCTGCAACTGCCCTGGGGCCTCCTCGGGGCCTTTCTGCTGCAGGCTCTGTGGACGGAGCTTGACCATGAGGAACTGCGGTTGGGTTTCTCACAGTATCGGCTCCATCATTTGTTTTAAAGGCCTTTTAAAAGAAAGGACCCCAGCTGGAGAAACAATCCCCTCTCGGCCCATCCAGACCGTAGAAACTGGCTGCTTCCCAGGCCTCCCCCTGCAGACTGCAATGCAGAGGGGCCCAGATTCCCAGCCAACCCCGAGCTGACCTCGCTGCCGGACTATCTCCCATCCGAGTCCTCAGACAGGAGGGGCTGCCAGGCACCAGGGAGGGCCAGTGATACCCCTGGGCCCCCTCCAGCCGACTCCAAAGAGACTGTGCTGCTGAACTCATCCGCCCGGCCCCTCTGCTTGCTCTTCCTCTTCCTTCATTTGTCCTTAAAAACCAGTTTATTTCCCTTTTCTAATGCTCAAAGTAATATGTTCATTGCATAAAGACACGAAGAAAAAAATTAAAATCATCGGTAATGTCAGCACGCAGCCACAGCGTCTGCCGGCGTTGGGGTGAGCGCCCTCCAGCCTCTGATCGACAGACACAGAATCACTTGCTGGGCTTCTGATGGGCGCTTTGAGTCTGCAGATCACGTCAGGAAACTGACGTCTTGCCAGCACCGAGGCTTCCTGTCCGTGAACATGGGGGAGCTCTGTGTGCATTTAGTTCTTGGATGTTCCCGTCTCTTTTCTGTGTGTGTCTTGTGGCATTGAGGTCCTGCCGTCGGTAAATGTCAGCCCTGCTTCCCCACTTCACACTGTGCAACATGAAACCTTTCTCCAAGCACAGAGGTTAATTCCTGCCTAACTTTCCAATCTGCAGAGACGCGATCACGTGCCTGCCGTCTCCCATCATGGCCCCTCTAGGGCACGTCCAGGTTTGCTGTTAACTGTCCAAACAACAATGCAGAAACGCTTGTCTTCTGTTCCCTGGAGCATGGGAGCAGTTCAGGGAAAAGCTCAGAAAACGCCTCGCACACACTTGGCTGTCCCTATCACTGTGCAGGCTGCACACGCTCAGTGTGGTCCCGAGACCTACTGTGTGCTCGGCCCTGGGAGACTCAGAGCACAGGAATCTCCTAAAAGTGCGGGGTCACGATGGGAACCCCATCCACCAACGCTTGACCATCAGGCTGAGTTCACAGCTGGCCTTTCCTTGGCCTACCTCTCTATTTTTTCAAAGCAGCCTCAGACTGATTCCTTTGGGGGTTTTTTGAGACTCTATCCCATTGTTGACACCCTCAGAGTTCACTGTTGATGAAGACCCGGAAAACTTAGATATGTCCTTCATCCTATTTTCATGCTTTTTTTTTTTTTTTCTGGTGAGGAAGACTGGCCATGAGCTAACATCTGTTGCCAATCTTCCTCTTTTTGCCTGAGGAAGATTGTTGCTGAGCTAACATGTGTGCCAGCCTTCCTCTTTGTATGTGAGATGCTGTCAGAGCATGGTTCTGATGAGCCGTGTGTAGGTCTGCGCCCAGGATCTGAACACACGAACCCCAGGCCTCTGAAGCGGAGCACACGAACTTAACCACTATGCCACTGGGCTGGCCCCTTTTTTGAACTTTTTTAATGAACTTATTAAATAAAATTTTGGCTGGCTATAACGCACATACAGAACAGAGAGTATCATAAATGTATAGCTTGTGAATTTCCACAACGTGAACATACCTTGTGCCCACCCCCAGCTTTGAAAGAGAACAGTCTCAGGTCCCCAGGAATGTCCATGGGTAACCTCTAGTCCAGTGGCTGTCCACCCAGGCAACGTTGCCCCAGGCGACATCTGGCAATGTCCACTGACATTCTGATTGTCCCAGTGAGAGGGTGCTGCTGGCATCAGTGGGCAGAGGCCAGGGGTGCTGCTCAGCATCCGCAGCGCCCAGGACGGCCCCAGCATGGAGGATTACGCAGCCCCCATGTCCAGGTGCCAAGGCTGGGAAGGGCTGCATTGGTCCCACCTGACTTCTACCCAAGTGGACTGGCTCTGCCCGTCATCTAGTCCAACAAGCGAACCTGGTTAAATGTGCTCTTGCCAGAGTCAGTTCATGATTCCACCCATCCCTTCCTGTCCTTCCTGTCACTGAGCCCAGGCCGTACCCTGCCCGAGTCGGGGTCAAGTCTCCCCAGTGAGCCCTGCCTGCACGCCAGCCCGGACTCAGGATGGTGCTGGCTTGGAGGCCATGAGAGGACAAATGGGGACACCACTGCTTCAGAGCTGGCCACATGGAGATGGCGCTCCCTGGGTCCCCAGGTTCGGACCCCCAAACAGGGTCCGAACCTTTTCTGCCCAAGGCTCCCTGAGGCCCCTACATCATGTTCTTGGAGGAGAAGGGGGCCAAAGGTGGCCCAGCCTCCGGGACAGAACAGCAACAGCCCCAGGGCGGCCTCTTACCCTCCTCACCGTGGGAAGGTTCCACCCAGCTCCGCACCCAGCCAGAGGCTCATTGGTGAGATTCCAGGAGCCCGTCGGGCCTTCCTGTCCTTAGAAGGGCCATGTGGCCTGGGGGAAGTGCTCTGGAGCCAGACAGGCCTGGCTCTGGCGCCTTGACTCCTCCTGACCCCCCAGCTGTAAGACCCTGAATTAGTCACTTTACCTCTCGGGCCCCACCTGTCAAATGGGCACAGGGGTCTCTACCTCTCAGAGTCATTATGAAGGGTTTCTGAGACCACCGGCCAAGGGGTCAAGGGTCGTCCACAGCGCCTGGCTCCCAGCAGAGACGCCTCCCTGCTCTGCCCGGTGAACGCAGCAAGCCCGCCACCCCAGGAGGAGCCAGAGCCTCGCACGGTACGCACCCACCTGGGTCCACGGCCTGCTTGAGGCAAACTCGGGAACTTCTGTCCCCTCTCCTAGACTGGCCGGCTAGCCATGGCCGTGGTCCCACAGCTGGCAGGCCCGGGCTGGTGAGGTAGTGTCTGTGTCCGGTCCCGTCTAGTGCCCACATGATGTGGGCACAGAGGGGGAGCTGGGCGGTCAGACACAGGCCTCTGGGGAGACGCTCAGCACGGCAGGAGCCCGTGGAGGCACCAGGTGGCTGGCCCAGCCCCCGCTCCACTGGGGACCACAGCCCTCTCCTGTGCAGTGGGAGACACAAGCCCAGGCTGGCCTACTGCCCAGGATCTGAGGGAAGTGGGTGGACAGTCCTCAGGCCCCAATGGCCCTCCTGGGGTCCTGCCAGCTGGACAGTTTGGGGGAGCTGCAGAAAGATGAGGTCACAGGGACAGAGGGCATCACTTGTGTACAGAAAATCACCCAGAGCCAGAGTTGTGTGGAGGGTCACACGCAGTCCCACGGTCAGACGACCCCTGGGCAGAGAGGGCAGCCCCCGGAGGCCCTGGGGCCCTGGCAGGCAGGCCTGGTGGGGAGGTCACGGCAGGGAGACCTCAGTCGTTGGCCAGCATGTCTGCAAAAGACTCTGGACAGCACAGAGGTGACACTCGGTCACTTGCAAATACGGGGCGCTGCTGTGGGCTTGAGCCACCTGGCCCCCAGCAAACTGTGCAGAAGTCACGGCTGCCACTCTCCTCAGACCCACAGACCGGGCACCCGAGGGCCTCAGAGGGAGGCGGGGCGGGGGGTGGTCAGAGCTGAGGACCCGGGGCCTCGGTCTCCCCGTGGGCGCCCAGAGGACCAGATCACAGAGATGTCAACCCCCCTGTTCTAAAGAAGGGGACACTAAAGCAGGTTCAGCGGGAATGACGGTGACCAGGAATGCGTCCTGTGGCCTGGACTGACCTGCAGCCCCGGGAGAGGGACGGGAGGATCTGGGAGTCATCACCGTGTGTGACACACCCACCCCACTGAACTCACGCTCACACACATCAGACTCACACATTCACACCCATTCAACTCACACTCACACACACACACACCCCTGTGCAGTCCAAGTCCCGGGAAGACGGAAGGCACGGTGGCTCCCTCCCAGCTCGCCAGGGAGCCTCCTCCAGCTGCTCGCTGACGCCACGTGCACGCAGACTCTGAGCCTCCTACGTCCGGACAAAGGGACCAGAACTCCTAGTCCACTTCAGCAGGACCTCGGGGCCTGTGTTCGCGGCCTGGACGACAAAGCCGCCTCTCGCCTCGGCTGTCAGAGCCCGGGAGCTGCCCCGGGAAGACTCCGGGCCTCAGCTGGGCTGACACGGTGCGGTGAGAAGGAAGGGAGCAGCCGACTCACCCAGGTGCGTGACGTCCCGCGTCCCCAGGGGCACCGCTCAGCACCGTTCACACACCCTGCCCAGCGCTGGCCACCGTGCAGGTACCTGGGACAGAAGCTCTCGCTCAGCACCAACCGGGAGCTCCCAGGGCCGTGGAGGCTGACTCATTACTAAACATTCCTATTATTAGCTTCACTTTTTCTTCTGATGTTAAAAGAAATTAAAATCACACATCTTTAGGGCCCCTAGGAACCCAGTGGCCTGAGCGTGCCGTGCCTGCTGGAGGAGTGGGCCCTGATCCCGCCAGGCAGAGCCTCGGGTGCCCACCTCACCCAGCAGCGTGCCCCAAGCCCAGGGCACCGCCGTCACCGAGAACACTGCCCTCCTGGCGAATCACGTTCGTGAAGGGGCGCTCGGGGCGCTGGAAACCTCCCCTAACTCCTGCAAATCACGGAGGACCTGTCACTTAGGCCATGGACCGCCCAGGAAGGGAAGAACCCCGAGGATGGAGACCAGAGAGGTGCGATCTGGGAGGAGCGGGGGAGCATCCGAGACGGGCCTTGGGCACACAGAGGGAGCCCTCGCCCCGGCACCTGGCTGAGTACCCAGTGACCTCCTAGATACCTCCACCCATCCTTGCCCCCTGCCCCATCCCGGTCACCCAGAAATCATTCTGGACACGGCCCGCCCCCTCAAGCCCCTGCAGGAAGTGCCTGCCCTGAGGTGGCCCCCGGGCCCTCAGGGGAAGGGCCAGCTCCTTATCCCGGCATTCCAGGCCCTACCTGTCTCTGCTGGGGTACCCCCTCCCCAGCCACGCTCACCTGCCTGCAGGAGAGACTTCTGACCCGGTCTCTGCTCACAGATGGAAGGCTCGCAGGCCACCTGGTTCAGGTGGCTGGACAGCATCTGCGGCTCAGCTCGGGCCTGGCTCACGGGTCCAGAGTCCAGGCTCGGCCTCTTCCCCCTCCTTTCTGGAAGGCGCAGCTTCCCTGGCTTGACCCTGCTGAGCTGACAGGACTTTCTGGGCCGTGATGGTCCCAGGAGGACGGTGAGGAGTGCTGCTGCCCAACAGGGAGGGGCCGGGCGGGGGAGGTGACAAGTCCTAACGAGAAGCAGAGGGAGCTGGCGGCCCGTCCTGGCGCAGTCCCCATGTCCCAGAATGCTGTGGTCCCCAGGCTGGGGCGGAGGGGGCTGCGTCAGTATCCGCTTTGCTCCCTGGAGACAAGCCTGGGCCTCCCCAGGTGGAGCCTCAAGAGGGCCCACGTGCCTCCAGTGCCTGGGCCCAACAAGGGCCCCCGGCTCTGTGGCAGACAGTCTGACAGCAAATTTGAGGACCTACTATGTGCTACGAAGTGCTCATCAAACCACATCTCGCATTGCTTTAACATGCAAATTAGCTCTCTCCTCCCCATTTCACAGATGTGGAAACTGAGGCCCAAACCAAGACCCTGACCGTGGTTTACACACTGTGAAGGCAGCCCTGTGATTTTGATCTTGTAACCCGTGCTCACAGCCAAGGCCCTCCTGTTCCACCCAAGGTAGACAGGACGAGGGGACAGCGTCTGCTTCCCTTGGGGCTCACCCGCAGCCTCTGGGGCCTCTGGGGCCGTGTGTGCCCCCCACTCTACCTCAAGTTGGGAAGAGATGCACACAGTCAGTGCTCGCTAGCTGAGGGGGCCACGGAAACCTGGGAGGGGCTGACGCAGGGGCAGCCAGGGCCAGGGTGTCTGGGAAGAGCCCCCCACTCCACTTGTGGATGGGAGGGCGCAGGGGCCCTGTGCCGGGGACGGTGGTGCTGGAGGCTCGCCCACCACCGGCCCCCTGTCCGCCAGGCCCTCTGCTCTGCGCTCTGCAGCCGGTCCTCACAGCACCCACGGAACAGCCCTAAGAGCTGTGACGACGAGATTCACCCCCTGACGGCGTGATGCCCCAGCGGCGCCCTTCTAGAGGGATCTGAGGAGAAACAAGGCTGCGACTCGCTCCTGAGGTGACTCTGGGACCTTGTCGTCCACCTCCGAAGACCAGAGGTGAAACCACGACTCGCTTGTCCCTCTGGGAAGGACACAGGAGTGAGGGCCAAAGGAGGCCGCTCGACAACTATCTTGATTTCTGCATGGGTGACACACGGGGGAAAGGTCACATAGAAGGAATCAGGGCGGCTTTGGACTCGACGATGGCTGTGGGAGCCACTGGAAGACGATGGAACAATTCCTGCAAAAGTGGCCTCTGCTTAGCTTTTTCTATAGGAAAATGATTTCCAAACTGGAATTCTATACTCGGTGTGACAGACTGCATGTTTGTGCCCCTAAATTCACGTGTTGAAACCTAACCCCTGATGTGACAGTGTTAGGAGGTGAGGCCTTGGGGAGGTGAGTAGGTCATGAGGGGGGAGTCCCCATGATGGGATCAGTGCCCTTATAAAGAGGCCCCAGGGAGCTCCCTTGTCCATTCCCTGTGTGAGATGGTGAGAAGACACCCTCCGTGAACCAGGAAGCCAGTCTCACCACACACGGAAGGTGCCCGCACCTCGGTCCTGGATTTCAGCCTCCAGGCCCGTGAGAAGGTGGGGGCTGTGGAAAGCGGGTGTGGGTGGGGCAGGCGATGAGGAAAGTGAACACTGCTCCTCCCTAACGGAAGTCAGGAGATACTGACTAAGCTGGAAAAGCAAGAAACGGCAATACAACAGAAATACCAAAAGAATTAGTTAAAAAACAAAAAAGGAAGCAGTTGCCTCTGGGGAAGAATAATTGGAGCCGGTGGGTGGCAGGAGACTGCTGTTTTTATAAAAAGCCTTGGGACTTGTTTAACTCCTTAGGTGACATTTGCATCCAGCTCTGATTTAGAGAGAAACAGAGCTTTCCTGTGAGCCGTGGAGAAGGCAGAGCTCAGACAGCAGCCCCAGGTGGGCGCACATGGAGACCCTGCTTCCTGAGGATGAGGAGGCGGGAGGTGGAACGAGGCCCCAGGGCCCTGCGTTCCCTGGTGGAGAGGGGAGATCTCGGAGGCCGCCAGGTCAGTGTGGGGCTCCCTGCTCTGTGGCCACGTCCACCTGCCCATCACAGCCGGGAGGAAGACACTCGGCGCCACCGTGCGGGCAGGGCATCCTCTACGCCCTGGTCTCACCTCCCCTCGGATCCTAACTGGAGACCCTGGAGGGCAGAGCCGTGGACACAGCCTGGGGACCCGCTGGTGCTCAGCGCTGCGAGCTGGCCCGGCCAGCCCTCACTCTCTGCTGGGATTCTGTCCTCAGCTTCCGCCACCAGAAGTCAAGCCAACACTGACACCATTTCCCCATTTGAAACACACGAGTGAGGCCCGCACGCTTTTGTGCTCTGAGAAAATGCAACGTTCTGGTCCCTCTGCCCCAAGGGTGGGAACAAACAACCCCTCAATGGTGGGGGGCGGGAGGGGGGCTTGTGGAGAATCACGCTCATGGACCACATCTGTCCTCTGGCTTTGGGCTAGTTTCCTCCAAATTACTGGCAAATTCTGCAATTCTGACCCCAGCTGTGGACACTGCTTTCTCCTGTGAGTCCCCAGGCCAACACTAAGGGTTGTCGAGTCCCTAAATTGGCCCCAAGCCCTGCATGTCCCCGAGCCCTGGGCAGTACTGCAGGTGGAGGGTCTGACTCGGGGGCTCGGCGAGCCCAGTCCCGTTTATAGCCGGGCCTGGCTATTCAATGTGGGCCGCGGCCGGGCAGCCTTTGGCTCACTCGGGAGCTGGTTGGAAACATCAGTCGCCAGCTGCACCACCAGATCCACTGTTTCGGGACCTGCGTTCGAGCAGATACCCAGAGAGTTTAAAGTTCAGAGCACTCTGGCTTGTAGGAGGGAATTCTCACCCCAGTCAAGCAACGTAGGGTGTCACCTTCAGGTGAGGAGGCCCAGGGAAGCTGATCGAGTGACCCCCTCCCTAGCCGTGGCCAGGCCGGCCGGGGCTCAGGAGGGCCACCAGCTTGTCTGGACGCGGCCTCTACAGACACACAGTGGACTCACCAAACATCTGGGCCTCAGCTTCCTCTCCTGAAAACTGGGGAGAGTTGTACCTAAGGGACGTCACCCCACAGGAGGGCCTCCCATGCCTCACACGCTGTGACGAGCCCCGACTCTGCTGTGGGCCTGTGATGCTCAGACACAGTCTTGCCTGGGGCCGCGGGAAGACAGGGTGGGATGGCCAGGACAGAAGGCCGCGCAGATGTGAGAGCCAGGCGTCCGTCTGAATCCCGACTCCACCCTGATGGCTGTGTGACCCTGGGCAAGCGACCTGTCCTCTCTGTGCTTTCAGTTTCCACTTCTAAGAAGGGGTGAATAAGCAGGATGAAGGAAGTTACTGTCCGCAGGGCGCTCACAACGGAGCCTGGCACCAAGCACGCGCCCTGGGTGTGTTTGTTAAACAGATGTTAGAGAGAAGGGCCAGCTGAGTTCAGCTCAGAGGGCAGAAGGGGCAAGGTGGTGGGGGAGAGGCCCAGGGAGCAGCCCCCAGGCTGAGACCGCCTCGGAAAGGAGGGGCAGGGGGCGGGCCGGGCAGGGAGAAAGGAGATGGGGACCCTCGAGGATGGGGCTGGAGCAGGTTCTGGGGCAGGGGTGCGATGTGAGGAGGCAGGGCCTGCTGGACCCAGCGCCCGCCCACAGGACCAGACACAAGGTCCTCACAGACCCAAAGGATGCCCAAACCAAGTGAGAGGTTTCCTTTGTCTCTAGAAGGAGCCAAACGAAGGACGTTGGCGAGAAGTGAAAGGCGGCCTGGGTTCTGACCGCTGAGGGCTGCACCCAGGCTCAGCTCACGGGGAGGAGCTCAGGCCCTGCGGAGACCGAGGTTCCTCCCAGCCTGCCCTCCATGTAGGGGGCGCCTCTCCTCATGGCACCCCCTGCTCAGGGCACCCCTCACGGCCGTCTCTTCCTTCACAAGCTGGGGCAAGGGGCTGACCCATCCACGTGGAGGTGTCCCCAGGACAGGGGATGTGGGGCCACAGGCTGGGGCTGCTAGCCAGTGAAACCACAGGCACGGGGGGCATGCAGGAGCAAGTGTGGCCAATGGTGCCAGAGCTGGGTGACCCTAAATGACCCCTGGGAGCAAGAGGACGCGGGTGCCCGGGACAGGACCAGGTAGCAGCCTTCACGGGAATAGCAGCGGGATCCTTGGGTGGCAGCCTCCACGTGCAGGGTCTCCTCTCCCAGGCCCTCAGCGGGGCTGTGTTTCCACTGCTCAGTTGGGAGGCCGGGAGGCAGGGACCCGTCACTTGTCCCAGGTCACCAGGCTTACAGATGGCAGAGTGTGCTCCCTCTGAAGCCAGCCCTGCCTATCGGCTCCCCCGCTCCAAAGTCCTGTGTCCCCCGCAGGGTCTCCACCCTGGAGACCGTCCCCCGGCCTCCTACCTGCTCAGGGGGAACAGCCTGCACCAGCTGTCACTCGGTCCCCTGAGTGTCACATGCAATCACTAGCACGTCCTGAAGGTGCCACCCCCAGCAGCTCCAGAACCTTCTCACCACCTCTGCTGCTCCGAGCCACATCCGCCGGCAGGTCCCCGTGGGAGCCTCCAATCATTTCTTTGCTTCTGCCGTTGCTCCCCTCAGCCTGGCCCCCGTCTTTATCTCCCCACAGCACTTACCACTGTCTGGCGTCCTGTGTATTTACTCATTTACTGTTTCTTAGGTGTTATATGGAGAATGATCAGAGAACGGGGTGCACCAATGGAGGGGATGCCACCCAGGGGCTGGGGAGAGCTCCCTGGAGGAGGTGTGGCTTGGCTGAGTTGGCCGGTGGTACACACTCAGAGACAGTGCAGTGCAGCGACTCTCACCCGCAGGCGCTCAGGAAGGACACCACATCTCCCCACCGATCAGACGCAGCGTCAGAGGAGCTTCTGCAGAGGGCCGGGCCCGGTGACGGCAGCGGTGCTCAGGAGCCAGCAGGCACCCGGTCCACTGGGGCCTTCCTCCAACGAGGATTAACCGACACTGGTCATATGTGCCAGCTCTAGAGACCCACAGAGCTGTGGCCCAGCCCACACCTTTAAGAGAGGACGTGCATGAACAGAAGAAGGCCACTGGGTTGCAGAGGCGGGTGGGAGGCAGAGAGGGGGGCCTGGTCTGGGAACGGCCCCCAGAAGAGAAGCTGCTAGGCAGACAATGACAGGAATGGTGTTGGAGGCAGAGGGAACAGCCTGTGCAAAGGCTCTGAGCAGAAGGCCCAGCTGCCCCTCTGTCCTCGGAGGGCCTGACGGGATTGTGGGAGGACGGTGCTTGGCCCTTTACACAGCAAATTCAAGCCAGGGGGGCCAGGGCTCTTTTAAGCTGACATTTTCCAGCACAGCTGTTCGTGTTGTTCACATATCTGACAGCGGCCTGGCAAGCGTGCCCGCGAAACCCCGCTTCATTGTTTTGGTTTTACTTTGTTTTTCTTTTTAAGGAAAAACAGCTGCAAGGCCAAGAGAGAATGGATGCTTTGGAGAAACTTCTGATGCTACTTGCCCGGCTTATACACTCAGGGCCAGGCCCCCAAACAGTCCACTGGGGCAGGGCAGGCCACAGCCGTTCCACACACAGGCTGGGCTAAGCTGCCCGCCCATCCAGGGTCAGCAGCGGGACCGAGGACAGCCCCGCCCCTTCAGGCTGCAGCCTCCGGCCAGCAGGAGCTTCCGCCTCCTCCGCTGTGACCAGACCAGACCCTGCAACGAGCCCTCGGGCCAGCTCTCTCTGCAGCTCCCATGAGCCCTGTGGCCGGGCCAGGCTGGGCGTCTGCAGGACATGGGGCCCGTCCTCTGTGCACCCCAATTCCCAGATGGTCTGTCCTCCTCACTGTGACACTGTATGATGGTGACAACAGCAGCAGCATGACAGTTCCCACTCACTGAACATCGGACAGGAGCTGGCCTGCATCCTCTCAAGTCCTCCCAGGCGCCCACTGTGTAGACGATGTGGCCCCACTTTACAGACGAGGAGAATGAGCTGCCACAAGTTTGTGTCAGTTGCCGGAACCCAGAAGAGGCAGCCCGGGAGGGCTCGACATGAAGATGCCGCCCCCGCCTCCCTCACCGCCACCCCGCCCCCACCCCCCTCCCAGCGAGGACTTGAGGACGTGAGAAGGGGCTGCAGTGAGAGCCTCGGGGGTCCAACCTCAGGTGGGCGAGGGCGAGGTGAGTGGCCTGAGGCAGTGAGGTGGCCAGGCAGGCGAGGGGAGGGGGACCAGGGGGAGGTCCATGGAGACCAACGTGAGTTGGGCCCTGAATGCCAGTCTGAGGAGCTTCCACTTAGCCCCCAGAGCGACAGGGAGCACAGAGAGGCGGCGCCCTCTCACCCAGGGTTGAGGGATGCTGGCTCAGAGAGGTGTGTCAGTGGGCGTGGAGAGGAGGGACTCCAGAGGGAGGGAGCACCCCAGGACCTTGACATGGCCAGGTTCCAGGGGGCCGAGGGTGACCCCTGGGTGTCTGTTGGGGGATCCCAAGGATGCACCCTTCCCTGTAGAGGATGAGGAGGGATAAGCTACGGTTCTTCGGGTCTGACTACAGCCCCTGGGCGGGTGAGACAGGAACCAGGGCTCCTGGTGCCTGCCCAGCATCCTCCGAGTCCATGTGGCCCTTCCCTCTCATCCTGGCCTTGGCGCCACAGGGAGGAGCAGGGAATAAAACCTCCTTTCAGCCCGCCTCCCCTGAGCTGTCGCAGGCAGCCTGCCAGGAAACAGGAGGCAAGTTAAAACCACAGGGGGTCTCTTTCCACCTATTGAATTAAAATGTCCTGGAAGAGCGGTGCCCCAGCTGGGGGTGAGCTGGCAGCAGCCGTGCCCACTGTTGGCTTTGTAACTGGGATATCGAGTTTGAAAAACAAACAAATCAGCCATTAAACAACAAAAATGCACGCGGACCTCGACCCAGAAATTCCTGTTCTGGGAGCATCTCCTAAAGAAATAATCTCCAATACAGGGGCCGGGCCACGCACGCTGTGCCGTTTGTCATAGAATGCAGACTTCATGTCCAACTGATGAGGATTATTTTGGGCTGGTTACTTTTAAAAACTGCAGACAGGAAGGAGGCTCTGAAAACTGGAATTTACTTGCCCTTTGATGAGAGACGTGTGCATTTGTGAAGGAAGTCTCCATCTGTGGGGGTGTCTCCCTCTGTGTACCAGCAGGAAGGCGGGATGACCTTATCTCTAGAAACTCTTAATGGGGACGGCAAGGATTAAGTCTGCATAGTGATCTTGCCCTTGTTTATTGTGCTTGTCTGGTAACCTCATGTAGCTGACTCCCCCCACCACCAACATCCTCCGGGAGGCATAAGACATCCTGACTTAATCCGGTCTGATTCTTATCTAGAGTTGTAGGACCACCCAATAGCCAGACCCCACCTGTGCTGAGACCATTTTAACAACTTTTTTTTTTACATATTCTTTCCTTTGTCTTGTAAACAGATAACTCACATACCTATGCCTTAAATTTAGCCCTACCCTCAACCCATGTCTGCAGCTTTTCCTGCCCACGGGTCCTGTCCCCATGCTACTCCACACTATTCTCTGAATAAAAGAGCACTACTACCAGACCTTGAGAGTCCAAGAACTCTTTCTTTCGAGTCCTCGACTCACCGAGCCCGCATCACAACCACAGGGAAGTGGCCAAGGAAACCTCGGTCCAGCTTGTCTGAACGAATATCACGCAGCCATTTAAAAAGATGGAGTGAGACCGAATGGTGCCATGGAAAACACTTCCAGTCGAATATTAACAGAAGAAACAAGAAGAAGAATGGTATGAGCGTTGGTGGTGCAATATGCTCAGAAAAGTCCCTCCAGGACCAGGTCTGGAATTAACACCCCAAACGAAGCGTTTATTGTCTAGGGGTGAGCGGGTGATTCTCTTCTTTGATTTTAGAATTTTGTATGTCTTTATGATTTTTAAAGAGGACCCTTAACCGAGGGAAATGCTCTCAGCTGGAAGCCCATGGAGAGCTTTGAGTTCAAACTCACTTTTAGTAGATGGGGAAACTGAGTCCCTGGGGGAGGTCGATGGAGGCTCCACGCAGAGGGACAGTGAGGTGGTGCCACCTCCACCACGAGGGAGGCCCCCAGCTGTGCCAGGATCTGGGGGTTCCCAGGAGGGACAGAAACCCACTGCCAGGGGGCAGACGCAGTGGCAGGGTCAGGAGAGGGAGGGGGACCAGGAGATGGGCCCCGGGGCAGGCGGCTGGACCTGGTGCTCAGAGGAACGCGGCGCTCCGTGACCTGGTCCACACTCTGCCCAGGATCTTCAGGAGATGGGCCCCGGGGCAGGCGGCGGCTGGACCTGGTGCTCAGAGGAAGGCGGCGCTCCGTGACCTGGTCCACACTTTGCCCAGGATCTTCAGGAGATGGGCCCCGGGGCAGGCAGCGGCTGGATCTGGTGCTCAGAAGAACGCCGTGCTTCCTGACCTGGTCCACACCCTGCCCTAGGATGTTCAGGAGATGGGTCCCAGAGCAGGAGTGCCTCCTTGAATCCTCAGTAAACAGTAAAAACGGGCGAGGCCCCTCTGCAGGGTCAGCGTCAGCAGGGAAATGGCGGTGCGGGTGGTGGGACCAAAGCGCTTCGGGTTCAAATAGGAAATGGGGCAGAGGCACCCCGGGAATGAAAACACCAAATGGCCACCAGCACGTGCCCTCATCAGTTACCAGGAACTGCAGGCTAAAACCACAGCACGACCTCCGCATGCCCAGAGCAGGTGATGCGGAAAGATGGGGGACGGTGTGGGTGAGGCGGTGGGAGCGGAAACCCACTGGTCATCTGCCAACACTGCACCCGTGGCCATCTTGGGCGCACCCCGCAGACAGTGCAGCGGGCGCCCCCGCACCCCACGTTCACAGCAGCTCTGCTCCAACAGCCCCGAGTGGACACGGCCGAGGTCCCCATCCACAGGAGCCTGGACAGGCCTCGGTCCAGCCGCAGGACGGAGAGCTACCAGCACGAGACTGGATGCTCTGCAACCACACACGTCACAGGGTGATTCTCAGACGCAAGGCCGAGCGAAAGGCGCTGGACACAGAGACACACTGCGTGTTCCCACTGACAGCAAAGCGGAAACAGGCAAAATGAGTCTGAGCTGAGCGGCCGCTCGTGGGTGGAATGGGACGAGAGGGGCGGGAAAGCGGGCCCCTGGCTCCCAGGGTGGGGCCAGCGGTGCGGTGCTGGAGCGGACCGTCCCGTGCCCGGCGGTGTGGCTGTTACACTTTGAGGAGCACGGTGGGGAGGGAGGGGAGGGTACTTTGCAGTCGGGCACTGTGCGTCCTGGGAAGAAGGCTGCGGCTCTGCCTCACCCGAGGGGCTCCCCGTCCCCCAGGACGCCTGCTGAGCTGAAGGGGAGAGGGCCTTCTCTGCCAGGCTGCTGTCTGCTCGGGCGGTCCCCGCCACCCCGGGCCCTCCAGGAGCAGAGGCTGGAGGAGGAGAATTTGGGGGCCCGGGTGGGAGGGGCCAGGAGCAGCCTGCACTCCCATCACCATGAACGCTATGAGCTTCCTGCGGTCCAGGGGTCATCACATATGTAGCTAGCGATCCATCTGCAGTGCCCACCCAGGGGACCGTGGCCTGGGAGAGAGGACCCCAGCAGCAAGAGGCTGAGAGGGGGGAGAGATCAGCCTGAGTCAGACCCTCAGGCACAGGGGCCAGGCCCCATACGGCTCCCACCCCGAGGACCCACACACACGCCTTGGAGGTGTCATTTTCCAACGCTCGCCACCCAGAGGGCTTTGAGGATGGCAGTAGAGTTCGCCGCAGAAGCAGGGGCAGCTGGCAGAGAGAGAAGCCGGTGGTGGTAGAGTAACAGTATTCTCCCTCCTCCCTCCCTCTGTTCCCTGACCCGCCAAGCAGGGCAGCAGCTGATGAGCCTGTCAGAGCCAGCTCACACCCTGCCTCGCGCTCCTGGCAGCCAGACCCGGCTCAGGCTGGCCTGGAGCACAGGGGAGGCGATGAAGCTGAAAACAAGCTCGAGATTAAAAATGAACCTGGGATGAATTCCAATGGCTGAAAGTGACAGTCACAAATCCACCCATGATGCCAGAGGCTGGGGAAGGGGGGCTCCCCCAAGGCCTTGGAAAGCAGGCACGAGACAAATAACGCCCTGCTCAGACTGCGCCCAGGAGCTGCTCAGCCCACCGCGCCCACTCACGCACGCCCTGAGTGTCGGAGCTGCACGGGCCTTTGGAAGTCTGGCTCTCCCACGATTTTGTATATGGAGAGACTGAGGCCCAGAGAGGGCCAGAGACTCACCTCTGACCACACAGAAAGGAACTGGGGTTCCAATGACAAGCATTCGAGGCCACGTGCCCAGAGCCAAGAACGGGGCAGTCAGGCGCGAGGCAGGATGAAGGAATGTCACGGCCCAGACACGCTGTCAATACTGCCCTCTCTAAACAGTTAGCACAAACACGTCAGCTCGGCAGAAGCGGTTGCCAACAATGTGCGAGAAGGAGGAGGGTCTGCTCGCAGCGTCTTCGGGACCGGCTGCTTTTGCGGCCGTGGGTCTGCAGTGTGGGTGAGACAGATGGACGGGTGGTTTGATGTGAGCGTGGAGAAGCAGCCGGCCCCTTACGAGGGAGGGATGGAGGGGCTGTGGGAAGAGTGCACAGAACGAGAGCAGGCGCTGGTCCCCCAAGGATGCTGTGAGGAGCAGGAAACCCGCTGGGCAGTGGCTGAAGCAGGTGGGGGTGCATCCCACCAATGAGGAGCCGGAGCCCAGCCAGCCGTTCAAGGACCCTGCTGCCTCCATGTTTTTCTCATCACCATCCCTGGCTTCCCCACGGTCTCAGAATGGGTGTTGTCTTTCCAGGCAGGCAGCGAGGGAGGGCAAAGGGGCTCCCAGCAGAGGCTGTCGCTTTCCTAACGCCTTCCCAGAAACCCCATCCCCAAACTTCAGTTTACACCTCGCTGCCCAGACCTCAGCTGCACAGAGCACAAATTTGCTGGGGCCGCGGAAGCCAGGAGCCAGCCTGGAATCTATGCTCCCTGCCCTGGAGGCTGGACATCCAAGATCCAGGTGTGGGCAGCATCGGTTCCTTCTGAGGCCTCTCCCCTTGGCTTGTTGATGTCTGTCTTCTCCCTGTGTCCTCACCTGGTCGTCCCTCTGTGTGTATGTGTCCTGATCCCCTCTTCTCATAAGGACCCCAGTCAGACTGGATGAGGGCCGCCCTAGAGACCTCATTTTACCTCTTTAAAGACTGTATCTCCAAATAGAGTCACATTCTGAGCTGCTGGAATTAGGGCTTCAGCGTATGGATTTTGGGGGACTCAACTCAGCCCATAACACATGGCCATCCCAGCGGAGAGGGAGGCTGGGAAATGGGCGTTCAGCGCCTGGCGCATGGCAAAGGCAGCTGAGAGCCATGCGCACGGGTCTGCGGACCAGCCCTGCGGCTGGTGAGATGCTCCGTGGAGGAGAAAGGGGAGCACCTGCCTGGCACGTCTGTGTGACCCTGCGTTCTTGAGGCTTATTATGTGCTTGTTGAAACTAAGACTGCCACAATGTCCTGGTTTCAGCTGGGAAACACAGCCATCTGCCCTGCGCCGGCGGGAAGTTTACGCAAAGGTTAACAAGTTGTGAAATTCCAGTTGAGTCCCTCACAAGGGCCCCCGAGCCTGCCAGAGCTCCTGAAACCCCGCCTGCTGGCGTTCGTGGAGCACCTGCATGGGCCTCGCACAGCGCCTGGCACCAGACGGGCAGAGGAGGGGAGTCAGAGAGCTGCTTCCTCGAGGATCCAGGGCGATGAGGGCGGGTCCTCCGGGGGGTGGCGGGAAGGGCATTCCAGGCAGAGGGAACAGCTGTACAGAGGCCTTGCCGTCTGCAGAGGGGCCGCTGGCACCGTGGGGGGAGGCCATGGGTTTAGGCTTCCACCTGAGGGCAGCGGGGGCCTTGGGAAGACTTTGCAGGGGAGATGGGCTCAGGTTTGTGTTGGACCGGAACCCCTGAGAGTCTGGGCAGGAAGGAGGAGGTCTGAACAGAGGGGCTGTGGGGAGCGGAGCAGAGGGATGCTCAGTAAGAACGTGAGCAGCTGGAGGGAGAAGGGAGGCCAGGAGGAGACGCCCGGACACCTGGTCTGAGTGGACATACCGTCGTCATTGCTGCTTAATCAAGTTTTTACAAAATTGCCTTGTTAAGAGGACCCGAAGGCTAGCCTAGCTGGGAAGTGATGCTCCCCACAGTTCCCCGTCCTGCCGAGTGCGGCCGTCTGCCTCTCCAGGCTCCCTGGGAGTGGACCGCACCTGCCTGCTCAGCACCGGTCCTCCGCGCCAGGGAGGAAGGCGAGACCCAAGGCGCCCTGCACTGGGCCCCTGTCTCTCCGGTCCCTGCTCAGCCCGGCTTCCTCCCCTCCATCCTTGGCTCCTTCCTGGGCAGGCCCTGGGCTGGGGGCTGCAGACCCGGCATGTCTGCCCAGGTGGCAGATGAGGGGACCCGAGGCAGCAGATCTGTGCGCTGTTGCCTCTAGGACAGGTGGGCCCGGCCTTGTTGTCACGCGACCTGGGATGAATCTCGTGACCTTGCTGAGGTGTCTCACTGAAATTCGGGGAGTGAGGACATTCAACAGGTCACTTTTATGAGGGGCCTGGCACTGTGTCAGCATACAGTCAGTGCTCAACAAGTGGCAGACCCGCCTGGCGCAGCCCAGCTCTGGACACAGCTCTAGTGGCATCTGAGGTGGTTAATGGGCCACCTGGCGGGAGGCAGAGAATCTGCCAACGGAGCGTGTTGTTAGAGTTGGCCAGGAGGCCTCTGCCCCAGACGCTCACCCTGGCGGCCTGGCATTCTCAGAGGCTGGCCCTGCCAACTCCCCTGCATGCCTTGGGGGTTGGGCCTGACTCTCAGTCCGGCTGATAAACGGGACAGCCGTGACCTCATGGGGCGGCTCCACTCACCTGGATTTCGGTGGTCAGGGATGGAGAGTCCTGTGTCTGGGGAGCATCAGCTGCCTTGGACAGGCCGCAGGCCATGCATCCCCTGAGGCTACAGGTCCGAGGGCTGGCCCTATCGACAGGAGGAGAATGACAGCCCACATTCCTGGAGCCCCAGGACCACCAGGAGGAGAGTTTAGGAAAGGGGCCCCCTGAGCTTTGGCATGAGAAGTGCTCTCTGTGCCCCTCAAGGCTGGGGGTGGGGGGGTCCTGAGGCAGCAGCAAGCCTGGCTTCTCACCCGAGGTCAGCCATATATTTGTCTTTCTCACGGGCTGTTACAGAGACCGCCTGGGCTGGAGGGCTAGAGCCACGGTGCAGCTGTGCAGGACGGGCACTGCACAATCCAGGGGAGCTGTGTGCTCAGGAACAGCCTCCTTCGGCCGTCCTGGTTCAAGTGCTGTGGTCTGCTCCATTGGAAGTGCCAGGCAATCACAGTGGTGACAAGCGTGTTGCCTACTGCTCTATGGGTGCCACCCTGGGTTCACGCTTGGTGTCCCCGGCTTCTGTCCCCATAGCACCTGAGCCAGTCAGAGAGAGGTGAGGAGCTGCAGCAGTGAGCACCCACAGGAGCCAGCCCTCTGCTGGGTGGTCTCAAAAGGGCCCCACATCGCACCCTTAATGACTCAGTTGCTCAGAGACCAGCCCAGGGCAAATGCTTATTTGGTATTTGTTGAATAAACCGTTGGTTGTGCAAGAGGAGAGAGCAGGTGGTGTGGGGGAGGGGCCTGTGGTGTGGAGGAGGGGCTGGGTGGTGTGGAGGAGGGGCTGGGTGGTGTGGGGGAGGGGCCTGTGGTGTGGGGGAGGGGCTGGGTGGTGTGGGGGAGGGGCCTGTGGTGTGGAGGAGGGGCTGGTGGTGTGGGGGAGGGGCCTGTGGTGTGGGGGAGGGGCCTGTGGTGTGGAGGAGGGGCTGGTGGTGTGGGGGAGGGGCCTGTGGTGTAGGGGAGGGGCTGGGTGGTGTGGGGGAGGGGCTGGTGGTGTGGGGGAGGGGCCTGTGGTGTAGGGGAGGGGCTGGGTGGTGTGGGGGAGGGGCCTGTGGTGTGGGGGAGGGGCTGGGTGGTGTGGGGGAGGGGCCTGTGGTGTGGAGGAGGGGCCGGTGGTGTGGGGGAGGGGCCTGTGGTGTGGGGGAGGGGCCTGTGGTGTGGGGGAGGGGCTGGGTGGTGTGGAGGAGGGGCTGGGTGGTGTGGGGGAGGGGCCTGTGGTGTGGGGGAGGGGCTGGGTGGTGTGGGGGAGGGGCCTGTGGTGTGGAGGAGGGGCTGGTGGTGTGGAGGAGGGGCCTGTGGTGTGGGGGAGGGGCCTGTGGTGTAGGGGAGGGGCTGGTGGTGTGGGGGAGGGGCCTGTGGTGTAGGGGAGGGGCTGGGTGGTGTGGAGGAGGGGCTGGGTGGTGTGGGGGAGGGGCCTGTGGTGTGGGGGAGGGGCTGGGTGGTGTGGGGGAGGGGACTGTGGTGTGGAGGAGGGGCCGGTGGTGTGGGGGAGGGGCCTGTGGTGTGGGGGAGGGGCCTGTGGTGTGGGGGAGGGGCTGGGTGGTGTGGAGGAGGGGCTGGGTGGTGTGGGGGAGGGGCCTGTGGTGTGGGGGAGGGGCTGGGTGGTGTGGGGGAGGGGCCTGTGGTGTGGAGGAGGGGCTGGTGGTGTGGAGGAGGGGCCTGTGGTGTGGGGGAGGGGCTGGGTGGTGTGGAGGAGGGGCTGGGTGGTGTGAGGCAGGGGCCTGTGGTGTGGATGAGGGACTGGGTGGCGTGGGGGAGGGGCCGGGTGGATGGACGCACTGATAGCTGTTGGTGGCCAGCCTTCTCATGTCTCTGGGAGCTCACCATCCTGGAGTTTTCAAGGCGCCTTCAGGAAGCGGGGTCTCAGAGTGCGAGGCCTAGGACACTGTGGTCCTAGGGCGCAGCAGGGAAGGAAATCACTTCCTGGCAGGCCTGTCTGCAGGGGTGCTCCACCAGCCTGGCTGCGGGAAGACAGCGAGCAAACACAAACCAGACACCCGTCTGATGCCAACAGCTGGGCAGGCGCCCACGCCTGCTTCCCTCCTGTCCCCACAAAGGGCTCTTGTGTCCCCCTGGCTGGGCCGGTGTCGCAGCTTTCTGGTACAGCGTCGTCTCAGCTGCCTGTGGCCCCCGTGGGCCGGCCAGGCAGGACTGGGGGGTGGGCATCGTGGACAGAGCTGTATCATCGCCCTGGTGGCTGCAGACGGTTTCCTCCCTGGAAGCTGAGGAGTGGCGAAGAGGTGAGGGTCCTGCAGAGGGGAGACCAGGACCACAGGCCCCCCACCCCCGTGCCTTCCCTGGGGCCGTGCTTGCCCCGTGGAAACCTCACATGTCCCTGTGCCCACAGACTGGCGATCACGCCCTGGAGGCTGCCAACTGGACGCCCACGTTTCTTCAAGGGTCCTGGTGAGGATGACACCCCACGGTCCTGGAGCTTCCAGTTCCAGAACAGTCATCCGTGTACCTCTTCAACTCCCCCGCCGCCTGAACACCCCAGACAGACCCGCCGCGCCGTGTTCTGAGCCCTGGTGTGCCTGGGAATCTCCGTGGACTTCAGCCCAGCCTCAGAAATGAGGCTGGAAAGGTCTGAGGAGAGGGTGGAGGGAAGGAACCTTCTAGAAGGAAGAGCCAACTGCAGAACACCCGGACAGAACGCAAGCTGGTGAGTCTTGTTTCCATCCCCCATGGGAGCTCCTCCCCCGGGGTTCTGAAAGCACTTCAGGCTGCAGGCTGGCCCCCGGGGCTCTCTGTCCTCACCTGGAAAAGGGGGACAGTGCTCACTTAGGGGACGCACCTGATGACAGGATCAGAGAGCCCCTGAGCTGTCAGTCGCCTGCAGCCTCTCCAGTGCAGCCTGCAGCGAGGGAACCTGAGCTGCGTCCCAGCCCTGACTGGGGGCTCCTGCCTGGCCTCTCAGAGCCCCTTCCTTGCTCTGGCCACTGCCAGACAAAGGGACACAGCGGGACGCTGGCTGTGTCCAGCACCAATTGGACACTGATTCTCAGACCAGCCTCACACACGCCTCCTCCAGACTTCCCATACACATCCCTTGTCATCTGGCGACAACACCCCTGGAGCTCCCTGGACACACACGCCTCCCTTACTCCCTGGCAGAACCAGAAGTTGAAATCTGCACTAGCTGGGCGCCTGTGCCCCACTGTCAGAGGGACCTGGGGCCAGTCACCAAGCCACTCTCTGCCTCAGTTTCCTTATCTGAAATGGGTGGAATCATCTGGCCCCTGGCTGGGCTCACAGAGATCACTCAAGGAACGAATGCTTGTGCATCAGCCCGTGGGGGCTGCCACACCCACAGCCTGGGGCTCAGAGAACAGACGTTTATCCTCTCCCAGCCCTGGAGGCTGGAAGTCCGAGATCCAGGTGTGGGCGGGTTGGTTCCTCCTGAGGCCTCTCTCCTTGGTGTGTAGACAGCCGTCCCCTCCCTGTGTCCTCACATGGTCGTCCCTCTGTGCGTGTCTGTGTCCTAATCCCCTCTCCTTACAAGGACACCAGTCAGACTGGATCAGGACCCACTCATACGACCTCATTTTACCTAAATCGCCTCTTTAACGTCCCCTCTCCAAGTACACTCATCCTGATGTCCTGGGGGTTAGGGCTTCAGCATATGGATTTGGGAGACACAATTCAGCCGTAACACCCTGTGTGGTCATTACTTCAGGGATGGACACAAAAGGCGAGGTGTGGTAGCACTGTGGCCGCAAAGGGAGTCCTGGGACTTCGAAGTCCCTCTTGCTGATCTCTCCTTTGGAGGCAGCCGAGGGCACTCCTTCCCTGCTGGCCTCAGTCCTTTACTCATTCATTAATTCATTTTTTCATTCATTCATTCTATTCATTTATTCAATTTTTAATTGAAGTCATTCATTCATTCATTTGTTCATCCATCCATATACCCACTCATCTTCTCACCCATCCACCCACCCACCCACCCACCCTATCCACCCATCCATCTACCTATCCATGCACACATCCATCCATTCATCCACCCACCCAACCATCCTTCTATCCATGCACACATCCACCCATCCACCCACCCTATCCACCCATCCTATCCATCCACCCATCCATCCACCCTCCATCCATCCATCCACCCATGCCTCCCTCCAGCGCTTGCCTAGGACTCCTCTCTGTGGCCTTGTGCTGGGAACTGGAGACACACAGATGATTCAGACCTCGTCCCTGACCTCAGTGAGCTTCTCGACCGGTGGGAAGTGCTGTCCAGGGTCGTGGGGCTACTGCAGCCAACGTGGTGAAGGAGGAATGTCACGCAATTCCTTCTGTCACACAGATGACAGCTGGGCAGGGCAAGTGGTGGGCCACGCTGGCTCGGATGCCGGGTGGGAAGCACGTCTGCTGCCAACACTGCATTCACGTCCACACAGAGGCCATTGTCAGGGAAGTGGAGAAGCACCAAGGAAGGACACAGAGGGAGCTGGCTCAGGTACAGCGTCCCAGTGGCTATTCTGGGGTTGGGAAGCCATGTGAGCAGCCAGCAGTGGGCAGTGTCCCAAGAGGGAGTGAACTGTCCACGGGGCCCCAGGCCCTTGGTGACCGGGTGTCGAGGAGTGCTCACACAAGGACGAAGACTGCATGACCAGGGCTCCCCCGGGGGCAGGCTTTCTGTGCGGGCCCAGGATTGGCAGAGAAGGGCCAGCCTGGAGCCACATGAAGCTCCTCCTGTGGCCACTCTGGTCCCTGAAAGGACCTTCTGCAGAGGTGGGAGCGCTGGAGGCCAAGAGCAGAGCCACCCCAGGGCACAGGCAGGCAGGCGCTGGGACTGCACATGGTCATTCTCCATCTCAGCATCTTCACGAGGGCCACTGACCACCCCACATTCTTCCCAGAATCCAGGCCCATGACAGAGGCGGTGGTCCTCAGGCTCCGCATGCTCAGAACTTCCCTTGGTGCTGGAGGACGTGCAGCCCCAGGGGCCAGGTCAGTGGGCCAGGGGCCCCTCCGAGTGCCCGGACTGCATGACGTCAGCGCCTCTGACCCTGAAGGCAAGCGTCAGGCCTTTATAAAGTAGGAAACAACTTTGGGAAGGTGAAGAAATGTGCCCAAGGCCTCACAGCCAGTGACCGAGAGCCTGGAACCTGGGCCCAGCTCCAGAGCCGTCCTCTGTGGATGCTGCTACCAACCTCCTCAGGCTGCCAGCACAGACATCTGGCCCGGGGCTTTTAAGGACGATGACGTAGGAAAAGTTTCCTAAAAATGCATTTTGTTTTCACAAGCTTTGCTCTGGAGCAAAGATGGAAAACTTCGAGAGATGTCAGGAAGTTTTGCACACGGAACTCACACACCTGGAGCAGACCCCGGGGACCACTCTCGGGTCTGCTCTGCGCCCCAGCATTCAGCTTGTGTAAGATGAAACGCGCGTTTTCTCTCACAAAGCAAACAGCGCAGCACAGCGTGGGCCTCCCTGCCTGAGAGCTCGAACGAGACGTGGGAGCCCAAGGAAAGGCTAGTGGAACTCCGCCCGAGCTCAGTGACAGGCCACCGTGGGACCAGATCCGCCTCCCTCCGGGTGTCATGGAGCAAGCCGAGCCACCCCCGGGGCAGCCAGCAGTCTCAGGCACTGGGAGCCCAGCTGAGGTCAGGCCCGTGTTTCAGTTGGAACAGGCGGGCTTCCTGGAAGCCAGTAGGAACCCAACTCTCACCGAGCCTCCCGGACCCCCGGACTCAGGAGCAAAGCCCTGGGCCGAGACAAACCCCCTGACATAGGTCTCAGTGACAGCCAGAGGCCAGAGCAGCTGGCAGCAAAGCAGAGGCTGCTGGGGGACAGCTGGGCAGTGCAGTGCCAGAGCTCCCGCACTCGAGGCCGAGCCGCCATGCCACCTGCGGAGTGTGGCCCCCCTGTGTGGACCAGGGGCTGCCCCCTGTGCTCTGCCGCAGGTGCCCGGGCCAAGCCTGGCACTGGGGCTCCGTGTGTGGGGCCCTCGGCCTAGCTCACCTGTCCTCAGCGATTAGAAAGCCGGTGGCTCATGCACCTGGAGGCCATCACCTGAGGCTCTGCGGCTTCTTGTTCTGTGTGGCAGCCACCATGTCCCAGGCCGTCCCCACGGGTTGGCTGAGCCTCAGGCTCAGGTGGCAATGTGGCTGGAGCAGCACATAGCTCCTCAGCGGCCAGCACATTGTCCAGTGAAAGCGAGAGACCACCGTCCCAGCTGGTTCCTTAGACTCAACCCAACAGGACCCTCGAGCTGGGTCCCATCCCTGAGCCAGTGACTGGGGCAAAGGGACCAGATGAGCTGAGGAGCTCCAGCCACCATGGGCCCAGCCTTGGGGCAGAACTTGGACAAAACCAGGGTTCTGTTAGAGAGGACGAAGGGGCTCGGAAGCTGGGCAGGAAACCCACACAGCCCACCACATGAAGGGGGGTCTAAGACCATGTGACCTCTGGAGGACCCGTGCCTGGGGCCTGGCCCATGCTCTTCTGATGGGGCCCACCGTCGGGCAGGACACATTCCATGCGGAGTCTGGGGAACGTCCAGAATGGCCGTGTGGACCAAGTCAAGTAGAAAGGAGCCTTGTGATGAGGACGTGAGCCGTTGTCCTTGCACAGCAGGAGGGGTGACCGCTGCGTAGACACTGACTGCGTAAAAAATCCCTGCTGGGGGCAGCCCAAGGGTAGGACCCCCTTAAATCTCTCGGGGGGAATAAAAAATAGCAGAAAAGTGAATAGGGTTGGGCAGAGCTATTAGAAGCCCAAGAAAAGGGACAGTCCCCAAATGTCTGCCCTGCGTCAACAATACACCCATGAGGAAAGTGCCCACACCTCCACTGCCACCAGGATCCTTGGAGGTGATGTCGAAGGCCTCAATCCCGAGACATGTGCGGGCTCCTGAAGACAGCGATGGGGTGGCTGATTTTCCTTTTCTTTGTCCGCGTGGTTTGCATTTGTGTCCGTGTGAAGCAGCCCCAGGGTGAGGGGACGCTCGTTGCTCTCTTATTCCAGGGTCAGGCGGCTCCCCGCTCTGCAGGCATTGTCCTCAGTGGGTCAGAGGGTCCAGCCATCGGTGCACATTTGTCTTCCGCCTTGAGTCTGTCTGCCCATCTGTCCTTCACGAGGCATCAGGCTAACAAGAACCCCTGAGGGCCTTTCCTGAGCGCCGGGCCCAGATGGTGGTGCCGCCATCACGTGTACGGGGTCTGTCCCACAGACGCCACCAGTCAGGAAAGTTACAGGACTGGTCAAAGTTTTGGAAAGATAAGGGCAAAAGCATCACTATATCTGACATATAAGGAAAACCAAAGAGAATCAACAAAAGACTGTTATAATAAGGTTTTTAAAAGGTGACCAGTTACAAAATATACAAAAATGAGCTTTTTATTAAAAACTTGAAAACATGGTCTTAAATGGGAAAACTACTTAAAGATATAAATTCTCCTGATATTAATCTATCAATTAGACAAAATTCCAGTTTCCAAAGAATCTTTCTTTAATCTGGGGATGGGAGAGTGCCCAGACTTGACAAGAATAATACCAAAGCTCATACATCTGAGAAGTGGCTTTTTTTTTTTGAGGAAGATTAGCCCTGAGCTAACATCTACAGCCAATCCTCCTCTTTTTGCTGAGGAAGACTGGCCCTGAGCTAACATCTCTGTCTATCTTCCTCTACTGTATACATGGGACGCCTGCCACAGCATGGCTTGACAAGCAGTGCCATGTCTGCACCTGGGATCCAAACCAGCGATCGCCGGGCTGCCAAAGCAGAACGTGTGAACTTAACTGCTACGTCTGTCACCAGGCCAGCCCTGAGAAGTTTTTTGAAAAGATGAGAGATAAGGCTATATCTCCTCACTCCAAAAGATATTAAAAGTGTGAAAGCCTCAATAATGAAATCAACAGAAGCTGATGTGAGAAAAGCCAATAAAAGCGAAAAAGGCAGAGACAGACCTGAGAACGCGTGACTGTGGCGTCCGATACAGGTGGGACTTCAGGTCAGCGTGTCAGTCAATGGGCTCACCATTTTAGATCCTGGCCTCACGCCCACCTGGAAATAAACCCCCAGCCCACTGAATACTGTAACGTCCTCAAGGAAAACATAGGCAAACGTGAATCATCTGGGTTCGGGAGAGGACTCTCCCAGCCTGACCTCAAAGGCTGAAGCAGAAACGATCCTTAGTTTTTTGATTTATACATACATACAATTTTAAATTTTAAAAGTTTACACTAAATCAAAAAAATTAATTAAAAGGCAAATAATAAATGAGGAAAAATAATTTTCAATGCATGTCAAAGGTTTATGATGCTTAGTACACAAAAATATTTTTTAAATGAAAATATCTTAAAAACTAAATGCTCCATTAGACAAAGAACAAGAGCAGGCAGTTATCACAGGGGAACAATAGAAATCGCTATGAATACAGGGGAAGACACCATCAGCTCTCAGAAGGGAGCAAAGAAAAGCAAACCGACCAGGAGATGCTGGTTTATTTAACCCCTGGGACGGGAAGGGAACAGTGAGGACAAAGGGGCGTGGGAACAAAGCCCGTGGAGGAGACTGATGACCAGGTGCCAGGAGCTCGCGCCCGCCACGCCCAGGCTCTGCGCTGCGTGCTTTCCGGATGAGCCCATGTTAAGGCTCACAGCTGCCAGATTCTCCCCTTCATCCCACTTCATCAGCGGGGGACCCACCCAGGCAACGTGGCCCACTCTGGGCTCTCATCCAACACGCTGGTGGGTCCACACCCGCCCCAGGGCCTCCGGCCTTATCAGCAGCCCCCACGTGAAATCCCGGCCCTCAGCAATTCGGCCTCCAGGAACTGACGCTCAGGCCCACGTGGGAGGACGGACGGCTCAGAGCCACCTGGAGCACAGGCCCTCCCTCTCCACAGCCCTCAAGGGGAGGTTTGTTAACCCTGTACCCCACGCTGCCTGAACGGAGGTGCCCGTGACATGTCTTTAAGCGGGGACAAAAAGGCTGACAAGAGGATGACCCCCTTCCTGTTACAAAAACCCCCCACACACGGAGGAGGAAGGCATTCGAATGGGGCGTGCTACACTGTTACCAGCAGGTGGGATGGGACAGGCCACAGGGCCGCCGAGGGAAGGGCACAAGTCACTGTCACAACCGGGCAAACCCAGCAAGAGCCAGGATTACAGTGGACCCAGATCTCTGCCCCGTGGCCCTAAAGTAAATACCATGCAACCAGTGGTTGTTCCCAAGTGGATTATGAGTGATGTTTTCTTCTTTGAACCTTCCTATATTACTGCAATAGTACCTAAACGCCTGTTGGTTTTATAACCAAAAAAAAAAAAACTGGTAGAAAGCAATGAGATTAAATTTTTAAAATCTATTCGAATTATTCAAGTTTTTACTGCACAGTGTTTTCAAATGCTTTATTTTTAAAAGGGCCTTTAATGACCGTCCACTCCTTAACCTCCTCGGCTCCTGCCGTCGGGACAGCCCTGCACCAGGCAGCCGGCGGCGGGGGGGAGGAGCCTGGTGGTGGATGAACGGTGGCAGGTGGCCAGGCCGGGCCTGGGGGGTGGCGCCCAGGCTGTGTGGCTCACTGATGACCCTCCTGGCCCTGCAAGTCGAGGAGCACGTCCCGCCTGCAGAACCTCGGGAGTGAAGACGTCCCTAGTGGGTGGGCGCGGGAGTGCACACGGAGCAGTGGCAGCCGCGGGCACACCTCACACAGCTCCCTGATCACAGAGCCCAGCACGCCTGACACTTACAGACGACTGTGTTTATCTTCCTGGATGAACACACTCTCAACCTCGGACTTCTATGACCTGTTGGAAGAGCTGGTGGTTTCAGACCCAAAACTGGACAATAAACCAAGATCCCAAACGACAAAAGGCAAAATACGAAAACGCGAGATGCCCAGGTGAGGCTGTCACTCCTGAAATGGGGCCCGAGGCGGAGGGTGCAGCCAGACACCAGCGGCAGGAGGGTCAGAGGACCAGAGAGCCAGCTCCTCCCTGTTGAGAAGAGCTGCGGGGTGTGGGTGAAGCAGCGTCCACGAACACGCAGCCCGAGTGGCCTCCCGGGGATACACGACAGAAATTGGTGACCGCGGCCAGCAGGCTCTTGGGCTGGAACCCCAGGCAGAGGGGCTGGGCCTGGGGACCCCTGAGACCTGTGGGGAGTGAACCCCTCCTTCTGGCATCGACAGGCTCCTCTGCTCCACTATTGGAATCTGTGCTCAGAACCAGCCCATCTCAATTTCTAAGGGTCTGGAAAATTCATTCTCTCTGAAAGCAGGCAGAGAAGAGTATAATGGACAAAACACTCTTAAAAAATGTGAAGGGTTTATTTAAGACCCAAGGAAACCCCCCCAACCAGACAGACCTTAAATGAGGAAGGACTGTGCCCTAGGTAAAGCCGTGACACTGACATCAGCAAAGGCCCGTCTGTGCCCGGCTCTGAGAACGTGTGGGGCCAAGGACAGGCTGGGGCTTTGGGTCAGACCTGAGAGCCCGGTCCAGCTCTGCCACTTCCTGGCTATCCAGCCCAGGGCAGTGAATCAGCCCTCTGGGGTCAGTTTCCCCATCTGTAAAATGGGCCTGATGACACAGTTCCCCCCAGCCCCACACAGTTGTCTGAGGGGCCAATGATGGATAGAAAGTTCCAGCACGTAGTGCATGCTCATGACAAATCGCCCCTCCTACCTGCTCTGATGCTCCTGGCAGCTCTGCAGGGGTGGGAGGTGGGGTGGGAGATGTGTCCCTTTTCCAGGCATGAAAACTGAGGCTTGAGAAGGAACCACCCACGTAATTTCCAGAGCTGGAAATCCAGACTCCACAAACAGGTTCTTGCCCACGCCTTCCATGTGCTCAGAAATTCCCTGGGTTATTTTGAAAAATAAAGCTCCTCGTTTGTCCAGGACCAGTTTGCACTAGTGGGCACCTGGGTCACATCTGCCTGGTGGGCTCCAAGGCCACAGAGGTCGGGAGGCACGGGGGCCGCTGATGGCAAAAGTCTTGTGCCTTCCAGGACTGATCAGAGAGGCCAAGGAGCACAACGGGACAGCGGAGGGGAAACAGAGACAGTGCCAAGAGTCAGAACCACCTGGCAGCTGGCGTCCTGGGCTCGGAAACCCGCGTGGCCGGAGAGGCTCTTTGAGCTCCTCAGTCTGGTCTCCACGGATTGGACATATGCTCACAGACCTGGGCCGCACTGGGCGCACACACACACACGTGGGGAGTTTGCCAGGCAAACACCCCGTAGGGCCGTGCAGCCCTGGGTATTTACTGACGGCAAAACCACCCCATTCTACCAACTCAACAAGCCGCACGCTGGGGGTCAGGGCGTTAAGTTGTCTAGACGTTCAAGTCGTGATGCACTTTTAAATTTGGAAACATCTCCTTGATGGAAACTTCTAGTTCCACACAAGAAAGTAATAAAACTGATTTTCTCCTCCTTAAAAATCTTAAACTATGTCACTCAGATGGTCTTTGGTGCGACGAGGAAGATTATAACGAATTTAATTACACAGTAAAGGCAGGCTAGAGTCCACAGACTCACACCGGCGCCATTAAGTCTCAGTGAAGAAGAGCTTTGTAAAAAATCTCGGATGATGTTAAAAACAAAGTCCCTGATGAGCAGCAGTCAGCTTTATATTCGGTGAGTGAAACAGGATGCGCCCAGTCCTCATTGCCACAGTCGGTGGCCATCTAGGTTCCCTCCATGCACAGCAAGTCACCACGGCCCCCAGCGAGCCCCGCACTTCCGCCCCGACGCCTCCTGGGGTGACTGGAGAGAGCCCAGCCCAGGACGGCCAGTCCCGACAGGACAAGGGCTGGTTGGAGGCAGCGGTGCGTGTTCAGAAAGCGGCAGCAATGTCCAGCGTCTCTTGGAAGCAGAAAGTGAGGTCAATGTCTTGATTAGCATGATTAGATTAATGAGATTGAGCCTCGTGACTACAGCTTTGATTTCGAACTTCCTATGACGGGCTTGTTGGCAGAGAATTGCGGCCACCACGAGGCCCTCTCCAGCACTTTGCCTTCCTGAAGGATGGTGCCCCAGAGGTTTTTATAGAGCTGCAAAAGACACAGACACATAAATAATAAAACAGATTCCTCAGATGGCTGAGCGTGCAAATGCAACTCCCCTCATGAGCTTTTGTTAAAAACAGGAAATTCTCTTGTGTCGCTTTTTAGAGAAGTTTTAAGATGATTTAAATTTAATTTATATAAAGCTTTTTTCAGTAGAAAACAATTAGGAAAATGCAATTATAAAGCACCATAAAGCACATTCATGATGGAACACCCTACTCGTCCTTTTCTGCTTCTGAAGCATGGCCGCCGTGGGACCCTCCAAGCCTCCGTGTGCTCTTTCTCCTGGACTCTGTCCTCTTGCACCCACGAGGCTCTGGCTGGCACAGGGGAGGCACAGCCGGGCAGCAGAATGACGGCTCGTGGGCTGGCCTTGCCGTGTGGTCCCCTGGGCCACCACACCCGGCACACACTGTCCCTCCCCGTAGGCCTGCTCCCATGGGCCAGCCGTCCGCCTCCTCCAGGCCTGTCAAAGCGAACCTTCACCCAGGCGGCCTCGCTGGAGAACCGGGGAGAGCAGCTGTCATGGAGGAAGGCCACGAAAACCCTGCAGGCTGATGACCCATCTTCACCACTCTCGACAGTGGGCGCCAGGCTGGGAGGTGGTGACAGTCCCCCGGGCCGCGGAGGGGCCTGGGTTGCATCCGGCTGCTGTGGACCGATTTTACCTTTAAGGCCGCTCTCCCTGCACCTGCTAAGTGCACTGAGCAATTCCTCCTCCAACATCTGCTCTTGGCCCCAAAGAGACATGGACCCAGGCTTCTCCCCCACGGGTCATAAACCTGAGGTTACATTTCTCAACTGGGAGCGTGATGTCTCATGACTGTCTCAAATAACCTCCTCCAGCTGTGTTTGTTCGCCTATAATGAATCTCTTACTGAGTAGCACCTGGTAAAGACATCACTCCTTAAAACTGGGAGAAACGTGGGCTGTATAAACATCGCATCAGGCGAGGCCTCCCAGCTCCGTGAATCTAGTGCCAGCAGGGGCCCCATCTGAGGATGGCCTTCTTCCCTCCAGGTCACTCCCCGGCCGTGCGCCACACAGGGCTGCCTCTGCGGAGCAGGTGGGTCCAGCATTAGCCGCCCCGGCTCCCTCTGCACAGGCAGACCCTCGCTTGTGCTCCGAGATCCTCGATCGACACCACTGCCAGGCCCTCCGGGATGGGCGCATGCTGCTTCTTCCTGGAATGCCCACCTGCCCGGCTGCCTGCTGAACCCATGTCAGCAGAGGCTAGGCCCTCTCCCGTGGGCTTGGCATGTTCTCCGTGCTCCCAGGGGACCCTGGCCACAGCAGTGGACCAAGGTTCACCCTCCTGTCTTCTCTCCACATGGCGGATGCCTGCCCAGATCCCGGCTCTGCCGCTCCCTGGCTGGGCAACCACGGGCACCCACCCAGCCTCCAGACGCTGCATTTTGCCCCAGCAAAGTGGGCATGGACACATCCACCCTGTGGGACTCAGTGAGGATGCCAAATGCTCAGCTGTGCAGGCAGAGGACAGCAGGCTCCGCACAGATGTCACTGTCCCTACTCCTGAACAATTCGACAGGGAACGCTTCCATCCTGCCCCCCAGCACCTGGGACCCCTGTCCAACCCCAGGTGTGTCTGGGCTGTGGGAGGCCAGGGTGCCTGCCCCCTCTCTGGGCAAGTTCACGATGGTTACCCTGAGGACAGAGGGAGGGCTCCTGTCCCCTTACGTCCAGTCTCCATTGAAGCAGAGCCTGGGTTGGCAGCGGTGCCTTGGCAGAAAGAACATGACCTTGGGGGTCAGAGTTTGCGGGGGGGGGTATATCTCCTGTTATGCTGCTCACAGCTGCGAGACCTCAGGCATGTGACTGCAGAAGTCTGAAATGCCACCTCCCCATGGTAACACAAGGACAATAACCTGTGGGTGGTGAGGTGCTGGGAGGCACACAGCAGACCCGTGAGCATCGTCCAGCACTGGCATCTCCACCTGGTGGTGAAAGTCACCTAGGGGTGCCTGTGGGCTCAGTAACCAGTGCTGTGAGATCACACAGCAGGACAAAGTGGGGGCACTTTAGTGGAGGCCAGAGAAGACCTCTCTGAAGAGGATGTATTCTCCTTAGACCCAACCGAACAGAAGCACTCCAGGTAGCAGGAACAGCAGGTGCAAAGGCCCTGGGGTGGGAACAAGCCCAGCATGATAGAAGAACAGAGAAGAAGACTGTGAGGCTGGAGGCTGGAGTCCAGAGGACAGGAGGAGCATGGCATAAAATGACCTTGGAGAACCAGGCAGAGGGCAGGCCGTACACTGGGGGCACAGGAGGGGATGTGGGTGCTATTTCAGGTGTGGGGGATGTTGGTGGAGAGCTCAGTCAGAGGAGGAGCTTGACAAGATCTGCTTTTTAAGAAATCTTTCTGGAGCACCAGGGGCAAGAGAGGAGATCGAGAACCCGCTGGGAAGCGCAGGGACAGGGGTGAGCGGCCTGGTTGATGGGGTGGGAACCAGACTGTATGACGGCACCAAGACCCAGGACTGGAAAGGGCCTGGGGCAGTGTGAGAAGAGGGAGACGGCTGCGGGGCCGCGCTTCGCACAGGCTTGTGCTGACCTTGGCTTCGCAGCCCCTGAGGGTGGTGTCACCACCCCGTTTCTTGGAGGAAGGCAGGCCGGGGGACGGCTAACTCGCCCACAACCACCCCAACTTCTTCGGGCCACTCCCTCCACTGCTGCTCAGAGCGTGACAACTTCCCTTGAGGAAGGCGCCAGGAGACCCCTGACCCATGTCACCCCCGCAGGTCTGCAATCACGGCCATCAGCTGCCAGAGCAGCCCCCGCTGGTGCCTGAGTGCACGGCGTCTCCCACTCCTGCCCAGCCATGGGAGGGGGCTGCGCCTTACCTCGCCGTCGGCTCTGCCAATCGGTGAGTCCAGGACAAAGTCAGGAGGGGCGATCACGTCCACCAGGGCAACCGCATCATCTTTCAGCTGTTGGAAAACACAGTCCATACACTTGGCAACGCCCAGAGATCGCCATGGCGACCACTGCAGAACAGAGCTGCGGCCGTTTGTTGTTGGGCCTACTAGCAACGGTAACCCCAGCAGGCGCGCAAGGCTCCGTTACTAACGTGTTATCTTTTCCTGGCCTGGATCACAGATTCCCTGAGTGTGAGTTTGAATATTTTCACCATGCTGCTATTCACTCATGACTTCCAATGTTTTACTGTTTTTCAACAAGGTGGGGACTGCTCGTAAAAGTGACGACTCTGTGGCTCATTTACTGGCGACCGTCTTCAGAGACTCGTCTCTGAACCCTGACCTATCTGGGCAGTTGCTGTTCTAATGCAGGAAAATGCATCCAGAAGAAATGTGAGGGAGAAGGCATTTATGAGCACCTGGGAAGGTCCTGACACAAATGCCCTTTGGCTCACAGTGGTTTTATTACCCTCCTGTTCCATTAGACAAATTATTCTTCAATATGACAACTGGAATTTATATGAAAAGACTCCCAAGAATTTTCTTGGAATGCAAAAAAAAAAATTATTTCTTAAAACGATTGTGAAGCTCCGTGGCTTTGCCGAATAGAACACTGGAACGGGGCGACTCCAGTGACGCAGATTCAGAGCCATCGCTGGGCAGAGCGACAACCACAAGCACAGGAAATGGGCAGGTTTCACGGTCTGGGTGCTGTTCCCTAGCACACACGTTCACTTGTGCCACGGCGCCCCACCCTCTCTGTGCCGAGGTTGCGGATGAGCGAGCCCACCCACTTCAGAGGGAAATCATTAGCAGAGCAGCCGTCGGGACCAGGGGTCAGCAACCTTTAAAGTAAAGGGGAACAGTCCGGCTTTGTGGGCCATTGGGCCTGTCTCCCGGCTCACCTCTGCCAGGGCGGCTTGGACACACCCACAGACGATGCACAAGCGCACGGCTTGCCGACCAGGGCCTAGTGGATGAGTGGGTGCCCCTCCACCAGCTGCCTCAGGCCTCCCCGAGGGAGAAGACATCCTGGATCCTTGAGGTGGCGGGTGCAGACGAGGCGTGGGCCGCCTCCACCATGGCCGCCAGCCCCGCAGCACATGTGAGAGCCAGGGAGACCACTGTGCCTTTCTATACACAGCAGCTCACCACCACGGAGCGCACAAGGGAAGGCCTTCCTGTCAATGGTTCTACTTTAAGAAAAGTGATGTGCCGTGTGCCTGCACTGCAGGTACCGACACACCCTCCTCAGCAGCCTTGGAAGGAAGCCCGGGAAGTGGCTGGCACCAGCACAAAGACGCTGCTGCTGCTCCCTTGGCTCTGAGAGCACGGGAGGGGGAAGTGGCAGGCCAGGTGTCACTGCAGACATCTGACAAAACGCCGGCGGGCTCTGGGTCACTTCCCACCATCAAGAGAGTAGCAACCCGATTAACAGCATTGTACTGCCCAATATGGTGGCCACTAGCAAGAGTGACTCTTTAATTAAAATCAAAGAAAATTAAAAATCCTGGGTCATATCAGCTACATTGCCACTGCCAACGGCCCCACGTGGCCAGTGGTGACTGTGTGGGGCAGGCTCCTTAGGTGACAAGAATGAGAAAAAGGTGGAGAAACTCAGAACATACCATCCCTGTAGGAAGTCCGCCTGGACAGAGCGCCACCAGAACAGAGGCGTGGGCCATGGGACTTTTCTGGGTGACAGAGGTAAGTGAACACCACGAAATGAACTTAAACTGGAGGCGGAGTAACTCGAAATGCTCCAGAGAAGAATTGGTGTTGCTACGATAAGTGGATCAGAGGGAGCCGAATGTGGCCAGATGCTAAGATACTCCCCAAAAGCTACTCGTCTCCTGACATTTCTGACATAACCACATTTTCTTCTAATTTTCCTGACTTTGCTACACGTTGACGGCACACGCATGCGTGGGCAGCCAAGGTCAGGGAAGGCCACCACGCGGGGGTTCCTGTAATGCGTATGTCAGATGGTAACACACGGTGGTCACCACTCACCTGGGAACACAGGTCCAAGATGGCCGTCTCGATCATTTTACCCGCTTGCTCCCCAGAAAAGTAGCCACCTGGAAGCAGAGTGTTGGTTACCCTGCTGTTGGGTACCCTAGGTCCCAAATCACCCAGGAAGCGCAGTCACCCCGGAACAGCTTTCCACATTAGCCTACTTTGTGTGAAAACGGCTCACAGCCACTGCCCGAGTCCGGCTGCACCCCTGCGCAGGAATGCACTGGCAGCCAGGGCTCTGATGTCCCTTTTCCCACCGGCTCTCTGAGCATGAACCAGGAGGTCACAGCCAGAAGCTGAGGATGCTGAGGCAGAGGGCCCGGGTGTGAGGAGGGCAAAGATCTGAGGGCTTGGGGGAGGTGGGCGGGCTGCAGGGGGCCCAGAAGGAGGGACCGGGGAGGCAGGTGGGCCATGGGGACCCACAAGGAGGGGCCGGGGAGGCAGGCGGGGCCGGGGGCACAGCAGGCTGGGTTCTGTCCAAAGGAGGAAATGGGGATTTTAGGCAGAAGGAAGCATGGATGGTGGCTCGGGATGCCCAGGAAGACTGTGGTGGGTGCCTGGGGCTAGGGGCCGGCTACGTGGGCGGGCCGCGGGGCTACCTCCTGGGGTTCTCCCTCCGCTGGCCCACTGGGGCTCTGCTGTGGCGTCTACCAGGCCCGAGGCCCCGACCCTGCACAGGGAGGATGTGTTTGCTGCAC
This sequence comes from Equus asinus, assembly GCF_041296235.1. Classification (NCBI taxonomy): domain Eukaryota; kingdom Metazoa; phylum Chordata; class Mammalia; order Perissodactyla; family Equidae; genus Equus; species Equus asinus. The sequence continues at coordinate 158,518,606 of NC_091792.1, forward strand.
AGCCGGCTTTGGTTGATTTTCGTCAGTCGCTGAGAGTGGTCGTTTCTCAGAGAGGGCCATCTCCTGCCCACCCCCACCCCCCGCCGCGCCTGCCGCTGGCACACCCCTCACTCCTTTGTTAACTGTGCACTCTCATGGCCTCCTGGGCCAACACCAGCCCCCAGGGGAAACGTGGGTTCTTGGGAGGGGGAGGGGCAAACCCCTCACTCTTCATGAAGCCCAGATAGAGTACAGGAGGTGAACAGACACACAGAGCATCTGTATTATTAACACGCCAGGAGGCGATCAGGAAAACGTGTCTAAAAAGGCTCCTTAGGTGACAAGAATGAGAAAAAGGTGGAGAAACTCAGGCTAACCACCTCCTCACCAGTCTTCCAGGAATCAGCCCAGGCATCACCTCCTCCAGGAAGCCCTCCTGGGCCCCCCATACGGGCATTCCTGGGGCCTCCCCAGCAGCCTGGGCTTGTGTCTGCTTGCCCCTGTGGGTGCCTTCCTGACAGTTCCACCCCTCATACTTTTCCCATCCTGGTGTCTGGGCTCCTTATCTGTGCACCGGCGGCGGGTGTGCTCAGTAAATCCTCGGGGAAGTCACGCCTCCCAGGAAAGCAGAGTCCTGGATAACGCAGAGGGTGCCTGATCCCTGGGGGGTTGGGGTGGGAAGGGTGGGGCAGCAGGTGCCCCAGGAGGCTCACCTCGGTAGAGCAGGGCGGTGTGCTGGCTCAGGGACCACAGGCCATAGAGTGCGCTGAGCCGCCGGAGCACGGCCCGCAGCGGGGGCGGCACGCTGGGCTGGTGCGTGTGCTCGTGGAACCTCCGCACCACAGTGAGCTCCAGGAACGCCAGTGCCAAGGAGCGGCAGTAATACACCTGAAAGGACACACGGCCACCAGTGAGCGGGCAGCTGCGGCCCCTGCACAGCCACCGTTCATGGGGAATCATCGGGAGCAGAGACCCAGGCCCGCGTCCCAGAGGACAGGACACCAAGTGGAGCGGGGGGGACAGGGCAGGGCAGACAAACACTTCTGTGGAAAAGGCTGCACACGGACAGACCTGGACCTCGGGACACCCTGTGACCGCTCCTGGCTCAATCCCTGCCTGGAACACAGGGTGGCCCCAGCATCCTACATGCAAGGACACCTGTGCTTGCCCAGCGCCGGCCGGCCCTGCAGTGCGGGGCGTCCCCCAGGAGCCGGCTCCCTCAGGCACGAGATCTAGTAGTCTCTTTTGCACCTGGGGCCACAGAGAAGGTGGACTCAGCTGGCGGTGATTCCAGCTTCTCCAAGGGTAGGGCCACGCTCCTCTCCTCCCAAGTTTCTTAAACAGCGTTTCTGACCCGCTCACATATTATGTCCGATGGCTAACTAGAGGCCACAACATGAGGCCGGCCCGGCTGAGCTGCACGTGCAGAAGCAGCTCTGCTGCGGGCTTCGCGGGTGGAGGCAGGAGGCCACACACATCTTCTCGTCCCAACTCTTTAAACCAACATCCAAAACACCTGCTGATAATCATTAGCTTCACTTCCTAGCTTTTCTTTCCCCATCCCCAATTTATTACTTTACCAGAATTTTCAATTAGAAAAGTAACACAGGTATTGCCTGATTTGTTCTAATGAGCATGAGTTACTTTTGAAATTGAAGAAATAATCCAGCAAAGTGACGAGTGGGGCGAGGGGGAGAAAACCCGACACGGAAGCCCCTAGTCGAGTGCCTGGCGTGACGCTGCCCCAAACGTTAGCCAGAGCGCGGCTGCGGGGTGGAATGTGCACGGTGAGGCGAGACTGAGAGGGCCAGGCTCCGTCTGCAAGGCCTGCT